>NW_004567112.1:21430976-21461562 GCF_000260355.1 Condylura cristata | reverse complement strand
ATCGAACTCATGCGAAGCGGCTTTAGATTCTCATTGCTGTGCTTTAACCCGCTGCGTCACCAGGGAGGGCCTAACTGAGTTTCTTAAAAAATGTAATGCATTGGAGTTGTTAATCCTAGATTGGTCTTTTCTGCAATGTTGTGGTGTTACCTGAGGGATCAAGCCGGAGCTGAGGTCCTGTGTGTTTTGAGTCCTCTTGGGAAGTCTGACTACAATGGTTTGATTCAGGGAAGGGGGAAAGTGATTGGTTGACAGAGAGTCTGACCCCGGAAAGGGAGTCTCCTACAGAAATTGGGACTCTGCTAGGAGCTGATTCCAGGACATCTGGCCAGGTAATTAGCTCCAAAGCAATCATAGGGATGAGCAACAACCCATTCTGCCCATGGGAGTAACAGGTTCAGCCCAGTGGTGACCAGAAAACCAAAGGCACAGACTAATTCCTAAGGCACTATCTGACCAAAGAGGCTTGGGGTGAGGCCATCCCCAGGTCCCAGGAAACTTGGACAGTCTTAAATAGTTGACTCCTCAAGAGCAAGGACTGGATCAAACTGTGCCAGCAGAGTGGAAATCCAGTGAACATTTGCTTTTGTTTTTAAAAAGTTATTAAATAAAGGAATAATGGTCTTGCATTTTCCTAAGTATGCGCTAGTGTCAGGTCAGTTATTACCTCCTCTGAGGGCTAGAAATGGGAACGTCAGTCCAGACTAAGTGAACAACTTGAGTATAATCATGGAAGGGCCATGTGCAATGTGTGAAAGAGAACAAAGGGTCTAGGACTGTGAGCAGTTTGAGACATAAAGTTAGATGTTATTTGGGGGCTGGAGTGCAGTGACCTTAAAAGCTAAGCTTGTGATTTTCACCTGGTCGTCAGTGAGGAGTCATCAAGAGTTATGAAACAGGGGAGTGGTATGGCAGAGACAGCGTGAAAGGACAACCTGCCCGCTGGCAGCAGCAGGACGAATTAAGCTGAGAAGACCAGATGCAGAACTACCAGTTGAGAGTGCTGGCATGAGGCAATAAGAGCTGGGGGTGGGGAGGTGACCCTGCGGAATGGAAAGGGAGAGACACTTCATTCATATACTCATTCATTCATTAAACAAATATTTATTAATCACCAGGAGCTAGGAACTGTGTTAGATGTGAACACTGAAGTCATATGACATATATGAGGGAAGACTAAAAACTGAGATTAGTAAAAATTAACTGAAGATAAAGCAATTAGTCAAAAGAATTACATAAGATAATCATGTAAAATGAGACATCAAAAGGTGGGGGAAAGAGTAAAAAAACAGTTCAGTTTTGGAATGTGCTCAAACATGTTACTATCAACTCAATATTGTCTCAGTCAAGGGAAATATATAATATAGAGATGTAGAATGAGAAAACAAAAGCATAAATTGTGGGGGTGGAGAGAGCAGAAATGCACAACCTAGGAAGTTATACAAATACGTAGTAGCTGTCAACTCATTGCAGGTGAATATATACACAAAGGCTTATTTCTGAAGCTCACAGTTACCACAAAGCAAAAAAAAAGAGATAAAAAAGAAACTTAAACTCACTTCTAAAGAAAGACATCAAGACTAAAAGAAAGAAAGAAAAGGAAGAAACAGAGAAGGCATTAGAATACAACCAGAAATCAATTTAAAAATTGGCAGTGAATACATAGATGTCAGTTATCACCTTAACTGTAAATTGACTGAACTCTGCAATCTAACTATAGAGTGACTGAGTGAATTAAAAAAAAAAACAAACCCAAACCTTACTATGTGCTCCCTATAGGAGACTCATTGAGAGAGAAGTACAGTCAGACTAAAAGTGAAGGGATAGGGAAAATATTCCACACAAATGGAGGTAAAAAGAAAGCTGGGATAGATATACTGATATAAGACAAAATCAAGTTCAAAACAAAAACTGTTTAAAAAAAGATAGGCATGGTATAATAATAAAAGGTCCAATCCACTAGGAAGATGTATCTAATGTAGGAGCACCAAGATATATAAAACAAATATTAACAGATGTACACAGAGAAATTGATAGCAGCACAATATTAGCAGGGGCCTTTAACATCCTATTACATCAATGGATAGATTCTCTGGGCAGAAAATCAATTAGGAGACATCGATCTTAAATGATACATTAGACCGGATGAACATAATAGAGTTATACTGAGCATTCTATCCAAAAGCACAGCATATGCGTTCTTTGCAAGTTTACACACACATTAGGACTCAGAACAAATCCCAACAAATTTTAAAAGATTGAATTTATACTAACTTCTCTGACTACAATGGTATAAGGTTAGAAACCAACTATGAGAAGAAAAATGGAAAGACCACAAGTAACTGGAGATTAAGCAACATATTACTGAATACCTATTGGACACTGAATAAATCAAAGGATAAATGTATCTGGAGATGAAAGAGAATGAAAATTCTCACACCAGAATCTTTGGAATTTTTGTAGCAATATTGGTAATTTCAAATAAACAAGTTACAGCTAAAGGAACTAGAAAAAGATCAAAGGAAGCCCAAGTTTGAAAGGGGGAGAGGAATAATAAAAATCAGAGTGGAAGTAAAGGAAACAAAACAAAGCAAAACAAGAAAATCAATGAAACAAAGAAAATACTAATAACACATATATGTACCAGACAAGGGGTTAATAACCAAAATATTAAGCAACTTGTACAACTCATTATCAACAACTACAACAACATATAATCTGATTTAAAGATAATCAGAGGATCTAAACAGATATTTCACCAAAGTAAATATATATATATAACCAACAGACACACAAAAAGTTGTTCTATGCTAAATATCATTAAGTAAATGAAGTCAAAACTACAATGAAATTTCACCTCATACCAGTTAGGATGACTATCATAAAAAATGACCAAAAATAATAAATGTGAGAATGTGGAGAGAAAAGAACACTTATTCTCCACTGGTGGAAATATAATTTAGTGCAACCACTACAGAAAACAGTATGGAGTTTCCGCAAAAAAAAAAAAAAGAACTGCCATATGACCCAATAATCCCACTTCTGGATATTTACCCAAAGAATGTGAAAACATTAACTTGAAAAATCCTTTGCACCCTTCTGTTTATTGCAGCACTATTCATAGTATCCAAGATATGGAAATAATCTAAGTGCCCAATGATGAATGAATGGATAAAGAAGATGTTATACATATACAATGGAATACTACTCAGCCATAAAAAAGACAAAAATTGTTGTTTGTGACAACATGGATGGACCTTAAGAAGATGATGCTAAATGGAATGCCAGAAAGAGAAATACAAATACTATAAATTTCACTCATTCATGGAATATAAAGAAAATAAACTCTTCAACTCCGACAACAGATTGATGGTTGCCAGAGGGGGTAAAAGGGGAGGGACTGGGTAGATGAGGCAAATGATTGATGATAAATGGTGACTAGAACTTTAGTGGTGGGTGTGGTAAGAAAAAAATGTAACCTTGAAATCTATACAGTATTATAAACTAATCCTACCTTGGCCTCCCTGGTGGCACAACGGCTTAAAGTATAGCTCTATGAAACAGCAGCAGGAGTTCGATCTCTGACCAGGGAGGTGACCCACATGGTACAGTAGACCTCTCCTGACACTGCTCCCCTCAGCAGTGTGCTTCAGTCGATCTGCCTGTTCTGCTCCCCACTCTGACTCTGGTCAATCATCTCACTCCCTGCATCTCTGGCATGTACCCCAGCTCTGCATGCATATATAAGTAAATCTCTTAAAAAATAAACTAGTACTACCTCAATAAAAAAAAAAGAGGGAAAGGGAAAATAAAGGTGGAATCCAGGATCTAAGCAAAAGGTAACCAAAGTTGACCCCTACATGACTAAGTCACAATGCTGCCAGCAAGATAAACAGAAAAGCCAGGAGAAAGTCCTACTTGGAACATCTATGAAATAATTCTGAATGTAGTTTGATGCTACAGTGTAACGGGAAGGTGGACTGACCCAGCAGCAGGGAAATGTAGGTCTGGTACTGGAAAGGAAAGTCAAGGCAGGAGGTGGAGACATGGGTAACTCTACAAGGAATGGCACTTCAAATTCACTAAAGTTCTGTGACTTTAAAAGATCTGAGCCAGCTTGACTGAGCTTCATCCAAAGCTCAGAGCACAGAATGCATAATGCAAACCTGGTACAAACCTGTTGCCTCTCCCCTATGATTCCTGACATTATAGCCCCATCACACACGAGGAGATGAGTTTTCAGAAGCTGATTAGTTAAAACCTTGGATCTGACTTCTCTTTCACCTTTGGCTTGACTATGCTCTTCCCCTTCTTGGCTAGGAAAGGGTGTACTGCAGGCAGATGGTAAACTGTGAACAGAAATAAACTCTCTTCACATGTAGCAAGTATATTTATATCCAATCCTATAATATCACTGCAGGCATAATTATAGCCAATCCTGTAATTGTGTTGCGGGTATTAGGCATCAAAACCTAACCAAATGTGCCATGGAGACCAGAGAGATATGGCTGTTGGGGCAGGGAGCCATAGTGCCAGCTGCTGCCCCTCAAGATGACTGGGTGAAAGCTATTTATAGCTTATCAGGGGGCTGTGCCAACACAAGTATGTGGGGGAATGATAATTTCATGGGGTCTGACTTTGAAAATAAAAATAAAATTAGTGCATATACACTGTACTAGGTACATTGTATGGAAAAGTATTTATAACCCCATGATCCCAAAACAGCATTGCTATTTTTTTAATATTTGTCATTGTAGCATTTTTATTTAACATATATGTGTCTTGTGTTATACTGCAAATAATGCCTTCTATCTTGCTTTTTTCCAGTTAATATCATGAGTGCTTTTCTGTATTACTAAGATATATTCTAAAACATTATTTGAAAACTTATATTGCCTTATGTTCATATAATGGAACATTATATAGCAGTTGAAATGAATAAATTAGAACTTCATGTATCAATACAAATAATACTTAATGTAAGATTAATTTAAAAGTAACTTACAGAGTTAGATATATAATTTAATGTTTGATAAATAGAAGATCAGAAACAATATTATGTATTACTAATGTCAACAGATGTAAATATATAAAAAATATAGATAGAAGGAATTTTCTCTGGGAGGGAAGTAAGGTTGAAATTAAGGAGCTGCATAAGGTGTAAATCATCCTTGTAATTCATTATTTCTTTTAAAAATGATCTAAAGTCAGCAAAATCTTAAAACGTATTAAATCTACATTCTGATTAAATGTGCATTCATTATTTTTTCAGTATTTTTCCTGTACATTTGAAATATCATATTTTTTACAGAAGAAAACCTCTTTCGGAGCACTTTTAGGTTTACAGGAAGTATTGGGAGTTCCCAAATACCTCTTTATACCAACACACACACACACACACACACCCTACTATTAACATCTTGCTTTTTAGTGTGGTACATTTACTACAAGTGAGTAAATATTGACCTATTACTAAAATCCATAGGCTAGGTGAGGGTTCATTTAATAGGTCTCAGCAAAGGAGCGGTGACAGGTACCTATCATTACCATAAGGTTTAATATCTTCTCCCTGCCCTGAGGATCACCCAAGCTCCACCTACTTGCTCCTCACACCTCCCTCCCTCCACCCAAGCCCCTGGCAACCACTGATCTTTCTCATCTCTATAGGTTTGACTTTTCCAGAATGTCATGCGGCTAGAATTATAAACTAAGTAGTTTTTTAAGTTTCTGAATAAATTTTAAAACCAAATATTTAAAGGCAATCACAAATGAAGGAAACAATAACCCAGGAATCTCACTGAGATAAGCCCTGTAAACCATGCACACACAGGCTTTTCCTTGTAAATGGCTTCATAGTATGCAACATACCATGTTACCTTTGTTCTTCACCTCTCAAACAATATTTTGTGGATCCTATGTCATTTAGAATTTTTTAAAAGGCCTTCAAGAATATTTTGTGGTTGGGATATTAGTTAGGCTGAGACAGGAGTCTTTTCTGGCTTTGCAGAGACCCTCTTACATTAGGAAAGGCCTTTGGGGGTATAGGGAACTGGGCAATGCAGTCTTTTCGATTTTGTCACCAGGGTAACATAGGGGACAAAGCCTCTCATTGCGAATGCAGAATCTAGACTTTGCAGGTGCTTGGCAAACACAGGTTGAATGAGTAGAGGTGCTTCTAAACAGTTACCTTGGGGTCATCTCTAAGAGAAATCTCGAACCATCACAGAAGAGGCTGACTTCTTCGTGAGCTTGTATTGTTTACAAGAACTCAAGAAAGAGGTCAGGGAATCTGTTGTATGGAGCAGAGCTAGATGGTGCCAGGAAGACATGGGTGCTGGCATTGGAGCACAGAGGGGTGTGTCCCTGGAGGCGCTGGCAGGTGGGGCAGTGAGAATCTGTCCTGCTGCCCTGGGATTCAGAAGCCGGGAGTGGCTGGAGTCTACTGTACTTCAGGAAACCACTCAGTCTTCCCTGGAAGCATTTTCCATTTTTTACTCAGTTTAATCATCCTGGTTGAGAGTTGGCATCTGGTATGGAATTTCTGATCACAATTTCATCTCATGCTGTTTGACTTTGGTCTAAACCAAGAATGTTTAAGTGGGATAGTATATATGCTCAGTACTAAACAAAATGTCTAGCACTGAGTGCTCAGTAAAGTTTGGTAATAACAACAATTTAGCATCAAGTCTAAAAATAAAACATAGGTGGAAGGTTATCGATGGGATGGGAGCCAGGGTAGCAGGGGTCCAAGGGACTGTGGGTGAGTTATTGGCCCTCGGTGGTGGGTAGTTGGTGATACACATTTGAGGTGTGGACCTGGATTCCAAAACACATGTGGTCTTGCAAATCAACGTTACCTCAATCTTTAAAAAAAAAAGGACCCCAAGAAGAGAAAGGAAAGGTTTGAGAAAAACAAGAAGCATTAAGCATGACTGAATGGGATGAACTGGCAGCACAGAAGAAAAATAAAAACAGGGATCCCAGAGGCAGAAAATAATATCCAAGACTATGAGCTCTAGAAGGGAGATGTTTGCCACTGTGAACACAGAAGAGCCTCAACACAAAGTATTGTCTCATCATAAAAAACAAAAACAACACTGGAGGGCATGCATAATAAATGAATGAGGTGAGCACTTAAAAACGAAGAAACAAAGAAGGGAGGCCATCTGAGAGAGAGCTGAAGCTCTGGCTAGCTAAGCCAAAGTCACTGTGATTCTTGCATAAACACTTGCCTCGAAGAGAAAGGCCCAGCACATTTCACAATGTTGGGATGGCCTGAATTCCAGTGGGTGGGGAACCATAAACGCAAGAAAGGGAAACACCCTATTAAACAGCTCAAGCAGAGTTTGGGTAACTTTAGCAATTTTTGCAAGCTCTCTGCCAGCCTCTGTGTTTTGGGGTATCTTTATGTTTATTCTCGTTTTGGGGTATCTTTATGTTTATTCTCATATGTTGCCATCTTTAGCTCCTCTTTTGTTTGGCAGCTAAATCCAGCATTTTAGTTTGGATTTTCAAATGGCTCAATGGCCTTTGAAGCCACTCAACTCTACTTCCCACCCAGTGAGGGTGTTTCTATCCATAAGCGCTCTTTGTATCTACCTCTGATCTAGGAGACATTTTGGATTCTTCCTTTCCTTCAGTCATTTCTGAGCAAACCTTGGAAATTCTATCTCCACACCATCTTAAACCTCTCCTCTTCCTGCCATCACCACTGCCACTCTCCACCAAACGACAAGCCCCTCACTGCTCTCCTGACTTCCACAATTTCAATCCTACAGCTTCTTCTCCTCCAGAAACCAGGGTGCCTTTAAAAAATGTAAATCATCACTTCTAGGCCTTTTGGCTAAGACCAAGTGTGCAGTAAAAAATGTAAATCAGATTGTGATTCTCTACCTAACTTAAGTGGAATTTCCCATAAGGAGACCCTGAGGCCAGGATGCATGAGCAAGTGTTTTATTTAAGAAGTGCCCCAGGAGAACCCTAAAAGGGAGTGGGGCACTGCCTTAAGGAGAAGACACCCAGCAAGACACCCAAGCCTGGCACCTCACTGCATCCTGGCTCTGTTCCTTCTGACACTTCATACTCTATGCTGGAGCTCTCCATGTGCAGACCTTGATTTGGAAGATGTCAGTAAGTGGTGAGCTTCTAATAAAGCAGTTCACCTTACTTTCAGAAAGCCTTACCTGAAAGTCAATCCCCAAACTGAACTGTAACTTTCTTCCTCACGCCTACTGGTCTCTTCTCTCAAAGGACTAAGGACTCAGGAGAACACTGCCTCTCCCATGCAGTCCCTGAAACATCAGTGTCTTACTTTTCTCTCCTCCAGGCTAACCAACCCCAGTGTTCCCCCCACCACCACCACCACCAGTCCCTCAGTTTACATGAACTTTCAGTTCTTCAGTTTACATGAATTTTAGAGCTATTGGTACTTGCAAATTTACCAGTTGGATACAATTCTTGTTAGCTGCTAATGTAATGCATAGCAGTTCCTCCCATTCTACCCTGAATACACCCAATCTTGGAAGGTAAACTGGGTCACACAGGTAAGAACTCAGAGAAGCAAAGCTGATTACTTCGTCAGCAGGCCCAAGTTTGAATCTCAACTCCACTTATTAATAAGTGAATAAGTGACTGATCTCCAGAAAAAATACTTTACTACTTAAAAATACTTTGGTTCATGGGTCTTTCTAGAGGCACAAGTGGTTATGTCTCTGCACTATGAAACTACAGGCAGCCATTGTAGCTCAAGGTCCATCCCTAGACAGGGAGGTGACCCACATGGTGCAGCAGACCTCTCCTATCTCACCCACCTGAATCCCCCACCTACACCCCGCAACTCTGACCTACACCCCAGCTCTTGTATGCATAAACAAATCAATCTTTTTTTTTTTTTTTTAAAGTCCAGGTTCTTAATCTGTGCACTGGGGAAAAAACAAGAGCAAAACATTACGTGGATATTTTAAGGTTAAATTAAGTAAGACAATGAACGTAAACCACTTAGCAGAGCTCCAGGAGCAGCCTTCAGAAATTGGAGCTGTGGGCCTTCCCTGGTGGTGCGACAGGTTAAAGTGCAGCACCATGAAGCTAGCTGCAGCTGCTTCACCCTGAGTTCGATCCCCTGAGTTCTATCCCTGGAGCTGACCCACATGGTGCGGCAGACCTCTCCTGACACGCCTGCTGCTCCCTGTGTGCTTTGTTGATCCACCTGTTCTGCTCCCCACGCTCTCTCTGGTGAAGCCTCTCACCACCCCTGCACCTCAGTTCTGTAAGGACTATACCCCAGTTCTGTACGGATAAATAAACAAATCTTTAAGCAAACTAACAAAAAACTTGGAGCTGCTCCAAGCTTCCCTCTGACTTGCTGGCTCAGCTGCCTCCATGGCCAGTCAGGCCTCCTGCCCAGTAAGCTCACCTCAGCCACCTGCACATCTGCACACACCTTTAGTCACCACAAGGCTTCCAGTCCTGTCCAGATGTTTTCCTGGCTATTATTTCTTCCCATTTTCTCATGCTTCTGCTCCGCCTCAGGGTTCCACCTCTCAGCTGCCTCCTTACAACTCATCCCTTTACCCGCCCCTGAGTCATAGTCCTTTTCTCTTTTACCTGCCCTTTGTTGTTCACTTAATTCCTGTGTGTATGTGGTGTATGTTGTTGTTGTTTGATGACATCGAAATGCTAATAGGTAAGGTTATATTTGAATTTAATTTTTCATCATCTCTTTACCTCCTTTTTAGTTCCCAGAAGCTGAAAGGAAATGACCTAGTCAATAAAAACTAGTTTTCTTACCACATAGGTATCTCAAGCCACAGGCCACCTTGCCTCTGCGGCTCAGCATTGAGTGGTGAAATCAAGGTCAGAGGGGAGCCTCCGGCAGGGAGTGCTTTCCCCTCCCCTGCCCTGTGCCTCACTGCAAAGGGCACAACGCTAACATCTGACCATTAAGGACTGTCTTCTAGGCTTTGTGCTAAGTAGCTTTTATCCAAAGTGGGGGTGGGGGGGGGGAGGCGGGAGCTTCTTCTGAGTCTAGCTGGCATCTCATCTAACACGTAGTTGAGGTTGTTAGGCTTGAGTTTCTAGGTTGAAGTGGAGTGCTGATAATCAGGGAGAAGAGTGAGAAGTAGGTTGGCTCAGGAGGTATCCTGGGACTATCAGAAGAAAGAATCGAGGCCAGGTGGATAGGCTGGGAGTGACAGAGCAGCCTGTCCAGAGGGCGTCAAGGCCCTGAAAGCACATTGTATGTGTGTGGGCCATTCAAAGGCCCCACCGCATCCTCAGGAGCAGCAATGACAAAACGTGACTCTAGTGGCAGTTCTTTGTTTCTACTTTTATTAATTAAATAGGAAACTCTGGATTTTTCAAGAAGTTTTATTTTTTGTAAAAATTTGGAGCAGATAACTGTAACTCCATCCTTTTCACGTGAAAGGTTTTAGGGGCAGATCTGATGTCAGTTTTCCATTCCAATCAGCTGCTGTGAAAGTCACTTCTTGTTCTTGCTGTGGGCAGATCAAGCCCTTTTCCTCCCTGATGGAAATTCAGGAAGGAAACCAAATAATTCCCAACAGAGACCAGAGCTTACCACAGTACCTTCCAGAAAGGCTCTGAGAGATTTCAATCACGCATGTGAGAACATCAGAAACCGAGACTGGTACCTCACTCCACGTTGCCAGTTTCACAGAGGGCTTGGGAGGAGATAGAGTTCTACCATTTTGACAGGAAACTCCTTTTGATGAAGAAGAGCTTGCAATCTTTAACATTGGAAATGCCATTGAAAGGGTCTTTAACAAGCATCCAAAATAAAATGCTAAGTACTCCCAGTAAAGACCTTTCCTAAGAGACCCACTTTGGGCTGATGAAGGGAAGGGGTAGTCTGACATCAGTCAGCCAGGGAAGTGTCTGTGGATGGCAGTTCTACCCCTGTACAGGGCGGCTCTGGGGGCAGGGTTGTTTTGTTTTTACTGTGATTGATGGAAAACTGGACAATCTGTCCCCAGTGAACCAAGAATTAGTTGCTTGACTTCTTTGCTTAGTTCCCCTCTTAGCTGAAGAGGTGTGAGGAAACCAAGTGCTGAGCAACCTGCCACCATGAGAAAAGCTAAACAAGCTGGAGAGGTGTCAGACTGCTTTGGAATAGTCTCAGAAGGTGGCAAGTAAACAAAAACTATGAGAGAAATTGAAGAAATTGGCATTGCTCAACCTTAAAGGGACAGCGGCTGCAGTGATGGCGTCTTGTCCTGTAAACTAGATCACCTAACACTCCAAGACCACCTTCAGTGTCGGCTGGTGGTGGTTGCTGGGAGGAAAATGCTGATGGTGGAAAAAGTCAGGGACTTAGTTTCAGAGAACAAGGCGCCAGTCCCCACCTCTGCCAGCGGGTGACCTGGGCAGTCTCTCTGAGTCTCATTTCCACCTCTGTAAAACTGAAAAATTGGACCGCTTTGAGAAGATTTCAAGAGAAATCCAGCCAAGATTTCAAGATGCCACAGAAGAAGAAATGTTTCCATATTTTAAAACTCTCCGAGGGTATAGTGCTCTTAAATTATTACATTAAAAATGCATTTATTTGGTGGTCAAAATCATCTAAACATGGAGCTCACTAAGAAAAATACTAGTTAGTGTGTAGGAGCCTGCTGGAAGCCCTCCGAGGAAGGACAGTACCTGCTTCATCTGAGACCTTAGCACCCAGCACTGCCCCTCCTGAGCGCTCATTAAGTCTGAGCACCCACAAACACTGAGAGAATATACAAGAAGCTTCCGTGGACCCAGCACCCAACCCCAAGAATCAGCCCTCCTGCCCAACATAGCTTTTTCAGGCTTCCTTCCTCTGCCTCCTAACCACCTCAAACTATTTTGAAGCAAGTCCCAGTCATCATATAATCTCCCCCAAATATTTCAATGTGTTACCCTGAAGGATAAATATTTTGTAAAAATTTTTATCACACTTGAAACATGAATAGCACTTCCTTAAATTTCATCTCATATCAATTTAGTCTTCAAATTTTCCAAATGAACTCTAAAAATGTTTTTATTTTGTTTTGGTTTGCTTTTATTTTTATTTGCATTTATTTTATGCTGGATTTATTCCTGGGCCAGCCGTTGTTGTTTCTTCAGCTTTTTCTGGGCTATCCTTTTTCTTCTGTGCAGCCTCCACTTCAGGTTTCCTCTCTCTCTTTTTCACTAAGGGTCATCTCAGGGTGGCAGCCTGTGTGGGTTAATCTGACCATGAGCCCTGTGCTACATCTTGGGGCTTGGTTCACCTGGCTGTGCACAGTGAGCAGAGAATCTACAGCGAAACTCTTAAGTCCAGCATTACTCTCCGCATTTTTAAGCATGTGCAATAAAATTTAGTCTCTCTTTAGGTCACCGGCCCTGTGTTCTGCTCCTCTCTTTGGACCACTGGAGCAAAGGAAGGGCACATATTGCTTCTGGGGAGTGACATCCTTCAGCTACCCGGGGACTTTGCACACCCTTGACAGCCTGAGCACCTTCACCATTGTTCTTAAATGAACATGAAGATCTCAAGCTCTTAATTTGCATGGCTTTGTAGGGTTTTCTGGTCAAGTGAGTAGTGAATTATTTTCAGAGATCATCTGTGGCAGGTTTTAGGAAGAGGAAGCTAAAGGTGTGTTCTCAGAGTTTGTTGAGGATATGAATGCTGCATTTGGTTATATCTAGATTATATTTGGTTTATTGAGAGTAACTGACCCCTCCCCCCCCAACATTCTTTGTGATATTGTTAGTGAAAAGACTAGGTCTCATACCAGAGGTTCCTACTATCTGGATATTGCCTTAACCCCAGAGTGTCATTTAACTTGTACCTTGTATTTTCTACAAACTGGTAATTAGGTGAGAAGATGATCAGGTTCAGGCTACAAATTTTGATCAAGAATGTTTCTTAAGTAGCTTTTGTTTTTCAGTCAAGAATTTATACTGCCTTGTTATCATTCTCTTTTTTTGACATTAGCAGCCATTGATGACTTTGTCTAGATCCATTATTTATTTCATAAATGGTTGCAAAATATTGATATGCTAGCTTCACTCCTAGGCTCATTTCTTGTACTTAATTTATTTTTTAAAAGATTTATTTTATTTATTTATGAATACAAGAGCTGGGGGATAGGCCAGAGGTGCAGGGGATGAGAGGATTCACCAGAGGCAGAGTGGGGAGAAGAGGAGGTGGATCTATTGAAATCCAGTGCTGAGGGGAGGAACAGGGAGACATGAGCTGTCTGCTGCATCATGTGGGTCACCTCCCTGGCCAGGGATCAAACTGTGATGCAGTGGCTGCTAATAGTTCACAGTGCTGAGACTTTACCCACTGTGCCACCAGAGAGGCCCTCTACTTCTTTTATTAACTAAATATTTTACAAAGAAAAACTTCCCCTCATCAATTCTTTAGTTTTCTGTTAGATAGCTGGAAAAGTAATAGCAAAATAAATGTTTCTTTCTCTTGACTAGTTTCAAAATAATAGGCTGATTCACTGGTATCCTTCAAAAGATGACAAATAACTTGCTTTTTAAGTTCAAATTCATTACAAGCTCATGAATTGAAATATGTATAAGGAGTTCGAGTTCAATGATGTTTCAATTTGTTGTCTATTCTATCATTGGCCAATGAGATCATAGGAGTCTTTAATCTACCTCTGACCTCACTCCTTGGTGACTGAAAGCTTCTTACTTTATTTTTCATTGCTTTTTTCTTCATTTTATTGAGATACAATTGACATATCACTTTGTATTATGTGGAAACATGATGATTCCACATTTGTATATATTGCAAAATGATCACCAAAATAAGTGTGGTTATCAACCATCACTTCACAGTTTTACACATTTTTTTTCCCCTTGGGGTGAGAACTTTTAAGTTCCATTCCCTTAGCATCTTTCAGTATGTCACAGAGTGTTGTTAACTACAGTCCCTGTGCTGTGCGTTACTCATTGGCACTCAACTCATGTTGTAACTGAAATTTAGTATTTCCGTCCTTACTTTCTGTGGACTGAGCTGACCTCCACCAACCTTCAGAGTAGCACCTCAGACAGGGGAAAGCGAGACGCTGCACTCCCTTGGCTGTATAGTATATACACGGGCCTGTACAAGGGCATATTACGTACATGGAGATACCGTGGTTTCTCCTTTTCAGGTCTCATAGCAACATTTTATGAGAGGTCAGTGACTGAATCAAGGAGGGAGGGGGGTTGGTTCCCTCAGGTCAGTGGGCTGAGATAATCCGTGATCCAGTGGGAACCAATGGGAGGAACAAGACCATAGCTTCTGCCTGGGAATTCAGCTAACAGTTGGTCCTTCAAACAACTCAAATGGGTGGCTAGACAGCAGTGACTCCTCGGTGACTCCTTACCTCTCACTCCCCCTTGCCCACTCCCCCTGCTCCTTGCCTCCCTGGGGGCACCTAGAACTGAAAAGTAAGGGGCAAGGGAGAGTAACCTGTCCACCCTACTCTAGCGGAACGTGAATGGCTAGTCCCTATCCTGGGATTGGATGTATCCAGTCATCACCAGGAGTCTTGAGCCTGAAGAGAGCTCTGCGCTACCCTGTCCCAGCACACCTGTGGTACCTACAACTCATAGTACATACATCATGCACACACACACACACACACACAGAAGGAAATCCAAATGTAGAGCCAACATGTGCTTACTATGACAACCCTATCCTTGCCATTACATCTCTAAATCCCAGACCTATTATCCTCTCTAGCCAGACCTAAAATAATAAAGGAAAAAAAAGAACAAAACATGATGATAATAATACCTAATGTTTTTTAGCACTTGCTATTCCAGGACTGTGGTAAGTGCTTTACATAAGTTATTTTATTGAATCTAATCCAATGATACTGGGTTCATTAGTGTGTTTTTAACTCCTTATGAGAAAAGTTCCAAACTCAAAATAGCTCAAACAGGAAGCCCTTATCTAGAAAGTGGCGAAGGAGCAGCCAGGGTTGCTGGAGTCCCTAATTTCAGCCATTCACACTTGCTGTGGTTTGCTTGTCTGGACTTCAATTTTTCTTTTGGCCTGTGCTAGTTCCCACCATTGGAAGAGGCTGTTAGCTCTATTTTTTGTCCTTGGGCTTTATGAGCTGCCTGGTGTCTATATAACACATCATCCTTTCTTCTTAACCAAAGGTAAGGTGGTGTGTGTTACCTGTAACTTAAAGAGTCTTAACTAAGACTGCTTCTTTAATGATGGGCAGGTTTAGAAAGGCCTGGTGAAAGGTATCTCCCTTATTGCACAGCAGGAAAAGGAAGTGTGTATGATGATATAGCTGAGACATCAGCTTTGGCTAATGAATCCTCCCCCATGGAGAGGAGATGGCTTCTGGATTCTGGACACATAAACCACTGTGGCAGAAACTTCAAATCTGCTTAAGACATCATCCTAGTCTGTCTGCAAGAGTTGTGCTGCTTTACTTTACTCTAACTAGGAATGTGTGTATCCATCCTCAAACAATATCTCACAATGGAGTGAGTAGAAACAGAGGAGATTCCTGTGTTTGCACATTTTCACCTACTCCTAAGGTTCCCAACTTGCAGATGAGCCTGAAGTTTACACCAGAGGCTAAACAAGATAGCTGTTTGGACATCACATCCACTTTGCCAGTTTCCGTTCCCTTGAATTATTTACCATCTCATTGTCTGCACTGAAACAGAATCTGGAAACACAGAGTCAGGGATGGAGCCCTATTTGCAAGGCAGAGAAGGTCAGGGGAGTACCTGGAGCAGAAGCACTTCCTGGCTCTCTTGTTTTGGCAGGGCCATAAGCACAGCAGGGTAAAACCAGAGAGGCACTGAGGAGAGAGCCACAGTCTGGTGCTCCCCAAGACCTTACTGCAACAGACTCTCCTGAGGTTACTACCCCTGAACACAGAAACCCAGCACAGAGAACTTACCCCTCAACTGCCTGTCAGGTGGCGGCCCCTGAGCCTTGATTTGTTCATCTGCAAAAGACAGATGGCAAAGGGGGGGGGGGGGGGATGGAAAAATAAGCCTCTCTTTAGATTGAAAAAATTGTCACAAATTTTTGCCCTCACACCAATAATTCCCCACAGAGAGAAACTTTAGTAGCTATGAAAATAAGAAAAATACTCTAAAAATAATTCAAGTATTAATGTAGCAAATTTGGATAACTTAAAAAGTATAAGAACAAGTAAAGCTTCCTACGAAGCTTGCTTGCTAGACTCACTCATAATATTTTGATATATTTTCTTTCGGCCTTTTTTCTAGCCAAATAGATATAACAGGGAAGTATTCATTATACTGTAATATGGCCTAGTTTTTTTTCTGTTTGGTATTTTGAAGTGGGTCACTCCTCCTCGTTAATAGACGGTTCTTAAAAACAAGAAATATAATGACTAATTGTTTTCATATACTTCATCATGGAGACACACAATTATAAAACTCTTGATTGGGATTCAATAGATTCAGTTTGAATTCACATTAAAATCTAATTGAGGTAGATAATTACTCTCGTCATTAACTCTGTATGATATTAAGCTTTGGTATTTGTAACCATTGCTTTATTATCCAGTACACGACCAATTCCTATGATGTTATTTGTATTCTGTCGGTTTGGGTGGTATAGTCTACACAGTATATTAAGTTGTGAACTCTAAATTCATATTGATATTTTTGAATTTCCTTTATATTTCTGTCCACTTTCCTCTTTTAATTTTGAGGCTATTTTATTATGTGACTACAAATTTAAAATGTCAAAAAAATCTAATCAAGACAACATGAGGACAATGATACAGAGCCACAGGCTAAACAGAGAGAAGCAGGAAGAGACCTGGAAGCAGTTCCATCCCCAGGACAATTTCAGGCTGCACGGTAACCCCAGGGGCACTGTGGAACAGGGCCAGGAAATGAGAGAAAGGAAGCAATAAAGGGAAGGGGTGTCTGTGAGCATGCAGGTGACGGTGCCTAGAAAACGCCTGACTCTGGTCCCTGAGAGTGTAAAAGCTGCGACTGTGCAAGTCCACATGCTGTCATGGCCTTAAACGTCAGTCATCTTCTCTTCTAGTCTTTGCTCCTAGACATAGTTCTTTTTTCCCCTTTACATTTATGGAACTTAGAGTATGAACATTTGTTACTTTTCTTTTTTTCCCATTTATACAAACTCGGGCTTCAGGATTGACTTATATGAGCTTAAGCTAGAGGAAGAGGAACTGTGTATCAACAGAAAAAGACACTATCCCTTTACTAGTAAGGGTTCTATTGACATCACCACTTTCAACTCAAATCAACATGACTTTGAAATTTGTAAGGAAAATGGTCTGCTTCTTACAAAGGCTTTTTAGTTGAAGGTGGTAGATGCCTACATAATGGGCAAAAGACCTAAGGCCTCCTCTTCATGGACAACTAGGAGGAGGCAAAGAGGTAAGTAAAGGCATTCCCAGAAAGTCGGAGAAACAGCCACACCTGCTTGTTGGATCAAATGTCTAGAGACCTTCTAAATAATTCAGGAACACTTGGCTCCCTCCAGGGGCAGGTGTTGAGGACAGTTTCCAGACAAGCTTCTCCTCTTGCAAAACTGGAGCAGACCGAGGATCTTATTACTTGAAAAGGGGTCTGGCTAGTAGCTATGGCAACCTCCTTCTTCAGTCTTACAACTTGACTTGGCCTAAGGTACAAGAGGCTTCTGGGAAAACTCTACTGCTAGAGCCTGCCATGGTGGTTAAGAAATTTGAAGTCTGCTTGTCTGGGTTCTGATCCAGGTTCTACCCCTTCCTAACTTTGCGACCTTGGGCAATTTACTCATCCTCTTTGATGCTCAGTCTTGTACCTGTAAAATGGACTAATCATGTCCCCACTCAGATTTTTGTGGCATCAGATGTAAGGTTTGTACTCTAGTGCCTGGCACATATTAGACATCTCCTACACATCCCCACATTGCTGCCCAGAAGAGGTATTTCGACTTTAAATAAAAGAGCAATGTCCAGAACTAAGAGGAAGCTATTCCTTAGAACAAAATCGATAGTAACAGCTAACAGTTACTTAATTTTTATCATAGGCTGGACATTGTGCTGAGTGCTTGATATAAAATCTTACAAACCCATTTATGGAGAGAAAAGAGAGAAGTTCTGAGAAGTCACTTTCCCCAGGTCAAAAATCTACTAGGTGGTAGAATCAATGTCCCAATGTCCAAACTGTTTCACCTCTTATTAAAAAAAAAAAAAAAAGGCTGGGTTCCTAACTGGCTTGATAAGTGGGTCTCTGGAAGTCACTTCACTGGGCAGCACCCTGTCTCTAGGGTAATCAACCTTGGGTGGCAGTGTGGAGTTGGGGACTTAATGAGGGCAGTTTGCCTGAGGTCTGTGGGACTAGACTGCCCTCTGGCGTCAGAGGAAGCTGGGGCGACAGGAATCAAGATGGCCTTGCTTTCCTTCTGAGGTGCTAGTACTTTCCTTCCAGACTAGAGTAGATCTTGTGTTTGCCTTTCGATCAAAGGGTTTCTCCTAGGAATGTTTGATAAAGGCTGGGAGTTAGGGGGAAGCAACCATCACAGACACTGTTTTAAACCAGTGGCTGGGGTGCATCTGCATATAGTAGGTGCTCACTGAATACTGACTAGTTTTAAATCTAATTCTTGCTAAAGAGTCTGAGAGGGCACTCTATCAGAAAGAGCAGTTAGAAAGTTAATTTGTTTTTGCCAGAAGCACTAGCAGAAAAGACTGTAACTTCCACTCTAAGAGACTCCATGGACAAGTTCACGACTGAGAATAAGGACACTCCTCAGTTGTTTAGAAATGTGTTGGGTCCACCAAGACATGGTCATTTTAGGCTGCCATCCTTACATCAACAGCCCAATGGTCCACAGACCTCAGCGATGGCCTCCCCACCTCCGTCACTCTCCCCAAGGGGTTCATCTCCTTAGGTAGTCACCAAACTGCTGTGTGCATTGCTCCGAGCCAAGCTGCTGGGGACAACAATGAGCTCATCAGGTGGGTCCCTACTGCTAGTTGTTGCTGACGCTGGTAGAGCTGCTTCCCTGTGCGAAATGTCCAATCCATTACTTGAGTCTCTTCATTTAGTTCTTTACTTTTTCTAAATAAGGAAATGAGGTTCATTTAGCACTACAAGTTAACTATTAAGTTCACACAATTTACAGATGGCAATGCAGATCGGTGTGACTCCTAAGTGCATGTTCTTTCCACTATGTGACTCTGGCCAAGCCTTTGGAAT
Organism: Condylura cristata; assembly: GCF_000260355.1. Lineage (NCBI taxonomy): Eukaryota > Metazoa > Chordata > Mammalia > Eulipotyphla > Talpidae > Condylura > Condylura cristata. Next base: position 21,442,368 of record NW_004567112.1, on the reverse strand, counting down.
CATAGAACTCCTGTTCTAAAATGCAGGAAATGCCAAGAGAACTACCCTTAGAGAGCCATCCATTAGAAACAGGTGATGTCTCTCACACTGTGGTTTAGCTTAATTTCCTATAGATCCTCTTTAGGTTTGCGCTCTCTGCTTAGGGCAAATCTACAACTTTTCCTTCCTCTCCAAAAATGCCCAAGAATTTCACCTTTTCTCCAACTCTTATGGAACAACTCAAACTCCCCCCGCCCCCACCAACCCACCCCAGGGCAAATCTACTTTTCCTTCCTCTCCAAAAATGGCCAGGAATTTCACCTTTTCTCCAACTCTTACAGAACAATTCAAACTCCCCCCCCCAACCCTCCCCAAACTACTACAAAATCTGAACTATAAAAACCACAAATGAGCTAAAGGTAATAAAGGAGATTTCCAAGAAAACCCTCAGGGTTAGTAATCATGGCAAACGGTGCCAGGTGCCAGGTACTTACTAAGTATCCTCCTTTCTTTCTTAAAAAGAATCCTGATTTTTGTTTGACAGGAATGTGTCCAGCTATAAAACTGTTTTCCCAGCCTCCTTCACAGCTAGAGTACATGTGGTGACATGAGACACTTTCTAACCACCACTGTGATAGAGAATGAATCCCACGCCCAGTTCAACGAATCAGGATACTTTTCTTCCCTTAGCAATAAGCACCTGCTTCTTGAAGTGACAATGTGCCCAGATTTTAAAACAGAATAGCCACAAATCTCAGATTCTTTCATGTACAATGGAAGACACCGGTTCATCCTGGTGTGCTCTGCCCACAGGACCTTGCTTTGTGCTGCCTGGCTTGGTCCTGGAGGTTGGGCACCACTGTGACAAGGATGAGGACTTCATCCTCAGTTGGAGGAGCAGAAACCAAAGGAGCCTGAGTGCCTGATAACTTCAAGGGCCACCCTCCCAGTCCCGGGATGCTTTACCTCCAGACTTCACATGAGAAAAATCAAATTCCTCTCATGTTCAAGCCCTAGCTGCTTGGGCTTTCAACTCCACTCGACTTCTACATTGTCTGCAACATTTGATTTGCAGGCCAGTTTAGTAAGAGTGGAGTTTAGGACTTTTGTTTGATGGTGTTAGGAGGACACATGACTTTTTGATCTTGTTCCAGCAAACAACCCATAATGTGGGCAGGTTGCTGCTGGCAGGGAGCTGGAACTGAGGTTGTCAAAGTGGCTCCTGGATTGGTGATGGTGGCAATAGCAGCTGGAGCCGCAGTTATTAAAAATGCAAATTTTCTGTTACAGTCCCAGATCTACTGAATCAGCAATGTTTTAATAACCCTACAGGTCTGAGATCCTAAAATTTGAGAATTACTGATGTCCAGAGAGACACCAAGAAGTCAAGCCAGGGCCTGATCAGACCAGGTCTCCACAATACTTCTGACTCCCTGGTAACATGAACAATCTCCTTTCTTCCGGTTAAAACTACTAAGCTGGGGTTTCTGTGACTTGTCCCTGAAAACACAACCACAGTTGCTGCCTCATGGACCCTCTCCATATAGGACACAAAATACTGCCCAGAAACACTTTGTTCTACATCTACATGAGCGATATAATACGGAAATCAGTAACATCTGCCCTGACTGAAAGAGACTTGATGAACAGATTTAATGCCCTAGCCAGCCGTCATTTCCAGATGATGCATCTAGATTTGCAAAAACTTTGTTTGCTTGGAGGTTTAAATATGAATTTCCAACTCAGAAGAGCACACACCACATGCATTTTATTGTACCGCTGTGCCCACATGGATCTGGGTCGGTCTTCTGCGCTGCTCCCACCCGAAACAGCAGGCGTGCTCCTCTGCAACCAGCCCAGGGTCAGCTCTTTTCTTAGGCAAATGATATTCACCTGGATTCACCTATTTCTGAGACTCCACTAGGGTCTCTACTGTGCATGCGCTTCTCTGCAGCCGCCACCCACATACTCCAGGTGCTCAGCTGTTTCTCAGACTTGTTCTCTACTCCTCCCTGCTCACAAGCTAAACAGGGCTTTTGGGAACCAGATGAAGCCGGGATGGGAAAAATCTGGCTCCTGTAAAGAAGAAACTTCTGGTTTCTTGTACAGAACTCAGCACATGTCAGAGCACCTGATAAACCACAACAATGGGCCATGTCCTTCCTGACAGCTTGTTATGTGCCAGTGCTGTAGCAAGAATTTGTTACCACCTCTGATGTAGGAGATGCTAGTATTTCTACAAAGAAACTGAGCTTACGGAACTTAAGTCACCTACCCAAAGTCTTTCACTTAATATGTGACAGCAGAGATTTGAACCCACATGTCTTCTGAGATGAAAGGGATAGAAACCAAATTCAAAATATCTTCAGCAATAAAAAGGAAATTATTGAATTTAGTCCAGGGGACTTCAGGCACAGTCGGGAACCAGGTGGGCCAAGTAGATGCACTCCGGCTGCCTTTCCTCTGTGCTGGATACCCCTCACATGGCTCTCCTATATGGCAGGTAGGAGCATGCTAATCGGATTTGGACCCCCTTGAGACTTAAAGAGTTCATGACCCCTGGGGAAGAGTTTGATTCTATTCCACCAGCGCGTAGTTTGCTTAACTTTAACTTGTACGCTCAGCCCTGAAGCACTCACTGAAAGTGGAGGAACAGAGAATTCTGATTTACTAGGTCTGGGACAAGTGACAAGTGAACCATGGAAGTGAGGTGGGGGGAGATCAGTTTCCTTCTCTGAACCCCCAAGATTGAGCAGGATTATTAGAAATTGGGAAGAGATGGTTGATTAAGGATCAGGGTGTTAGCTTATTATAATGCAGCCTTTAGTTGTCTACCTTTCCAACTGACTAATCTTGTAAGTGCCCTTAATGTACATCTATAATGTATCATAGAGGTAATTTTGGCTTCAAGTAGTAAAAACCTTAAGCCCCAGTAAACTTGGCTTGATGAGTATGTGTTGTCTTATAGATGCCAGTGTTTGCCTTACCTGTGGGGAAGATGGGAACCTCAGGGTTGGTTGGTGCTAGATCCATGTTGTCAGAAGTTAGTGGCCAGGAGAATTTAGGCCACAAAGCCCCCTTCCCTCAGCTTGGACAAACTAGTAAATACTGGAGCTGCCTTGGGTGGTGCACTTGTGAGTTGGTGGCTGCTTCTCACACTCTGGTGGGAATCTCTTCACTTTGAGTAGAATAAAGGAGAATAATGATGGCCTGCAGTCTCTGCAAAAATGGACTAAGGCTAAGATTGCCTCATAGGGGAAATGCCTTGCTGAATAACTAAGCTTTAACCATCCCTCCCCCACATCCAAGGAAGGGCAGCTCTACTCGTCCAGGTTATTCCCAGACACATCTGTTTGGGTGTAATACCGTCCTGCTTACCCAGTGAACTTTTGCCCCAGCCTGGCTACTCAGGCTTGAGTTTCATCCCCACCTCAGAGCTTTTGCTTACACCGTCCTGCCCCATGACTTTGCCGTCTTTGGTCCTGTTAACTTGTCTTTCAGGACTCTGAGGCAGGTTAGCTCCTCAGCAGAGTCTTCCCCAATAGTCCTGCCTTCCTAGGTCTTTTCTATTTTAAATGCCAGGAGCACTTGCTGTCTGCTTAGATGCTGAATGTGGCATTATCCATATAGTTTCAAGCAGGACTTTATTTCCTTTCTAGGTAAGGTATGTCAGAGTTCCCTATGCAGAGGGCATAGCAGGCTGGGTAACTTCCCAGACCATGTAAGTGGGTCTGGATGGGAGTTTGGAGCCTGCTTGGGATCATGTTCCACACCGACACTGTCATTTTGTGCTCATAAAATATCCTCAGAGGGTAAGAGAGCACGCGAGGGACTGCTTATTTTTCTGGGAGGGTCCTCAGGAGACAAGAAATCTCTCAGCTGCAGACTTTCAGGAGCTAGACAGAGGGAGCGTGGGGTGGGCCATGAAACAGGTGATCCTGAAGCAATGGGGACCAGGGAGGCTCATGGAAGTTAACTCAGGGTGTCAGCAGGGAATACGGCCATGTGAGTGGGCACCAGGGTGACAGCGGGGGCACCTGCTCCCACGGCACAGACTCTGGCTTCAGGTCCTCAGCACGCTTTAGCTCTTAAGCCCCTGGGGCTTCCCTCCTGACTTCCTCTCCTCTCTCCCAGTACGAGCCCCTCCCCCAACACTATGTAGGCCAACTACCTTCCCTCCCAATTCCCACAGAAGGGATGGAGGGGGCTGCCGGTGGGGGAGAGGAGCATGAAGGGCCAGAGGGAAAAGGAAAGAGAGGGTGGCAACCAACCAATAAGGGAGACAACTACAGCCATGCAAACTGGCTTTTCATAAGAACTTTACTTTTCAAAAATTGGGGAAGAATCCACAGTATTAAAATAATCCTCTAATTTTTGTTTTTGGAGGGAAGGATAGGATGACAAAATAATTCATATAAAAATTTCAAGCATAATTGCAGTAAATGCCTCATCTGGAGCCTCGTACCTCCCACCTGCAGCTCCAGGTTCCAGTCCATCACAGCAGGGAAGAAGCTCCTAGGTCTGGAGTGGCTGTAGGCATCTGGAATGCTTCTATGTTTGCTCCACCAATAAAGACAAAAAGTGGATCTTCCCAGTGGAAATGATCCAGTCCATGTTGTGAATGTTTCTGATGAGAAAGCTAAAAAGAGCTGCCCTAAAATTCCAAATTTCTCCTTTTTGAAGCTGACTGTGAGAGTGAAAGAAATAAAATGTGGAAAGATGTATCAGGTCTGAGCAGCTCTGGGGCCCACCATATGCTGAGGGAGACTCCACCTCACTGAGGAGATAAAAAGGTAAAGAGCGTCCATGATTTCCCACGGCCTTTCACATGGGAAACAGTACCTTTTTGTTTCTATGACCAGGGGGCACTGGACTGTACGAACATGCCCTACCTGTAGCAGTGAAGCAAAGTTTCTATCCTTAGCAAATACTTTCTAACTTAAAAATGAAAAAGAAAAGAGAAGAGGGCAAGCTAGAACACGTACATGAACCAACACTGATGTGGCCAAACTGAGCCCAGAAGCATCTAGGAGCCCTTTCCAACAACAGGCCCTTCCAGGAGTGAAGACAAGAGCTGGCTTATCCCCTGAGATTCTCAGACAATTTAAACTGTGAAGACCTCGGAACATTCCTAGGTTTCCTCACTTTCTTCTGATTGCTTTCAGTTGGTGTTTCTCTGAGGAACTGGGAGGTTCTCGTGAAGATATTTTAAGTTTCCATGTTCTGAGAAATCTGAGACCACGTGGTCCTGCCCTCGCAGCAGCCATTTGGTAGTAAGAAGTCCCTCGAGTCCTACTGGCCCCCGGGCATGGATTCTCGATGTGCTGATGCCCACTTCAGCTCCTGCAAAAAGCACGGATGAGGATGAGGCTTTCCGCAGCCTCTGCTTTCACACGCCCACCAGGCACATGTCTCTTCCTTCTCCTCACCAGAGACCCTCCCTCCTGGCCCATGCCTGGCCTTCCTCCCACACCAAACACAATGTTTGGGCCTCTCTTTTGTACTTTATCCCCAATGCATGTGACACTACTTAAGAGTGCTGTGTCTGGTATCTGATTAGTGTCTGGCATGGGTACTTAATTAGACATGTGGTGCACCACTATAGAGGTTTTATGTCCCCAAATAGTTTTTAAAACCTAAAAGGGAAAAGGCCTTTTCTTAGCGCCAGCTAGCATTTGGCACACAGATACTCAGAGGGTCACTGTTCATCTCCCTCTCCTCTTGCTCCAGGCTGGATGTGGGGACAGGGCACTTCGGGGCTCAGTGTTCCGCACTGAACAGAGTGCAGGCAGTGCTCTCCTGTTCATCACAGTTTTACTGAGCATGGACTGCGGGTGTTGTGCTGGGCCCTGGGCATACAGAGGTGAGTAAGGAACACGGCTCTGCCTTCACAGAGCGTCTATTTCTGCAGGCAAGGTGGCTCAAGGACTGTCTCAGTTGTGCCTTTCTCATACCAGACAGGACATCCAAGGAGAGCTGTGCGCTAAAACCTGAGCGATGAGAAAGAGCCAACCAGAGAGGGTCAGGTAGAGAGGGACAGTGAGAAGAGCCAGGTAGAGACCAGAGGGAGGTATGTGAGGTGTGTTGGGGGGCGGTTGGCAAGGAGACTGAGGCCACCAGACTCAGATTCTGGTTTAACTGTGTAGAGGTCGCAGGCTCTAGGTACATCATCTAACTTTCTCATTAGTTTTTTTTTTTTTTTTTCATTTGGAAAGTAAGAAAAATAACAGAATCCATTTTGGAAAGTAAGAAAAATAACAGAATCCATTTTGGAAAGTAAGAAAAATAACAGAATCCATTTTGTAAACGTGGTGAGGTAATGCATGTGGTACACTTAGCTCAGTGCTGGGGATGCACTAAATGCTCAATAAATATCATCTGTCGCTGCCACTTAATGCATTTCACAGGGACGTATCTGAGCCAGAGGTTCAGCCTTGCTCTTAGCAGGTGCTGGAAAGACAATGAGTGGTCGCCTGCTTTTCCCCGTGGTGGTTTTTCTTTTGAAAGTGGGGCACCTCAGCTCTTAAAAGTTGCTTTCTTGCTCAAGAACTTTAATACAGAGATTGGTGCAGAAATGTGATAATTAAGCCCAAACCCAACATAACAGAGACAGGAAACTAAAAAAGTTTAATGGCTAAGAATAACTGAGTAAAATTCTCCCTGGTAACCTTTGACAACTCAGTGAGAACTACTTCCCCAGGCAGATCATCCATTCAAAAGTTAAGTGAGATTAAAATGTTTTAAGTGGTTGAAATAATTCTCAGATGTGTCATGAATTTTTTTTTTGAAGCTTGTGATGGAATCTCTGAAAACCAGACACTGTATAAGTCCCTTACATGAGGGGGATGGAGATGTTATTAATGCTGGAAGAGAGGAGGAGGCTGCCTTTCTGAAGCTTTTAATTTCAGTTTTCTCTAGAAGTAAACCCAGCACCACTGGGCCTACATATTTGTTTTTGGTGCCAATACTCAGTCCAGCATAGGTACTGAACACCCCCCTCCGTCCATCCTCATGGGGGATTCCCAACTCTCAGGCAACCTGACTGTGTGCCTCTGAAGAAACGCTTGCAACAGCAGTGCTGGTGAACCCTGCCCGTGCCTCTGTTCCAACTGGTGCTAAAGGACACGCCTGCTCGTCCACGCTGAGGTGGGCAGGAGCCAGGCTTCAGAGGCGCATGGGTTTGGGTGTGAATGCCAGTTGCATTACTTTGGGCAAGTTATTTCTTGGGAACTGTTTTCCCATCTATGAACATGGAAAACTACCCTGTTGCGTGTGACATGCCGAAGCACAGGCCTTCTGCCAGCTCATGGCAGCTGTCTTTATTCTCTCTCACAAGCCACCTCCCCTTTTCCCTGGCACGTGACCCCAAAGGGGTCTCTTCATGTTGTGCTCTTTGGACGGGGACTCACAAGACTCCTTTCTCCCGTGAATGGAGTCCTTCTTACCCAATCCGAAGCGGTATCCATCAGAGAAGCGAGTGCTAGCGTTCCAGAACACACAGGCACTGTCCACATGCTGGAGGAAGAACTCTGCTGTTTTCTCTGCAACATAAGTAAGAGGAGAAACTGAGTTAGGAGGACCCATGAGAACATCCTGCTTCCAGTGGTTCACTGATGACTGACAGGGAGGTCCTCTTGGAGCACTCAGGTCCCCAAGGAGCCCTTACATGTTAAACATGCACACTTGTGAAAAATCTTAAAAGGAAGAAGGGCCAGCCAGCTTTGTCTGTCACTCCCGTGGGAAAGAAATTGCCTGAGAAAGACTGGATGGAATCCAGATCTGCCACTCAGATAAACCCCTGGTGCTGCTAGAGTCTATACATTTATAGGATCTGGGGCCAGCATGTCCAAGTCTTAACTCCAACTCTACACTCACTAGCTGGGTGACCTTGGGCAAGTTTCTGAACCTCTCTGTGCCTGAGTGAATGGACTGAACATTACCCATCTCTCATGGTTGTGCCGAGGATAAAATGAGCTGACACATAGCACTCATCCCAGAGTGCTCAGTAACTGGTAGCTGTTGTTTTTGGTGGTGATGTGATTCCCTGATAAACTAAGTTACTTGAGGGGATTTACTGGTTTCCTTTACCATAGGGTCTCAGTCTGTGGAGTCCGTGAATGTGTAGAGTTAAATTTTGCCCTAAACCACTTGGTTTTGTACTTGACCTGGACTTGATCTCCTCAGCTATAAAATGGCTTATCCAGCCATTTGGCTAGTATTGTATAGATTAAATTATAATACCTCTGAGAGTGAGTCATTTTTAAAGTGGAGCTAATTACCTCTTCCCTGTCTCTTCCGACGGGGCCACTGTGACAACGGTGGTCACACAGGCAGCACTCAGCAAATCAGTAAAGTCAGCCAATATGTGGCATCATCGTTAGCTTACTCAGATTATGTTTTCCTTCAGACCAAGAGGGGCTGGGAGGAGCCCCCTTGGAGGGCAAAGCAGTAAATCCCGACGCCACATGCTTGCAGCCCGACACTGACCGTTTTCTGTGACAATGACGTCCGTGTGGGAGCTGCCGTACTTATGGATGTGGTCAATGGCATCCTGGACACTGTCCACCACTTCAATGCACATTTCCAGGTCCCCGTACTCAGTTCGGAGTGACTTCACTTCGGAGGGGCTGAAGGTCAGATAGGAGGCGAACTTGGGGCCTGCGTGAATTTTCACCTGGAACAGAGGAAGTCCAGGAGTGACAAGATAAATGATGGACATGACCAAACTCGCACTCTTCTCTCAGATCAAAGAGCAAGATGTGCCTGCCCGAGTATGAGTCTGTGGCTCCTGCGGCCTGGACAATCAGACGCTCTTGCTTTCCTCCTAGAGGCAGCCTCCCAATCTGAAGGGAAACGCTGCTTTTGAAAATGCTGGCTGGCCACTTGTCAGCGATGGGCCCTCAATAAAACTGGTGGCATTTATGGGCTAAAGACATAAGCCCTTGACAGCTGGCACTTTCACAAATGGAATACTTAACTATAAAAACCCCACTCCTTACACATGGGGCCGAGGCACTGGACTCATGGAAAGAGGGAGATGATACCTGTATACCTCCACTCCCTCCACCTGGACAGTCCCAGGTATACTGCCGAGCTGTGGGCACCTGCTAGGATTCTGATGGTCAGTGTGGTGCCCACTTGTAGGCACTCACTCCATACTCAGAGGCTCATCCTGCTCTGGTTGGAGGAATGAAGGGATCCTGGAGCTGGTGACCGCGGGCACCAGTCACAGGTCTGGATCCACACTGGCCTTGTTCTCTAGGACCTCCCCAGGGCAGCATCCATGACTTGGCTTACGTCACAAGCACTGTCCTATCCTCACTGCTTCTGTGCTTTGCTCTGTGCGACCCATGCACTCCAGGACTAGGGCCCGATCGTGTTCTCCCAGGACTGCAGCCCACCCTGGCCTGGCATGGGGGTGCCTCCTGCGGTAACAGGTGCTGCACATCGTACACAATTGGAGCACTGAGCTCCAAGAGGCTCAGTCCTGAGGGGGACTGAGGAACTGGGGTGTATGAGGCAGGATGGAGGTTCTACTTCCAGCTCCAGGGGAGTTTTCCTCCTGTCCAGACCAGTCCACCATGGTGCCTGGCATGCACAGGGGCCCATCAAATAAGTCACTAATGTGAGGGCCCCAAACATGAGTGATTATATGCTTTTATTCCTAAAAGCATTTCAAGTAATCACCAAAAAATCGTTAATGATTTTAATCATTTTCATCTGTGATGTGAACTTTCATTTTTTAAACAATTCTTTTACGTTCTCATTGGGATGATGCTACATCTTTAAGCTAACCTGAGTCCCCTTTTCTATCAAAAGGATGGAAGGGGAGAGGTAAATGCTCACAGGCAGAGCAGCTAAGCTCCACAGTCTTTCTCTACTGCTGGCCAGTTTTCTGTAATTCTAAAAATGGGCATCACGACAGCAGGTATTATAGCTTAAACTACCTGACAGAAAATTAAGACAGTCTGTTTTTGCCCAGAGAACATCTCTTTTCTTGCAATTAGGAATTTAGGATGAAACTCATATGTATGTTTGAAATTTACTGGCTCTGGTTGTTTACAACCTTAATGAAATGGTAAGAAAGTAACCCAGGGAGTCAACAATTGTTGACTCTGAATAGCACTGTACTAAGTACTGTATTGGTAACTGAAGGCATTTGGGGGTTGCGATGGATGCACATGAATTTTTGGTTTGAAAACATTTCTGCAAGGCATTTTCAAATCCAATCCGATGGGAGTAAGTGTTCAGAAACATAAAATTCAAACTTTGCACCTGGATAAAGTGTTGCCAGAGCTAGTCCACCAGTGTGCTGCCATGCGGTCTGCTTATCTTGAAGCGTTACTCACCATTCTCTTTGTGTGTGCATTTCCCCCCTTGGCTAGCCTGTCAGAAGGCAGGGCATATCTTCTCAGCAGTACTTTCATACTCAAAAATACTGCTTCTTCAACGGCCTTAAATAGCATGGCAGCCGCTCTCGGCCTCATCCCTAGGCAGAGGAGTTGCCTTACCTGTTCTACTCTCAGCATATCAATGATCTGGTCAAATAATGGTGTTCTCAGTAGATCTCGGTGGATTAACAGAGTCTCTAGAGCATTACAGGCAGCTGGATATTCGCATTTAGAGTCTCTGACTGAAAGGACAAAGAACTGTGTCTATTAACATGATCAGAGACAGAAAGGATCTGACAAGCATTGTGCCCCAATTTAACACAGGGAACCCCCCTCAGCTCACCCAGTCTGGTGACTTTATCAACACTGGCCTCTGCATCCACGTACATGTGGCAGATTCCTTCACTGTGCCCCATCACTGGAATTCCCTTAGCAGCTTTCTGGATGTCTCTGACGAGCTGGGAAGAGCCACGTGGAATGATTAGATCTATCATTTTGTTTAGACGGCAAAGATCTTCTACTTCTTCTCTGGTATTCACCTGAAGTGGCAGAAAATAAAAAGATAAAGGTGAGATTTCTACATAAAATATAAAATATAAAGAGCAAAAAACTAACTGAAATAGGGCCTCCCTGCTGGTAAAAAGGGTTAAGTCTCAGCACTATGACACTATCCGCAACTACCATAGCATGAGTTCAGTTACCAGCCAGGGAGTTGACCCACATGGCGCAGCAGACCTCTCCTGTCTTGCCAGCTGCTCCTCTCAGCAGTGTATTTCAGTAGATCTGCCTGTTCTGCTCCCCACTCTGTAATTGGTGAATTCTCTCACATACCCCTGCCTGCACCTCTGGCCTACACCCCACCTCTTGTATGCATAAATAAATAAAATAAAAATAAATAAAATAAATAAAAATTAACTGAAACATATAAACATCAGTTTTTTAAAAATTATTTTTTATAACAGTTTATTTTTACTTCATTTTGTACATTTTCTTTTATTTCCATCTCAATTGTAACCTCCACG
>NW_004567112.1:21399636-21430636 GCF_000260355.1 Condylura cristata | reverse complement strand
TAATATTCCATTGTATATATGTACCACATCTTTTTTATCCAGTCATCTACTTTTGGGCATTTGGGCTGCTTCCAAAACATCAGTTTTTTAAAGGAGCAGCATATAAAATCAATTTGTGAACGTCAGCTATATTTATATAAACAAACAATGAGTTAGAAGAGAAAGAAATTCAAGAAAACAGTTATTTGAAAACAATCTTATTCACACTTTCAACGCAAAGAATTAAATACTTAGGAGTAAACGAAATGAAGGAAGTGAAGTAACTATACAATGAAAACTATAAAACATTATTAAGAAGGGAAAGATGCATGCTTTTAGATTAGAACAATTAACATTGTTAAAATGTCCATCCAATCCAAAGCAATATATTGACTCAATGCAATCCCTTCAAGATTCCAGTGACATTCTTCAAGGAAATCGGACAAAAATTAATGAAATGTTTATGAAACCATGAAAGACCCTGAATAGAAGCTCCTGACAACAGAGGAGAGGAGTGTGGTATCACACGCCCAGACTTCACATTAGACAAGAGCTATAGTAATATCAAAAGTACCATGGTACTGAAACAAGACATATCCACAGACCAATGGAGCAGAATTGAGAATCTGGAAATACGCCCATGCATCCGTAGGCAGTGACTCTCTGACAAAGCAGCCAACAGGATACACTGGAGAAAGACGAGTCTCTCCAACAAATGTTACTGGGAAAACTTGACAGCCATATGGAAAAGATTTAAACTAGATAACTATCACATACTTACACAAAAAGTATCTCAAAATGGATCAAAGACATGATATCAGGCCTTGAAACTATAAAATATGTTGAAGAAAAAAACTCTATCGAGTTTCTTCCATACATGAACTCTAAGAGTTAGAAAATATTTCCAGATTTATTTTCTGACACTATATACCTAATCATGCTTCTCTTTATCTGCCTAAAAACTTCTGGTATCACACAGGACATGTTCATAGTCTTTGTTCCTAAAAACCCTGGCCCTATCTCTATAAATCACAGGGCAGCTGGGACAGTGGTCAACAAGATTAGAAGTCATACCTATGTCAGAAGGCTACTACTAACTTAACTATATACAGAAACAACTGCATAATATATATCCCACCTAACAATATCCTTTACTAAAATACAACTCCTTCACCAGATCTCCAAAATTCCTCTGGTCAGTCTAATGCCACCAAACCTGAAGGTATGATAGTGAGTATATCCTAGTAAAAAGGGACAAGATTTAACTAGTTAAAAAAACCTTTGCAGTGCTCCTGGTGGCACAGTGGGTTAATGCACAGCACTAACAAGCTAAAGCCACTTCAGCATGAATTTGATCCCTGCCTTACAAACATAGCTGGTGGCTATGTTTGTGTATATACACATGGACAAAACCTTAGCATTGTTCACACAAGATTAGTACTTTACAGTATTTATGCCAAGCATCAACAGGAAGAAGGGAGAAGAAACTGTTAAGAATTAAGTCAGAACATGGTAGCACAAATCCGATGTGAATACTGAAAACCTGTGTGTTTTCTACCCTGCACTGTTGCTACAAGAAAACCCCAGATTCTCGTCAGGGGCATGTAAGCAGAGGCTTGTAGACACTCTCCTAGGTGCCAGCAGACTCTATAGTGATGGAGCCGGTACAGGGAAGGGCAGGTCTGGCGTCAGCTTAGATCAGACCTAAACTCTACCAGAGACTGGTTACTTATGAGCCTGTTTCTCCCTGTCTATAAAACAGACCTGGTAATTCATGCTATTTTCTTCACAGGTTTGTTCTGAGGATCAAATGAGGTGACTGATGAAAAGTTCCCAGGCCACAGTAGTGTTCAATAAATTGTAGCTAGTTCTCTCTAGTTCAGAAAGTTCATTGGATAGCCAAAGAGCATGACAAAAATGGTAAAAACAGTGATCACAATAACAGTGACAATAGAACGACCTCATATTTCCATACTGCATGATGGTTTATGACAAACTTCAATAGAATTTACCTCATCTGACTTGCTCTCAATCACTCTAAGTGAACTGAATCAGTGCCTCTCACTGTAGGTCTGTCTGGTATTCCTGCAAAGGAGGAAGGGTTGGTGGGCATTCTTATAAATCAGCAGTGCTAGACCACAGCTTTGTGAGAGTGATCTTGCTAAGTCACTGAAACCCTTGGCATTAACCAACGTCAGCAGCCACATGGCCACCACTCTTCTCAAGTCTCCCCATATTAAGTGTCTTGGCCTGATAGGACCCAACCTGTGCTTCACACTCACCAAGATTGATCTAGACCTTTCTGGGCTGACCTAGCTCATTCCCAGGGACCTACCAGCTGTACTGCTTCCTTGACTCCATGGACTGAAAGGGCCTCCTGGGTCAGGAGATGAAGGATCCGGTTGCTGTGTGCAGCCTCCTTCCCTCCTTTGAGTAACAAGCCATTACCACTTGCAATAGCCAAGGCTGCCACCTGCACACGAACAGAGAGGAATGAGAGACAAATGTTAGCCTTCACTGAGCATTTTTTTGTGTTAAGCACTGTGTTAGTCACTTTATCAGGCCCGTCCTGTTTACTGTTCACAACATTCCAGTGAACTAAGTATCTGTTTATCCCTCACCTTACTCTGAAGCCCAGACTGGTGACTTGGCGAGGTCACAAAGCTTGTTAAGAGGCAGGACTAGGAGCCTTTACCTCACAGCCAAAACCCTTCATCTTTGGCATTAGCTACATGGCTTTCTTGGCACCATTAGCAAGCGCCCTGAGATAAGCAGCCAGGGCTGCATGGTTCCCTTCCTTCAGCCTCAGAGGAGGAAAGGGGGTGAGAAGCTGCCTCCTTGCAGTACCTCTGATCATCCTGCTCTAGCTCCGCGATTGTTCTGACAGCTCTAAATAATTGCTGTGAAGAACCTGGAGAAGGCTAGCACTCCCCAAGCGTCTGAGACTGGTGGGTATACATGCCTGTTTGGGGAAGAAAAGAAAGGCTATCCAAGGGGAGGGCTAGTTATCCTTTCAGAATAGAGTTATGACACTGACCTGGTCACCCAAGGCCTGAAGCTTACCTTTCAGTATGCTCTTGGGATGAAAGAAAATCCTCCTGATTTTGTAACATGGTGGAAGAAACGTCACTAAAAAAGCCTTGCCTGAACATGTTAATCATCAGATTAGTGTTTTCTTACTCTGTTTTTGTTGCTCACAGATGCCTTATAAAAGTTATTTAAACTTTTGTAAATGCACAAAACACACAGAATTCTAATGTACCCTTTCGGATTCATGGATTCTGTGATGTCTTCAGGGTTAAGACCTGTCTTCAGGGTTGGCTAAAGAAGAAACCTTTCTCCTTGTGAAGTATCAGATAAAAGGCAACAGAGAGAATCTTCAAGGACACTATCTACTGAGAGACTTAGTTTCCATTTCTACTGGCCACCTATACTTCTGCAGTTTTCGCTGGGGCATTGCTGCAAGACGGGTGGGAGCTGCAGGGTATTGTGCTAAGACCAATAGGGCTGAAGACAGACCCCTGATGGCACGAGAGTCTCTTGGTGAACAGGCTGGTTTCGGGTCACATCAGGCTGTAGCCTCTGGACTCGCATGGTCTCCTATGCCCTATAGTAAAAAGAGGATCATTTTTATGTTTTTAAGAATTTCTTTTTGAGATTTCTGGAGAGTGAAGAAAGAGCTGGAGAGTGAAGAAAGAAATCCAGTAGGGAAATGGCCCCAGGTCTGTGGGAGAATTTACAGCAACTGTGAGGCTGTCCGCTAACACCTACTTGTGCTCCCGGTGTGACTGCTTGGCAAGGCCTTCTCCACATCAGCCTGTGCTATGCCAAGTCCCTTGAAGAGGGCTGTATTCATTAACTACTTGAAAGCCCTTTTTCCTGAGATGTATACCTACAGGAACCATCTGTGACACTGCTACTGTCAAAAAAAGGAGTCTTTCTCACATGGGTAAACACAGCTATTATCTGAATCCTGAGAAGGCTAGTCGGGACTCTGTGATCAGAACAAAAGAGCACCAGCGAGCTACACCATCAGATGTGCCCCTGTGGCGGTGTGCCAGAATTGTTTGGCTCAAGGCCCAGCTCCACCCTTACAAGAGTGACAGGAACATTAACATTTATAAGCTTATGTTTCTTCAACAGTAAAATGGACATATAAACATCTACTTTAGAATCACTGGATAGATCAATAATATGAATTACATTCAGAATAAAGTCTTAAAAATTATCTTTGTGTGAATGATTGTTTCACTTGAAAAGAAAGAAAAGGAAGGAAGTAGAAAACGTATCTCTGGGAGATTTATCTTTCCAATCCTGAAAAGATACTTTTCCTCAAATCCGCCCACTTACACATGGCAGGTGTCCGTCACATACCTGGGGTAGACAGTCAGGGCGAGATTCAAAGATCACCAGCAAAACTCCTATTGGGACAGTCACTTGTTCTAGTTCCAAATTTTTGGCAACTCTGGTCCGGCGCAAAACGCGTCCCACACTACACTGTGAGGAGGCTGCAATCTGCCGTAGGCCGATGGCCAGGCTGTTCAGTTTAGATGTGGAGAGACTCAAACGTTTCAACAGAGGCGCTGCGAGTCTCCCTGTGGGGTGTGGGGAGTACAGGACAAAGCAGTAAGTCTAGAAGGTCTAAAGTAGAGTAGGTTCTTGCTGTTTTTGCTGAGATGTAGCTCTGCTGTGGGGGCAGATGTGGGACTCGGGAGGTCCCGGACATGCCACTTGCAGAACTCCTCTGGGGCAGCCTGGGAGACTGTCACGCCAAGGCGCACACACCCACTCCCTGTGTGCCAGCAATTTTAGCTCCAGAAACTTATCATTTACTTGGGGAAACTTGCATGTGATGAGGATACACACCACAGCATTCTTGTAATAGTAAGAAAATGGCTTCTGCCTTCTAAATTCAGACAATAGACTACAATGCAGTTATACATGATATGTATAAATACATCTTGTATCTTCCTGTATTAGTAAATAGATATATATGTATTCACATATTAATGTATGAATCTGGGATTTAGTTTGTGAAAAGAGCAAACCACGATGAAGCAGGGATGATATGCTATTTATCAAGCAGGCATTTATACATATACACAGGCTGACTTCTGGAAGGCATCAAAAACAGTATTTTTTGCTAGATCTCTATTTGTCTTCTGTATAAAATTTTTATAAAAAGTGAACTGTTATATTAATCAGAAGCAATGCAGATGCTTTCTTTTCAAAGAAAAACAATACAATGTCATGTCAACAACTATGGTAAGTTCATATACAGACCTTTCTTCAAATTTAAATAGAATAGTAAGCATGGTGAGAATCTCTCTACATATGTGTGTATATACATATATGAGTATATACATACATACTCAGGATATATCACAAGTTATTACTATGGTTAATGCTGAAAAGTGACCCTGAAAAATTTCCCTTTCTTTTATGCAGTCACACCCACCAGAACAAAATTAAGATTTCTACTTTAGATGGGTGGAATTAACCTTATATTAAAAAGAAATTAAAGCATCATTCTCCACCAATTATATCAAATTGCTCCACTTTTCGCCATGTGCTAAAAATCAGTTGTTTTTTTTTTAAGATTTATTTATTTATGCATACACAACTGGGGCACAGGCCAGAGGCGCAGGGGCGGCGAGAGGACCCACCAGAGACAGAATGGGGAGCAGAACAGGCAGATCAACAAAGTCCACAGCTGAGGGGAGCAGCGGGCAGGCCAGGAGAGGTCTGCCGGGCCACGCAGGCCACCTCCAGGGCAGGCGGGAATCGAACCCATGCTGAGGTGGCTCCAGCTTTTCAGTGCCATGCTTCAACCAGCTGCACCACCAGGGAGGGCCCAAAAATTAGGTTTTAATTATAGCCTATTATTAGATGTTACATTCTAGTTTCTCATATCATGACAACTGCACATTTTCCATATTACATAAATTATTTTATATTAGCAAATATTTTATTAACTTGATACAACTTAATGCACTCATACCTATGTTATCAAATAGTAATGCTGTCAGCATTTTTACATATAGAACTATTTTCCTCTTGAAAAATTCTTAAGATACAATTTCTGAGGTGGGCTTACCTTTAAATCACAGGGAATTACAAGCACAGGCATACCCAGGGCTTTGTTCCTAAGCCACTGTGCATCCTTGTGAATGTCCAGAGAGACACCTGGTACTCTAAGTCCCAGGGTAAGCCCACCTCAGGCAATGTATCCTAATACTGCAAAAACTCTAAGTTCCAAAATAATGGCTCAAAAATGCTTTAAGGAGTGAAAATCATGTTCATGAGTCTTGCAAGCTTTCTTTGAAAGGAATACCACTAATTTGGATATTTAATTTAAGGCATATTTATTCAGGAGAAAAGATACTAAACTCTGTAACATCAACCCACATTATTTTAGGGTGGAATAGACAGTCTGTTGCCTGAAATGTGAAATCAGTCACCTTACTCACTCCACCATAAACAACCCAGGAAAATTTCTGGATGGCATGCTAATTCTAGGCAGACTACATGCTCATTAACTAAGACATAAGCTCTATTTTCTTACAAGTGGCACACACCATTTCTACAATATTTTACATGCATAATTCATCTTGGTTTGATTTGCAGATCAGAAACTAGCTATTGGCTTTAGTAAGTGGTAACTTCTCTGTCCTTCAGTTCTATCCGCTGTAAAAGGGGATAATAAATAGTAGCTACCTTATAGGTATTATATTGTAAAGATAAAATAACACCCTTTTTGTAAATCCTTAGCACAACTCCTGGCAACATAGAAAAGTCTCAATAAAGGTTAGCTGTGTGTTTTAAATCTGCGAGATCATGAATATTTCCCTATTTTGTCCTGAACTGATCTTAGCAGCAATGGCGTGTGAGCTACAGGGCATGGAAAAAGCCCACTTGGAAGGTAATACTAGAGTATCTGGGAGTTTGAAACAGTCCAATGAACACTACCACCTAACCTCAATGAAAATGATGCACAATATGGACCTTCCCTGGGTGCATAGTGCAGCACTATGAAGCTATCCACAGCCCCTGCAGCACCAGTTTGATTCTGGCTAGGGAGGTGACCCACATGGCACGGCAGACCTCTCCTAATCTGCCCGCTGCTCCCCTCAGCAGTGTATTCCAGTAATCTGCCTTTTCTGCTCCCCACTCTGTCTCTGGTAAATCCTCTCACCCCACTTCTATCTGGCCTGTACCCTAGTTCTTGTATGCATAAATAATCTTTTAAAAAATGATGCATAATATACAATGCAATGTTGTATGTCTTGCTATATTTTAAAACAATAATTATTCTACAGACCATAAGAATTGTTGTTAAATAAAGAACAAAAACCAAAACTTTTGAAACAATGACTCTAAATTGATAGATTTTTACCCTCTGCCTCTTCTAAGTCTTTTTTGTTGGCTAACAAGATCTCATCACGCTGGTCCGTCAATAGATCAGCCAAATGATGGATAATATCTGCTCTCTAGGAAGAAGGAGAAATGTTAAACAAATAAGCAAACATGTAAATCCAAGAATGTAGGTCACACCTGTGAACCATCTCCTCTGAACATGCCAGGCCTCCTTGCCCTTAAATCCAGGGTCATGTCTGAAATCTCCTTACTTCGTGCCAGTCAGTTTTCATTATTGCTCACCTCTTTCCCCTCCGCTAATCTCTCCCGTTCTTCTTTTCTTCCTCTTTTACCTGATTATTATGATTAGCAAGCCAAGGCCCAGTGTGAGCTGGCTAGTAGCTGGCCTCTCATGGGCAACTGTGACCTATTTGCTGCCTGAAAATCACAGCAGAGCATTCCTTGATGGCCTACAGTGCAGCCCATACCACTACCTCCAGGCAGGACTGGGAATGTCTAGGCTGCTGTTGACCTGATTACATGACTATCTGCATCATACTTGGTTGACGCCAAAAATGTCAGCAGATATGTCTCTTGACACATGGCCATGATGTCCCCTTCTCTGTTTCTTGTCAGACTTTGTTCCCCATTCCAATTCTACCTTCTGTACTTTATTGCTCATATCACTGTCATATGATCAGTATGATCAGCTTTTATTAGCCCGTATGATTTCAATAAATGGCACAAGAACTTCCACTCAAGTAGCAGCTTTTGCTTTGCAAAGCTGCTCCATGCCCTCATAGCCCTCCTGCTGTAAGGTGGCAGCAGAGTTCCTGTCGAAACAGTCCAGCAGTGGGGGAGGGGGCATAATAAACAGCACAATCTGTCATGAGTTAGGGGCCAGCACTTTGAATCAATATGACGCAACTAAGTGATATTTACTATCACTTGCTATATAGTTTATTTCCCAGGTAAGTTCTTGCATCTAAGTTTTATTTTGACGTTTATTTTTGACAGTTATTTAATGAATTCAAATAAAAGGGGAAAAGGTGCTTGAGGCAATCCCAATCTTACCCACCCAGATAGGACATGTGAGTCAGTGTGGGGCTTACAGGAGTAAAGGGTGCTTTAAGGGAAGAAAAGTAGTATTTCCTTGCTTTCCTTTCTCAGAGTTATTTCACATTTTCATTTCCTTTTTCAGATCAAAGCATTCCCCAGAAGAAACCAATACACATCACCCTCAAATCCATTCTTAATAACACAGTCCTTGGACAGCCACCCCCAGCTTCCACCTGACCTCCTTGCATTTCTAGCATCATTGTCTTTAGTTCAAGTGACTAAGTCACCGTGGACCCAGCAGGGCTACAATGATGGAGCAGGTTTCATATCATAGGTGAGTGAGGGGTCACCTGGAGAGGGATAAATAATTTTCCTACATTTCCATGACCAGTATGTGGGTGAAATAGGTAGCTTTCATGGTCTCATTTTGTTTTATGGTATTTTTGATAAAAACATCACAGTGATGAAAAACTAAGCCTTGGTCTAGAAAAGACAAAAGGGAAAATGAAAGTAAGAGAAAAATTAAAAAGGCACTGTGAATCTGAATCAGACATGCAAATCAGCTAACTCTGTGGGACTCTAGGAATAAAGAGGGAATCAGCAGGCTTGACTATATTAAACCTCACAGCATGACTTGCTTTGAAAATTAACAGAACTATCTACATATAAAACCAACCCTCCACTAACTGAAGCTAAGAGAAAGAATTAGTTTTCAGAGAGAGGACTATTTGGTTAATGCCCCTTTCACTTCTAAAAGTGTACCATTCCAGATCACAGAATTTCACACAAATAATCTTAACCTTCTTGTTTAAGCAGAAGGCAAGATCAAAGAATCCCAGGACTGTTACGGCATGAAGTCATTTCAGAGTCCCATCACGAGAGAACTGTCATTTTATAAGGGAGGAAATAGAATTTAAGAAATATCTTAGAATGAAAGAAGATGGTGGGTAGGAGGGGAAGTCTAAAAATAAAAATTTCTAGCTTTTCTGTAATTTTTAATAGCAGAAGTCTCAGCAGCTTCCAAAGAGCTTCAATCCTATCAGAGACAATAAAAGTTGTTTTTTAAAAATTAAACAAATAGGATCTCCCTGGTGGTATAGGGGTAAAGTGTTATGCTATCACATGCTATCACATGGCCTGAGTGAGGTGACCCATGTGGCGCAGCAGACCTCTCCTGCCTTGCCCACTGCTCCCCTCAGCAGTGTATTTCAGTAAATCTGCCTGTTCTGCTCCCCAGTCTGTTTCTGGTGAATCCTCTTACCCCCTGCACCTCTAGCCTACACCACAGTTCTTGTATGTATAAATAAATAAATAAACCTTAAAAAATTAAATAAGTAAATCATAAAAACAATGTACATTTATATAGCATCTATTCTGTGCCAGGCCCTCTTCTAAATACTTGTCATGAATAGTGAACTCATTTAATTCTCACAATAACTCTAAGAGGCAGTCAGCTTTTAACACTGTGCTACTTCCTTCTAGTTTACACATAGCTTCAAAACCATCTTTACCATTAATTGAAAAATTGTGGTCTAGAGTTTTCATTTGAGCCTAGTAGAATTAGATTATATCTGTATATTGAATATACATAGCCATTTTAAGCTCAATTTAAAGAAAACATGCTTTAGAACAAAATTCTGCAACTACGTATTATAGTCACTATTACACTGAATAATTTGTTTCATTATTTAATAAACAGTCCTTAAAGGTGTCTTTGATTATATATAACACTCTCAAAAATACTCTTGCAAAACTAATCGAAGTTTTTAAAAAGTGAAATTCCTGTAAGGCAGCTATCAGCTATTTTTTTTTTTTTTTAGATTTATTTATTTGTGCATACAGAACTGGGGTACAGGCCAGAGGCTCAGGGGCGGTGAGAGGCTTCACCAGAGACAGAGTGGGGAACAGAACAGGCAGATCAACGAAGTACACTGCTGAGGGGAGCAGCGGGCGGGCCAGGAGAGGTCTGCCACGCCATGTGGTCTCCTCCGGGGCAGGCGGGAATCGAACTCATGCGGAAGCGGCTTTAGATTCTCAGTGCTGTGCTTTAACCCGCTGCGCCACCAGGGAGGGCCTCAGCTATTTTTTTATAAATTAAAAAAATTATACTAATCTTACACTTGGGTTTTTAGACGAGGGGGCGGGAGAACATACAATACAAAAAGTTCTTCTATTGGGTATTGTTTTTCTAAACATTAGATAGTTAAAAAACAAAAAACAAAAAAACAAAACCCCTAGCAAAACTCCCAGTGAAGAAGATTACCTGCTCAGGCTCCAACGTGGCCAGTGCCCTTCCTCCAGATCGGGCCATTTCTCCCTGCTGCTCGACGGTTGGCCCTGAAAGTACATTTGTGGACACCCCATTGTGAATGTCAGTTCACTCTCCCTTGTTTCTGACCAGTAAAATGGCAAAAGAACATGTCCATAAATGCTTGCCTATTTTCTGGGGTGAACTATAAATTTTCTGCTTCCTGGAGTTCTTTTCCATGCCACAGTGGCTCCCATTCTCTAGTGCACTGCAGTTCTAGCCTTATTTTGTGAACACTGGAGAACACATACCACAGCTCCATCTTTGCAGTTCTAGTGCTTATTGGTACCTGGCAACTAGCACAACTAGCAAATATTTCTTGTAGAAAACAAGCGTTTATATTCCTCTACTTAGAGAGATTTGGGGGAGGAGACCTAGTTGAATATAATTTTATAAAAACAAACCAAAATCCAATTTTGCAAAGAGTTTTCAAACATTCCCATGTTGTCATAAATTAGCACGCTAATTTTGTAATCCAGACTCCTAGGTGAGAACTCAGTTTTCAGTCCCACCTGGGCCGTGACATCATTAGCCATCAATCACAGGCATGGGATTCTGACTACTTACCTGCAGGTTTCACTTCAGAAAAGAAGGTGCCAACTTTCTTTCCCTCTACAATGTCTGTGATGACATGCCCAGACACCTTTGGGTGGGTTCCATTGGCAATAACCACAGAAGTACCACCTTGCAAAGCCCAGAGGGCAGCTTTCACCTAATGGGAGAGGTTAGATCCAAATATAAGATTCAGACCTTTGTAGGGGTTAGCCACTCACTCTGTAAACCTGCAAGAAGATAAAAACCACAATGCGGCACTGAACAAAGCGAGTAAGTACAGGAACGTCTTCAACGCCTGAGGAGCTCTGAGTACACGCGGGGCCAAGCGCTTCCCAGCCCCACCTTGGCACGTGCTGCCCAAAGATGAGCCACGCGGCCTGTGTGTAGTCGCTCTCTGTCCATGGTGCTCCAGCCCAGGACTCAGCACCTGACTCACTGCGCTTCAACTCAGAACAGCTCAGTGAATCAGGCCCTTAGTACTTTAAGCTTTTGTAAAGAGTCTTCATCTCTGCCATGTATAACTTCTTACAGCACTTAATGGGAGAGAAAATTTCTTTGAAAATTTAATAAACAAGTATTTTAGTATGAATTATATAAAACACACAGTCCTTGTCCTTAAGGAGGGCAGATAATATAAACACACTGTAATATTAATAAAAAGAATACATGTGCAGACATGTGTAGATGTGTACACAGGCATACCACAGGCATTAAACCTCTATGTAGTTAAATACATATGTAAGTGTACAAGTCTAATATCTGAATCATTAGCTCCCAAACAATTACCAAAGTAAAAATGATAAAATACTGTTGCAGGCCATGAAGGCAAAGACTCTTACCTTGGCTTCCATGCCTCCCATTCCCACTCTTGACTTGGTTCCAAATGTCACAGACTGCTGATCTCCAGGATAAAATATATCAATGAGTTTTGCATCATCTGACCCTGGTGGGCTGTCAAAGAGACCTGGAAAGTAGGGACGAGTGGGTGATACTGCTGTAGTGGTATCCCCAAGGTAGGTCTCTGGCGCTTGCTGATCACTGTCTACTTCCCTCACCCAGATGAGTTCTGCGGCTTAATCAGCTCGAACTGAAGAGCAAACAAGGGGTCCATGTCAAGCCCCAGGAGGACCTGCCTTACAAACTGCTATGCCTGGCTACCTAGCTACAGGCCAGTGCTTACTGTACATCTACATTTAAGCATGTCTGTTTTTATTTATTTTAAAATTAAGATAAACTGGCTCAGTAAATGAATATTTGCCAGCATCACAGTATGGCCAAATCCTTGACAGTTTCTTATCCCTGCCCAGAGTCCACTGGTAAGTTGCCATTGCTACTTATAGTGCTGAACCTTAAGGATACAGCTGAAAATGACAAGTAACTATTGCAAAAAATAATGCAACAGCTATATGCTGTTTACTATAATTACTTCCAAGTGGGCTGAAATGTGAACAGGTTCTCAGTAATTCCGAAGTGCTCTTTGAAGCAGGATATAAAATCCTGAAATAGCCATTAATTACAGCCTCATGTCATGGGAAAGCCCTATGAAGGTCAGGCTGGGTCAGCAGGGAAGGCCATGACTCGGGGCAGTGTCTGAATTTATCACCATAAAGCCCACGCTCTGGAGAGTGTGACATAAGGGAGCTATGTGAGGGCCCTCCCTGGTGGCGCAGTAGGTTAAAGCACAGCACTGAGAAGCTTAAGCCACTTCCGCGTGAGTTCGATCCCAGCCTGTCCCGGAGGTGACCACATGGCGTGGCAGACCTCTCCTGACCCACCCGCTGCTGACCCACCCACTGCTCCCCTCAGCAGTGTACTTTGTTGATCTGCCTGTTCTGCTCCTGACTCTGTCCCTGGTGAATCCTCTCACCCTCCGTATCTCTGGCCTGTACCCCAGTTCTGTATGAATAAATAAATAAATCTTTAAAAAAAAAATGAGCTATGTGAAATGTTATACACATACTATCCAAGAGTAAAACCGCTCACAATTTCAATTTGAAAAAGAGCACATTGGAGCCTTGAAATGGGGTAAGAGATAAGAGGGTGCTGAGGAAAGATAAAGTCCAGTAAAGGCCTAGAGGAGACAGAGACAGAGAGGAACTGCTCATGGCCAGGGGAAAGCTGAAGGACATTTGAGCTGTGCTGGTTTGGCTTTAATTTAAGGATCTTCCCATGCAAAAATATACCCTGACTTTATTCCAAAACTTAACGCAGCCCTGCTATATACACACTTTCTAGAAGTAAGGGAAACAGAAGAGCAAGAAAGTCAGTGCTCAGTACAGAATTTTCAGGGATATAAACAATATTCTCTTACAACTCTGTCCACTTCCATCCAGCACTCCAAAGACTCCAGGAATGAAGGCTGGGCTCTCCTCAGAGGTACTGCACTGTGAGAGCACAGACTTAGACTCAAGCTGTTTTGGTTTCCTAGAACAGTACGGGCTAGGCTGCACAAATCTAAGCCAAACCTTCTTCAGAGACATTTGGAGGGTTCCTGCATTCTAATATTTTGCTTGCTCTCCTTTTTCCCTTTTAGCAGCCTTGGTAATCCTGTACAATCACATTTAACATTCCGGTATTATTCTAAAATCAACATTAGTAGATAACTGAACTAATCACAGGTAAGAGTTTAGGCCTGGCTATGAACAATTTTGGTGTCTACAGTTGTACTGAAACTATTTATTAGGGCTCTCCCTAGTGGCGCAGCAGGTAAACGCAGCACTAAGAAGCTAATTCATGCCACTTCAGCATGAATTTGATCCCCGGCCCTGGAGGTGACCCACATGGTGCGGCAGACCTCTCCTGACCCGCCCGCTGCTCCCCTCAGCAGTGTACCTTCCTCAGCCAGCCTGTTCTGCTCCCAACTCTGTCTCTGGTGAATCCTCTCACCGCCCCTGCACTTCTGGCTTGTACCCCAGTTCTGTATGCATGAATAAATACATTAAAAAAAAAACACGATTTAGTAGTATCTAGTTCAAGTTGGATTTAAATATCTTGAGCTCTCAACCTCACATCCTTTATCTTGCTGGATAGTATAGGAAAGAGGGAAGATTTTTAAGTTGAATAGATTTAGATTTGACACAGGATTCTGCCAAGTACTACATATGTGAATTTGGCTATACCATTTAACTGATGCAAACTTAATTTTCAATCTCTTTTTTAAAGATTTATTTATGTATACAAAACTAGGGTACAAGTCAGAGGTGCAAGAGGTAAAAGGATTCACCAGAGACAGAGTGGGGAATAGAACAGGTGGATCAACAAAGTACACTGCTGAGAGGAGCAGTGGGCGAGGCAGGAGAGATCTGCTGTACTGTGTGGGTCACTTCCTGGCAGGAAGTCGTAGTGCTGTGCTTCAACCCGTAGTGCCACTGGGGAGAGCCCCAATTTCTCCTAATTTCTTAATAGTTAGATTAACTTATCTAATTCTCAGAGATGCAACAAGGATTGAATAAACTGACAATTAAAAGAGCCCACAGCATTTGTGAACAGTACAGATTTAATAAAAATCTGCCTGATTAGCCCAAAGGCTTTCTTCCTCAGAGTGGAACTTACCTGTTCCTACCCCAAGACTACAATGTTACAGGGGGAGAAACACGCTCCAAGAGTTCTTTAGTAAAAACAGTCACACAGAATAGGCACTATTTACTCTCTACATGGGCAAGCGATAGATCAATTCATCTACTCTTGCCTCTGCTTCCACTAGAAAGTCTGCCCTTATATTGCTGGAGAGCAAGTCCTGCTGTGTTTACCTGCCTGGGTGCAGGCTATAACTAAACAGTCTAACCGGACCTCTGGGAATGTGATGGGAGACTTGTAAGGTTCTGTATGTTTGGCCTAATTTGGACACAATTACCATTTTCTCTGTGGGTCAACATGTAAAACGGAACAGTTTAGAAAGTGAGAAGAGTGAGTGCAGAGTCAAAGTGGAGCCAAAAGAGGTCCCTTAGGGGGGCTTTCTGTGAGAAAGCAAAAAGGAATAGAGCAACATAAAAGAACAGGGAGGTAATATAGTCTGAATTTTCTGCAGGGCTCCAACTTACATAATCTCATGATTTACAATAATAACTGAAAGTCATGAACACCATCATGAAGTACCACTAGGATGTTACAATCAAAAATTGTTGGTGAGCCGATGGAGAAACTAGACCTCTCAAACCAAGCTGGTAGGAATATGAAATGGTATAACTGTTTTGGAAAGGAATTTGGCACTTCTTCACAAGGTTAAACATAATAGAGTTACCATATGAATAGTACAACAATTCTATTCACAGGTAAAATAAAAAACATTCACAAAAAAATTTTGCACGAAAGTTCACAGCGACATTACTCACAACAGTCCAAATGTCCATGATGATGAATGGCTGCATAAAATGTGGGATATCTAGACAGTGGAACATTATTTGGCAATATAAAGAAATAAAGTACTGATACATGTTATAACGTGGATGAACCTTGAAAATATTGTGCTTAGTGCAAGCAGTCAATAAGGTATCACATGTTGTATAATTCTACTTAAATAAAATATCTCAAACAGGCTAATCAGCAGAGGCAGAGAGACACTAGAGGTTGCCCAAGGCTGGAAAGTTAGGGGCAAGAGAGGAGTGACTGTAAATGGTATGGAGTTTCTTTCTTGCTGGAAAGACGACATGTTCTAAGCTTGTGGTGAGGGTAGTACAATGTGTGAATACACTAAAAAACACTGAATTATACACTTTAAATGGTACATAATATGGTATGTGAACTATCTTTCCCTAAGTTGTTAAACAAGAAAACTAAAGCACCTGGAAGTGACATTTCAGTGTTCAGACTGCATCTCCCAGACTCGCACACCTTCTTTGGAGTCATCAAAACCCTCTGTCTGACCATATGGTTCAGAAAATAATGGTTCATTGTAAAAAAAAAAGAACAGAAGTACTCAACCAAAGAGGGGCCCTTGTGTGCTCATACTTATGTAGTATTTTAAACAAAGGTTGGGTAAAGAAAAGGCATTACTCTTTATACCTTCTACATCTGAGAGAACAATCAAGAGGTCAGTTTTCATTTCCACAGCCAGCCGGGCAGCCAAGCTATCGTTATCTTTAACACTAATAACCTGGAATGGAGGTTAAAAAAAAAAGGTCACAAAAAATGAGTTAGGCAGCTTGCAAAAGTTTACAGATGCATTAAGCTGGCTCTGGTAGGCAAAACCAATGACCACAACTATGAAGTTGACAGCTCCGCAGGCCCTTCTGTTTGCAAAACACAATGCCTACTGGCAACCCCATTTCCTAACATGTACCCTCTTTCTCTCTGCTGACAAACACAGCCATGCTCATAGCATCATCTAAAATCACAGCAGCACCTCACCCAGCTGAATGAAACGCCCTGACTTCAGAGAAGCTTATGCAGTCACTACTCATAATGCCATCTTCTTCCCCAATTTCTCCATCTTGTTTATGCCAAACTTCCAATGTTAGTATAAGCTGCACAGTGTGGTGTTAGTATTCCCAGCATGCTCAACCCTTAAGAATATTTTACCCACATTTACCCCCTGGAGGTCACTGTTGGGCTCTGCTGGGGGTACAACAGCATCATTTGTGTTGACAATAGGGACGATGTTCATTCGTAGGAGCTCATGAAGAGTTCCATTGAGGTTCCTGCGCTTCTGCTCATCATGGAAATCCAAATTGGTCACCAAAATCTAAAAGGAGTAAAGAGATGGATGGCTAATGCAGGACGGAATGATGAACTTCCCAATAGCAGTATACAAAGGATGCTAAATGTAAAGGAATTAAATTTTAGACTTCTGGGATCCCATACAGATTAGAATGAGCATACATCTTTGCTTATCAAATTCTTTTAGAAATGGGAAAAAAGTTAGAATCACTTAGGTTTATTTAAGGATGTTTAAACCTTGAAGAAGTACTTAAATCCTTAAAGTACTACCAAAACTCATACATGTATAAAATCAAGAAAATTAATGTATCTACTTTAGAGGGATATTGGGGAAAGTAATGATTATCTATGCTTTCGTAAAATATCTCAGGATCCTAGCATCTGATTCAGGGCTGGGATCTTAGGTACTTACATCATAAGAGTGAGTGAACAAATGGTTCCCTGTGCTTGGAAAGTGGATTAGACAAAAAGGAGGAGGGCTGAGCGGTGGCTGTTCTTTCCCTGCAGCTGATCACATTGTATTTAACAAAGGCTGTGTCTGAGCACATCGGATTAAGCTAAGAGATTTGTGCAGGTGAGTTTTTAGTCAAATATCGAAAGAAGGACTAGACATAAGTTAGTTCAGAGGAGGGAAAGAGCAAAAAGTTGCGCAAAGGTAGAGAGGAGAGTTGGGTGGTGGGCTGGTAACAGTTCTGCTTCCTGCTGGCTCAGAGTATCAATATCATTTAGAAGGAGAGAAAGATAAATAGAGATGACAACAAGAAACTGAATAGTAGCAAATCCTGAAGTTCAAGAATAAAGGTCTCCATGAAATCCACCCCCAATGTCCAGGGGAGAGAGTCCCCGCTGTGTAGGGCAGGCTAATGAAGGAGAGGTTGGTCTCAGTGGTCAAGGCGGAAGATACTGAAATAAAAGTGGGAGTGGTTATGCCCTGAACCAGGTCTGGCTATGGTAACTGAGAAAATAGCCTTAACAATATGTAAAACACAGTGACTGCTCAGTTGCTTTGTGTTTTGTTTCTGTTTGGTGCAGGGTGATGAGGACAAAATGGCGATGAAGACAAAATGGTGACAAGACTAGGGGAAAGGATTCACTCACTCACAGAAAAAAATGTTATCAAGTATCTTGGAAAGATCAGGTCCTATATGAGCTGCTGGCTTGGAAAATAAAAAATGCTGGTGGTCTGGGGAAGAAAGAATGAGGCACATTTAGATACAAATCAGTCATTTCTATGAAGAAAACATAAGCTCTTGTGGTCGTTCAGTCCTTAATATGACAAACTACTTTCCAAAAGTCACTGATTAAGGTCTTCAAAACAGGATCACCAAAGAAAACAAGGAACCCAACAAAAAGGAACAAAGAACAAAGGTTTCCTGTGGATAAGGCCACAGGGAAGTGGAAGGTGTGAGAGAAAAGGGGCCCTGGACACTCACTGCAACTGCAGGAGCCGCAGGCTTTCACATCCACTCCAAGGGAGGGACAGCACATGTGCACTGACTGCTGGGCTACTGTTGCAGAGACAAACTAAAAACCCTCAAAAAATCTTCCCAGGAATAAAACAAAAGCATAGCTCCTGTACTTAAAATTTTCTCGATTGCTTCCAGGCACTTTGAAAAATTACAGACTAAAATTACTACTAGATTGTGGAGGAGAGTAGCACTGATAATAAAGTGTGACAGAAATGCAGGTTTGTTGTATTTATGCTAACAGAAAGCAAATCTACAATTACAGAGTGGGGTCCCCAGTTATGGGCAGCAGGTAGACAAGCCCATGATTTTGTTTCAGCTCACTCATTCAAGTTACTCTGGCATAAACCAGGGCATCACATAGACAGTAACTATGAAAATGATGGAGAAACAAAAAAAGCAACCGTAAATGCAAGAGCAAAACCTGGAAGGGTGTATGTAACATCACCTGTGCGAAACAGCATCTGTATGAATGGGAGAATCTGAGGCAGCAAAGGAGTTTTCGGAAAATAACAACTTGGGGATTTTTTTCTGTTGCTTTGTGATGTGAGTGCTCAGTTGCTTTGTGTTTTGTTTCTGTTTGGTGCAAGGTGTACTGTTAATTTAGAAAACTGAAAAAATCCTGGGAATTTAGGTAAAAAAAAAATAATGTGGAAAGGTTTTAAGCAACATTCAGAGGGTAACCACTGAAGATTTTTAAGTTCCATGAGGACTAAAATCACAGCTGATATGTTCACTACGGCATCCTCAAATGCCTAAAAGACTCCTTGCTACACCAGAGGCGGTCAATAAATATTTTCTTTATGAAGGAAAAACCAATCCCCCCAGCATTCCTTTTTCTCTTCAACACTTAACCAATATCTAGCTTGTAAGGCAATAGATGCAAAGAATTCAGAGAAATCAATGAAATAATGACATCTAAGTTTTCTATCTTCAGAAGTCTTAGAACCTGTGGTAGACCTAAGGATTACTTGTATAATAAAAAGAGTTAACACTTCTAGAGAATGTACTGTATACCAGACATTACAGTAGATATTCTGATTGGGTCTTTTTGAAAACTTTGATATAGGCCTGGATATTATCCTCATTTTTAAGACGAGGAAACTGAGACAAAAAAAGGTTAGATTTAAAGACCTTCTCTGGATCTCCCAATGAGTAAATGGTAAAGCCAAGATCCAATGTTCTGCTTATAATTCCCTTGCTCCATGGGAGAATCAACCTCACAGTTTCCCACAACCCCTTGCAAAGGCCAGCTTCTCACCTGAGCAGCACAGATGCTGTACTGGGTGAACATGGCCTCATATAAGGCCATCAGCCCACTCTGTCCGGCGGCTGCACAGGCTCGTGCTTCCAAGACGGGAATTGCCTGTAACACACCAACAGACAAGGTGTTGTTGGAGTGAGGGGACATCTAAGGAGCTCTGTTCCATGGGGTAAGGGGTAGGGAGGAAGCACTCACCATCTCCTTCAGCTGGTTCTGCCCTGAGTGCAGGGCTTGCCGCACACTCTGTGACAGAAGGATCTCATGGCGCAAGCGTTGCTTGCCAAAAGCCACAGCACCACTGGTCACCAGCATCATTTCTCGGCCTTGATTCTGCAGCACTGATACCTGACATTGAAGAATAAAAAGGTGTTTTGAGTCACTGTATCATCTCTTTCCTTTTATGACAGAGTCAGGTAGGGTAGATTAATGAATGAATTGGATCCCAGATGCTGGTGTATAGGCCAGCACTGGGCTGGTTCTGGAAAAATCACCAACTTTATTCTGTAAAAACACAGATTACATATGATGCCTCAAAAATAAGGAGGTGCTAGGTAGAAAGGTGCCACTGTTCTTAATGGTGCCTATAGTGCAGAAGGTAGAGTTTTTTTCAAGGAAATATAGTACAGAAGCTCTGGAATTAAGAAATGCAACATAAACTTAGCAGAGGGCTTCTCAGATTCTAAGGCTTGACCTGGAGATTCTAAGGCTTGACCTGAGGGTCAGCAGCTGTTTCTGAAGCATGTCTGATCACATGGGTCACTTCTGTCTGACCAGGGACAGAAACATACTCTACTCTCCTCTGTTTGCCTGGAGCCAGCTGTGGTCCTTGCAAAGGTTCCATGAAATAATCAAAGATTGGGGTGCTTACACTCAATATTCCCAACCTATTTCTCTGTGGTTTATATAGTTCATTACTATATATCCTGTAAACTTCGTGATTTTGTAAAAAAAAAAAAATTCTTTATAGTGAGCATGATGTCCATCAAGGGGACACATGCCTGGCTGTCTCTTTTTTTTGGTAATGTTAGAAGGTATTGATGATCCCTGTAAAGGTCTACTAGTTCAGATCTTCCCATCTTTGGCTGGTGGAAGTCACTTTACTTTGACTCCTGAGTTCATCTGACATGACCAGATGTTTTGGAAAAATAGCTGACTTTGCCTAGCGGGACTGCCCTGAACTAGAAAGCCTTCCATTAGGCTTCAGGTGTCCCTTGAAGGATAGCTGGTAACCTATTTAGACCATTAGCAGGTTCTCCCTACCATTTCTCTCAAGTTCCTCCTCTGCTCAAAATCTTCAGTCTGATTCTCAGGTGAAACCCAAATTCCCCTATCTGGCTTCAAAGTCCAGCCTAATGGAATGATTGATGCTATTTCCCACTCTCCCTGAGGAAACCACCACCAAAGCTTTCAAGTCAGCATGCCAAATTCATTCCTGTCTATGTCCTTCATCTGAGATTCACTTGGAGAGTCTCCCTTCTCCAGAGTCACTGGCTTGCATAGCTCCAGGGGCACCATTCATACTGCAATCTTGGCAGTGTAGAACAGCTTCTCTAGTCAGTGCAAATCCTACCAAGTATGAAGGTCCAGACTTAACTCCAGCTCTCCTAAGAAGCCCAAGAAGAACCACACTGTCTTTCCTATTTCATTTCTCTTTCTATCGGTGGACTGGTCAGTCATTGTCACTCGGACCCACTCTTTTGGATATTTACTGCCTCAGCAAGTATCCAATTGTTTTGGGAATTCCAAAACAAATTCTAGTTTCCCAAAGGCAGAGATAACAGTTAGTGGCCAGTAAGCACCTCACTATGTAGCCCTTTGATAAATATTTGCTAGACTGAATTGACACAATCTAGGTGGCAGATTTGATAATAACTGCTTAGTTCAGAAAATGTAAGAAAAAAATTCCATCAAGTTTCAGGTTAGCAGTTTCCTGAGATACCTATTCCTCAGTAAAGTTGTTCATTAAAAACTGAAAATGTAGTTATGCAGTACAGAGTGCAGTCACAGCTTAAATGGAAAAAGCTTATGCTTTATCTCTGGGATGCTTTGGATAGCTGGTTTTTGATTATTTGATCAAGGGTTAAAAACTATAGCCTGCTCAAGATCTTCAATCTGATTTTGGCCTGTAGGTCAAAATCTAACCTTGCTACTTTTGTAAACAAATTTTTTTGAACAAAACTAGGCTCATTTATGCATAGTGTCTGATTGCTTTGGGGTACAATGGCCAAAGGCAGAGCTTAGTTTAAACAGAGACCATATAGTCTACAACGCCTGAAATGCTAATTATCTGGCTTTTTACACAAAAGTTTGCTGATCCCTGCTCTATGAAAAGATAAGGATAGTGGAACTGATGATGTGATGTTAAAAGTTCAAAATTTCTGTGCCAATCCCCAAGGTCAACTTCTTTACTAACAGTCTGTATGAGCCTGGATTACTGACTGCATGAACAGGGGGGCATAAAACCCCCAATGGAAATTCTGCTTTAAGCTCTTCCAAAGTCAAGATTCTGTGCACAGACCTCTTGGTAATTCAATCTGGAGACTGAGTGTGATCTCTCTATGAACAGAGACAATGCTGGCACACAGGACATCAGATTCCCAATGCCTGGGGTACTTTTTCTTACTGCCTTGTATCTTTTATTATTAAGCTAAAGTCTTACATGAATATTCTCTTTGGAGTCTGGTGAATCTTTTCAAATATCTGAACATAGGAAATCTTTGCAATGACAGCTTTCAAGATTATTTCAAGATTGGGTTAACTAAAAAAGAAAAAGTCAAGCAAAAATGGGGGGAAAAGCTCAATATTCATACATAACTCTTTGGACACTCAACTAACTAAATAGCAGAGTTGCCCAGGGAACTTTAAAAACACAGATGACTGAGTCCTACCTTAGAGCTACCTATTAAAGATACTAATTAAGCAGTTGAATGTGATGTCTAGACCATTCATGTCCCTCTGAAAATTCTAATATGCAGTCAGGATTAAGGATCCCTACCAAATACAGCTCCTCATCACTAAGAAGCCTAAGGGAAGAACTGCATGAAGTCATGCTACTGTGACACCTCTGCTTTCCTTGGGATGCTGTCCTCTATTGGTGGCTGCATTGGAAGCAAGTCTTCAAATTGGGTTAAACCTATCACAGTCACATCAAAATTATTTTCACATGCTGGTAAATCTGAATGAACAGCTTAGAAATCCTATTCTATTTTAGTACATCAGAATTTTCCATTTTGGCAGTTACCTGCTCAACAATAGATGCCAGGCGGCCCAGTGCCAGGCCACACTCATCCCCTCGGGTCACAACAGCACTTCCAAGTTTCACCACGATTCTCTTGGCATGCTTCAGCTCACTGCGGTGGGCAAAAGACTTGCCGTGTGCACGGCTGAGGGGTACCGTGATAAATGGTATGTTGCTCCAGGAACGAACATGTCTGATGGCTGAAGGCTGGACACGATCTGTGAGGTCCAAGAGCAAAGTCAAATGAAAGAAAAGAAATAAACAATGTAATTTCTCATTAAAAAGATGCATGCACATTATTATGCCACCCCCAAACAGCTTTATTATCCTTGACTGAGTAAAACCAGTGTTTCAATAGCCATATTTACCTTGTTCTTATGCTGGTATTATGTTGTACTTACACCTCGTACAGTTCACAGGCACATTCAAATAGTGCTGGAAAGAGTTTAAATGAAACAATCTTTCCCGAACATGTGTTAGCAAAATACACAAAAACTCTTTAAATTTTTTTCTCATCATTTCATACAGCAATTCCAAGTTCAGAAATTTATTCTAAAAAACTAATGAAAGATGGGGCCCTCCCTGGTGGTGTGTTGAGTTAGCAGGCAGCACTGTGGGGCTGTCCGCAGCCGGGAGTTGATCCCCAGCCAGGGAGGTGGCCCACATGGGGCGGCAGACCTCTCCTGACCCGCCTGCTGCTCCCTCAGCAGTGTATTTCCTCAGTCCACCTGTTCTGCTCCCTACTCTGTATCTGGTAGGCTTCTCACCCCCCTGCATCTCTGGCCTGTACCCCAGTTCTGTATACATAAATAAATAAATCTTAAAAAAAAAACTAATGGAGACAAAAAGATGTTATCAGAAGACCACTCATAGGGTGTTATTTATAAAAGGAAAAATCAGATGCAAAGAAAATGCCCCAAAAGGAGTAGAAGATAAATTAACATTTTCAGAATTTTTTATGACATAGGAAAATGCTTATGTTATAATTTAAAATATATATATAACTATACAGGAAAAAAATGATGTAAAAATGAATATAACAAATATTTTCTTTTTTAGTGGGATAATGGATGCTTTTAATTTTATTTTTATTCTTGTCTATATTTTCCAAATTATGCAGTAAAAATGCATTGTTTTCATAATCATAATACATATGCTTTATTAAGTATACCATTAGAAAAGAGGATAAATCTGTTCAGCAAGATGATAAAATATACAGTAATTGCTATAAATATAAAAATGGTAACTAATACACCTACAAGTTTTGTCCCTGACATGGCAGCATGAATCCAGATGGCTGTAGCAATGATAGAAGAAAATGGATAGCTCTCTGAAGAAAAAGAAACATTAAGACTCAAATACTGCCTCTTCATTCTTTTATCCATCCCAAAGCAAGCCTTCTAGACTTGCTTTTTTTTTTTTAATGCTTTTTTTTTAAAAAGATTTTATTTTATTTGTGCATACAGAACTGGGATACAGGCCAGAGATGTGGAGGGTGAGAGAATTCACCAGAGACAGAGTGGAGTGCAGAACAGGCAGATCAACGAAATACACTGCTGAGGGGAGCAGCGGGCGGGTCAGGAGAGGTCTGCCACACCATGTGGTCACCTCCGGGGCAGGCGGGAATCGAACTCATGAGGAAGCGGCTTTAGATTCTCAGTGCTGTGCTTTAACCCGCTGCGCCACCAGGGAGGGCCTAGACTTGCTTTTATTACAGTGCAAGGATTTCTAAGGAGGACTCTCCCAAACATATGAGCATTAAAGCGAAAAGTCAAGCAGCAAGAGCTGACAGCCAAGCACTCAACCTCTTCACCACTTCGCCTGAGTCCAGCTCTTACTGGCTGCCTACAAGTTCCCCACCCACCCTTTCTTTCACAAGTGAACAGTTCCCCAATCTGTAGCCAGGCACGGCTGTCACCAGTCAGAATACTGCTGTTCCAAACTTTCTTGCTCAGCAAGATATGGCCATGTGACTATGTTCTAGTTAAGGAGATACATGTGAAAATGCTATGTGGATTCTAGGAATTACTATAGAAAGAAAAAAATGCTTCCTTCTTCCTTAATATATCCTACTATTTGAAACATGGGTATGAAGGTAGGAGCTCAAGCATCATTTCAGTCCACAAGAAAGCACATTAAGAACTGTGAAGCAATGAGAAATACTGTGCATGGATGCCTGATGATTTCCCAGAGCTACTCTGGAAGCCTCCAATTGCCTCCCTCCTTTCAGGAACACCAGGCTTCTTTAAGGGAAAGAGAGAAAAAGGAGACTTTTATTCTGTCTGAGCCGTTATTATTTTGAGTTTCTGGTACGTGCACGTGATCTAATTGCAAGTGATGCAGCAGGAGAATGAGCACATGGGCAGAGGGGCAAGCTGGGCAGAGGAAGGTGACTGTGGACATCAGCTGTTGGTGGGTGGTCTCACGGCAAATGGACCTTTGCTTGATGGACTATCTGATCACAAAAAGTGACACAATCGGGAATGGAGGCTTTCAGCAGGCTAAACTTGAGGCTTTTCCTCTCCAAAGAGTTCTCTATGCAGCATTACAGGGAATGAATAGTTGTTTGAATGAACTACTAAAGTAATCATTCCACGCCACCTTTTGGACTTGCTATAATTGTATTATTACAGTACAGCTTTCTCCACTTGAATCAGCTATTATCACTTCCTTTTATATTATAAACAGATTTCTCACAATTTCTCTAGACCCACTGCTTTTATCTTCTACCCACTAGCCACTAACTCC
Source organism: Condylura cristata (assembly GCF_000260355.1). NCBI lineage: Eukaryota > Metazoa > Chordata > Mammalia > Eulipotyphla > Talpidae > Condylura > Condylura cristata. Next base: position 21,405,008 of record NW_004567112.1, on the reverse strand, counting down.
TTTCCTAAGTATAATCAAGCTTCCCCACTTTTTCTCTACAATGTAAAACGGGGGGTAAAGCAGGCAGAATCTTGTCAAGGACCACAGGATCTGTGTGCTTTCCCTCTCTGTCTTCTTTCACATACAAATATTAGAAAGAACACTTTCAACACAGTTGTAAAGAATCTCCCCTTAAAGGAAAAAAAACACCCTTTTTTAAAGTGACTACTTTTCTGGTTATAAGATATAAGAGATATAAGAAAGAAGTCTTGCAGTCCAGTTCTTGGCACAAAGCTACTCAGGAAGCCCATCATCTGGGACAGAATTGGTGCTTGGCATCCTTGCTAATCCACAGGTGATTACCCTTCCTACTGGAGACTAATGAACTGATTGCTTTGTTCCATGAAGAGCTCTTTTTTCATTAGATTATCAATATAGGTGCTCTGGTTCAGTCTTCAGGAATTTTAACCTAAGCATTACACACACATACATACACACATACATACATATACAATACATACACACACACACACCTAAATCAAAGTTTAAAAGTTGAATACATCTTGGTCTTGCTGATCTAAGAGAGGGGTGGTAGTGGGACAGCCCCTTGGGACTAGGACCTGGGATTATGAGAGGTTGCCTGCAGAGCTCAGAGCTAAAAATCACTTTGACATAGGTCTGTACTGGCCTGCTGGCCATTTCTGTCTCCTGTCCAATGTAGGACTTGTCCTGCCTCGGAAGGGTGCTGAGCAAGGTGGACAGCCCAGGAGGGCATCATAGGATACAGGCTGTGGCACTCACGTCAGTCTAGGTACCAAAATGCAGAAACCAATCAGAATCCAGCCAGCAAGATCACCATGAAAAAGACACCCAACTCAAGAATGTATCAGCAGAGGAGGGTGGGGTGGCTAGGTGCCGGTCAGTCAAGTGTCATTCTAGCTACAGCTGGGTCATGGCAAATCAGTGGTTTCAAGCACCAAGGAGAGCTCTATGGGATCTTAGGCTTTCTGTGATTCCTGTTCAACAACGCTTTTGCATTCCCAGTTGACCTTATCTTCTGGAGGGTATTTTTTTTTTTTCGTTCTTCAGTTTGTTATGCTTTTTTAGGGTCCATTCTAATGTCTGAGAAGGCTTTAATTAGTTAGGAAAAACCCAAGGCTTATGAGTACATATTCTATACCCATTTGAGGTAAGAGGGATGAGAGGATTCACTAGAGACAGAGTGGGAGAATAAGCAGATCTATTGAAATACACTACTGAGGGGAGCAGCAGGCAATACAGGAGAGGTCTGCTGCACCACGTGGGTCAGCTCCTTGGTCAGTGATTAAGCTCATGTCACTGTGGCTGGTGATTGCTTGACAATGCTGAGATTTAACCTCTTGCACAACCAGGGAGGCCCCACAATACTTTAAAATTTCTATCAACAGGTGGAGTCTGCTTTCCTATTTCTTGAATCTGGACTGACCCCGTGACTTGCTTTGACCAACAAGATAGAGAAGATGGAACACTATAAATTCCAACCCTGTGAAAACACGTGAAGAAGTCAGGGATAGGCTTCTCAAGGAGAGACCATGTGGAACTGAGATGCTCCATTAGCTCAGCTGAGCCTCACTGCCCCAGCCCCTCAACAATTAGTTCTGAGCCAGAGTGAGAGCTGACACAGATGCAGACACAGAACCACTGTGCAGCTGAACTAGGTCCAGAGATTTCGGATCTAATCCACAGATGTTACTAAATTACTAAAGTAGAAGCACAGCCAGTTTTTAAACCCAGGGAGCCTCTCATTCCAGACCCTGAACTTTTAAACTTTTTATTACATGAATAGGAAATAGAGGTTTTTCTGGATAATGATAAACAGAGCTAGTTGATAAGCAAGATATCTTGCAGCCAAGTGTAGAAATATACTACTGATAAGATGTAGTTGATATCAAGGAGATAGTGAACTCAGCATTTCACAAAGTCTTTTAAAAATGGATGCTGACAGCATGGATCAACCTCATTGACATATTACCTAGTGTGCAAGATTAGAAATTAGGAAAGTGATTTTCCTTAATATGGGTAGGAACTGCTACTGATCAAAAGGCAACATGAGGTGGGGGGTACTTTCTATAGTTTGATAATGTACTGTTTCTTCATGTGCTTTAATTACATTAGTGTGTTCACTTTTTGGGGGTGAGGGAGAAAGGAGTTGGTCAATTAGTCATAAATAGGCAAAAAATGATCTAAACCTCACGCTTTATATAAAAGTTAACTCAAAAAGGTTTGTGGATATAAATGAGAAGCCGTTAAATTTTCTGATAAGAGAACAAAAGAAAACTTTCAAGATTTAGCAATATACAATTAACTTTCAGACTTGACCCCAAAAGTACAATCCATGAAAGGAAAATTTGATAAACTGATCTTAAAATACACACATACACACACACAAATCAAAACCAAAAGCTTCCTCTGTGAAAGACTATTAAGCGAATGAAATGAAAAGCTATAAGCTGAGAGGAAAAAATACTTTCAAACTACAAATCTAATCAAGGAAGAATTAGCATCCAGACAACACAAAATCTAATTAAAAATGAGCAAAAGACATTTCACCAAAGAGAACATATAGATGGGTAATAGATACACGAGAAGATGTTCCACATGACTAGTCACCAGGGAAAAGCGAGCTATCCTGTGCCCATCAGAATGCTGCCAACAGGGGCGACGACGGCAAATGCCGGCAGAGGGAGGGCAGCGCCCCTCCGCGGCTGCTCCGAGGGCGCCGGGAACAGCCGCTCTGCCAAAACTGTCTGCAGCTTCTTGGGAAACTAACTAAATAAATTTGAACTCTTGGACACTTACCCTAGAGAACTGAAAACTATGTTCACTCAAAGAAACAACCAATGTCCTTCAGCTAGGTGAACAATTAGTTGCTCTGTGTGTACCGATATTCTGCAGTAGTAACAGGGAACCAAGGATATATACACTCCAGAGAATTATGCGGCGTAAAAGAGCTATCCCAGATGGTTACATACTATATGGTTTCATTTATACAACACTGTCGATATGACAAAATTATAAAAATGAAAAACAGATTTGTGCTTGCCAGGGGTTAGGGATGGGGAGGATGGGAGAGCTAAAAAGGGGAGGAATTTGAAGAATCTTGTAGTGATGGAAATGTTCTTATCTTGACTGTGTCAATGTTAGTATCCTGGCTGATCTATTGGGAGAATGATGTAAAAGGGATCTGTCTTACTGGTTTTAATAACTGCCAATCAATCTATAATTATTTCAAATTAAAAACTTATTTCAATAACAGTAATGAGCAAAAAGTAGCCTGTAAAAAACTGGGGGCTGGGGCAAAGGAATAGGCAGGTAATGAAGATAGGTAACTAAGTATGTAAAAAAAAGTTTTAGTTCTTTACTTGACATACAAAAACCTGTGTAACATTGATGTCTATCATCAATGAGTTTGGAGATAAGTATACAGCTGTGACACCATTACTACAATCGATGGCAGAGATGTATCTATCACCTCCAAGAGTTTCACTTTATTGATAAACACAACAATTTACTAGTAGGCTGCTTCCTTGTTTACTAATTTTGGCCAACTGCACCAAATTACTTTTTCTATATATACTTAAAAATTTCCTATGGTACATACGAGATCTGGAAAGCATTGTGGACTGGACCCAGGACAGGAGATGCTGGTGGACGGGCTGGAACCCGGAGCGGTAGACTTGACTCAACATCCTTGATGTGCTCTATGAGCAGTGTCTACAGACTACATTAAAAAAGATGAGAAATATGAGACATTTCATTTCATTTCCCCATTCCAAGTACCTAAATTTAACTGTCCTGCTCAAATTTTCACTTCCTCTATATATGGCCTTACCTTCTACCTGCCTTTCTTAGGACCACCTTAGTTTTTATGAAAACAAATGGCAATTAAAGATTACGAATGTTTTGAATGACCAAAAAAAAAAAATTAAGGTACAATGTTTATGTCCTGATACTAAATCTTCATAATTCCTATACTTCAGGGATCACCAATAGATCAGTAACAGATCCAATGTCCCATAAACAGCCATCTTCACCTTCTGGTTAGCATCTCCCAAAAGACCTATGAAAAGCACATATGTGAACTGTCAGTGTGGTCCTGCTGACAGAAAGGGAGAAAAAGCCAGAGACTGCTGCCACATCTTTCTTTTTGCTCCCCAAAGGAATCTAAAACATATGTGCATCCCTGGGAGGGGACGCAAGTCTGCAGTGGCATTTTAAATGACCACAGGCACATCCTGCATGACCCTGAGCATATAAGCCCCTGGTCCACATTTGGTGCTTACATAAATTCCTTTGGTAACTGTTGCTAAACAATTAGTTATGTGTGAATTCTCCAAAATGCCTATATAAGCCAAAAGGCAAAAGAATCAAATATTAACACTGAAATTCTAGTTCTATTTCTTTTATGACACCTGTCCCATCGACTAGCATTTGAAGCTGGACATAATCCTGCAGGATTAGGTAGGATGTAGGATGTCCAACTTTGAATGCTACAGTCTGCACTTAGCCAGTTCATATGTAACCTTTCATTTCCCCACCTGGGAAACTTCCCACTCAGTAAACAAGATAGAACATGGATTTGGGAGTTGGACACATTGTGTTTGAGCTCTGCACTTGGTAGCTGTGCATCTTTTGGAGGGTTACTTAATCTTTGCAAGCCTCAGTTCCCTCATTTATAAATCAGTGACAAAAACAGGAACTCATAGGATTATTCTGAGAATTAAAGGAAGCAATGCATAGAATACCTGGGGACAACAGACGCTGGATAAATTTCAGTTTTTCTCTTTCTGTCCTTTAGGCACTAACGATGTCTTACAACCCTTTATTTCCTTCAGGATCTGTCACAGGATACTTTTTCAGATGCATATAGTCACAGTTACTGACCATTTATCCCTCTCTTATCTAAGCGCAACTGAAAGCTCTGAATGTTTAAGGTCACTAAGTCATTAGTTAGAAGACTGACCTAGAAATGAAGACCCCTGACTCCGGTCCTATACTACACCACTCTGTCTGACCCTCTCTCACTGAAATGGAGAGCTCATTCTGCCAGTTTATTACCCCTCGAAAGGCAGGCCGCCGATTCCAGGGTGCAAAGGGTGTGTGTGTCTGTCTTTGTGTCTAGACTCAGTGTCATAGGTTGAAAAAAAGCTTCTACGTTTTGACTGCGGGTATTTCTCAAGTACGTCTTTCACACATTACAAACAGAAAGCCCTTATCTTACTGATTCTGACAGAGAACTGAACTTTAGCCGCAACCAACTTCACCCAGAAACACGGGTTTGGTATGTGGCTCACAATTTTAAAGTCCGGACAAATCAATCTCACTGCATCAGAGCAGAGCAAAAAGCTGGGGTG
>NW_004567112.1:21390094-21398521 GCF_000260355.1 Condylura cristata | reverse complement strand
CTCTCTATCCCAAGCACACCTCGGAAATAGGTTGGGTCAGTTTACACAATTTTGCAGAGCCACGTTCGCGGCTGAGCTCTGCTGATTCAGTGGCTGTGCGTGTGAGGGAAGATCAAATAATTCTCCCCCTCGTCTGAAATGCTCCCCAGTGCTCCCAGTTCAAGCTGGGCAGGGGTATTGGTTACAATATTTCATTTACAAAGTTACAGTTAGGTCCTCCATGGTGGCGCAGCGGGTTAAAGTACAGCACTAAGAAGCTAAAGCCGTTTTAGCAAGAGTTGGATCCCGCCTCCCCGCCCAGGAGGTGACCACAAAGCACAGCAGACCTCTCCTGACCCTCCCGCTGCTCCCCTCAGCTGTGTACTTCGTTGACCTGCCTGTTCTGCTCCCCACTCTTTCTCTGGTGAAGCCTCTCACCACCCCTGCACTTCTGGGCTGTACCCCAGTTCTGTATGCATAAATACATCGATCTTAAAAAAAAAAAGTTACAGTTAATCCCCAACAATTGGAACTATTCAAAGGGCAAATGCACCCACCCTTAAAGTTAGAGCGCAGATTCTCTCCTACTTTCCCACTTGCTGTATTTTCCTTAAAGGACACATGAGGTGGAAGGGGGACAGGGTGAAAGGGGGGCACAGTGCTTGACTGGAGGTCAGTGACAGGAAAATAATTTCATTCCTAAAGTCGATCACCTGAATTAAAGGTTGGCTAGCTCCTACTGAACCTGTGTCTGATTCAAGCACTTTTCTTTTCTTACTTATGAATTGATTTTATTTGAGGCAACATTTGTTTACAATGCTGTATATGATTCAAGATACAGGTTCACACCCTTCAAGTGCATCCCAACCCCATCCCACCTTCCATCAAGGCTTCCACAGTTCCTCCACCACAGTCCCTCTACCCCTAGGCTCTAGTAGCCTTAATTCCACTAACAGATTTCTAGGGTTTATTATTGGCTTGGTTTTATCTGACCGTTTATTTTGTTCCTTTGTAATCTGATTGTCTTTCTTCTTCTGATTTAACTTTGCTTAGGACATAATCCCCTCCAGTTCCATCCATGCTTGTGCAAATGGTAAGCTTTATCTTTTCTGATAGCTGAGTCTTATCTCCTTGTGTATATACCCCATCTTCCTGATCTTTTTTATCTTTGGGCATTTAGGTTTCCCACAGCTTGGCTGTTGTAAACAGTGCTGTGGTGAACATAGGAGTGCATGTATCTTTTCAAGTTAGTTTTTGTATTTTATGGTGGCCATGTAGGAGTGTAGATTCATTTTTAGTATCTTGAGAAATCTTCATAGTTTTCCAGACGTATGGTGCCAGTCTCTGTTCCCACCAGCAGCGTATAGTGGTTTCTTCTCCATATCCTCACCAACATTTGTTTCTGGTCTTTTGATAGGGGCTATTCTCACAGGTATAAGGTGGCATGTCCTCATATCAGGGACTTGCATTTCCCTGATGACGAGTGATGAGCATTATTTCATTTGCCTGTTGGTCATCTCTATGACTTCTTTAGACAAGCACGTATTTAGTTCTGTCCATTATTTGATTGTGTTACTTTGTTTTTGCTAGGTTGTATAATTTCTTTGTAGATCTTGGATATCAGCCCCTTAACAAGTGTATGGTGTGCAGATGTTTTCTCCTATTCACTGGAATGTCTTTTTGTTTTAATGCGTTTCTCTCACTAAAAATTCCAATTTCTGACATTAGCATTCCAGATCTTTATTTTTGCCTATGTGTATACTTTTTTGTTTATGAAACTAGGACCACAGGTTATATGCACTATTTTGTAATCTGTTTTGTTCACTTAAAAACTGATCATGAATATAGCCTGTAGCAATAAAGGACATGACACTCAATTTTCAGTGGTTGTACAACATTCTAACCTATGGATATAATTTATTTAACCAATCTCTTATGAATACCTCCCATAAGGTATAGTAAGTGGAATTATTGTTAATTTATGAACATTTTAAAGTTTTTGGTACATACTAAATATGTACTTGTCGTGTCCAAGCTCCTTTTCTTTCTCTTTTTTTGCCCTGTTCAAGTTTCTATCAGTTTATCATCTTTAAAAGTATTTGTGGGTATGTGTTTCTCTACATCTGCTATAGACTAGCTGGAAATTCATTTTTTTTTCCTATTCAGATTGTATATACTCCTTTACAGTAAAACCTGCTCCTTAAATTGGATATACGTGGGCCCTCCCTGGCAGCACAGTGGGTTAAAGTCCAGCACTGCGAGTGAGCCACAATCACTTCCATTCCCAGCCCTAGAGGTGATTCACATTTGGGGGGTGGGGGGTGGGGAGTTGGGGCAGACCTCTCCTGACCCACTTGCTGCTCTTTGTCAATCTGACTGTTCTGCTCCCCACTCTGTCTCTGGTGATTCCTTTCACCACCCTTGCATCTCTGGCCTATACCCCAGTTCTGTATGCATAAATAAATAAATATTTAAAAAAATTGGATATATGATTACAATGGACATCTTTTCTATAGTAAGTCAAATGGCTACCTGTATAAGACGAAGGGAAGAAACTAGGAAAACTATTGTGCTATAGATGGCTTTGAAAATGTTTTAAAGGTCTTTTACAAGGAGAATGACTAAAGATAACATAACCATAAAATCTTATCGAAGGTATGTTAAACAGCATTAGCTGGGCTTATAAACTCACTAAATTAGCATAGAGGTAGAGAAGACACTTGAGGTATTTCTGCCTTGGGGGAGGAAAAAGAAAAATAAGTTGATTTCTGGTATAAGAGCTCACATATTTCAGTTTAAAAAGGCACAGTAGGTCATAATGAGTTACCACTTCACCATTACTAGGATTCCCAAAATAAAAAATGATACTAACAAAGATTGACAAGGATGTGGAGAATTTGAAGCCTCAGATATTGCTGGTGGAACTGTAAGGTGGTACAGCCACTTTGGAAAGTAGTTTGACAGTTCCTTGATAAGTTGCAGAATTATAATATTACACAGCATTTCCACACACATCAAAATGTTAAGTCCACACAAAAGCTTGTACATGTGTGGACATATCAGCATTAGTTATGATTTCCAAAACAAAAAAAAACCCAGGAACCCAGGGGATAAGATGTATATTCATACAATAAAACCACAAAAGGAAGTGCCTATATGTTACAACAGGGGTGAACCTTGAAAATATGCTATGTGAAAGACGGCAGACACAAAACACTTTGCATTGTGGTTCCATTTACATGAGATGACAGGGTAGGCAAGTCTGTAGGCAAAAAGTAGACTAGTGACTGCCAGGAATTAGGGGAGAAGGAAAATTGGAAGTCACTACTAGTCAGTATAGGCTACTTTTTAGGATGATGTTGGAATTAGTGTTGTTAGTTACATAACTCTAAATATACTAACAACTATACTTTAAAAGAGTGAATTTTGTGGTATGTGAGTTCTAGATGAGGTACCATCTTTTGATAAAGGCATAGAATGGCTTTGCAGCACTTGGGGATGGGCGTATCCTTGATTAAAATAGAGGGTCTGGATTCTGAAAAGAATTTGTAGGCTGTTGGGAGCAGATCAGATGTCTCACCCCATAACTCAGGATGAATTGTGATGTAAGTTTATTTCCTTTTAAGGAGCTGTAGAACCTAAACATTCTAATAATTTTATGGTTGCCTTTAGTACAGATTTTCTTGGAGGTAGAATGACTGAATTAACATCTGTTACAGACTGGTGAAAACAATGCCATCCGCTTCCCAGTTCCTGATATCCCTTGAGAAGAATCTCCTTTATACAGAAACACTTCCTCCAAGTTTAGTGGTAACTGGGAAGTATGTTACTTCAGGTGTATTTGGGAGTAAGGGACAATGATAAGCACGTCAGAGATGGTGTATGTAGTTAGTGTTTTCTGGTCACAAAGCAGCGTTTATCATAACTCTTCTCAAAGCATGCCCCTCACGAGTCAGTGAACAAAAGTCTCCTGTGTCAGGTCAATCTTCCCTCACTACACTCAATTCACTGAAAGGATGTGACTCACAATTCTGCTTTAGAGTAGATGCTCAATACCACTTTCACTAGAAAGTACTACTTTCATATCCAGTCTTTGTTCTATTCTTTTTAATAAAAGGGATTTAAAAGTTTAAGACAATCAGATACAATGCCATGTTTTCTATCAAAATTTTGCCTTAATTACAAGGGTAGCATAATTTTGCTTGAGGCTTAAAACTTTTTTTTTTTTTAAATGAAAAGTGACTTTAATACAGTGAATATACAATACGGAGCACAAAGAATGTAACTTCTAAATCAAACACCTGAAGTTAACCATCCCCTCGTGGGCAAAAGTCAACCCAAAAGGGATTGGCCCAAAGCGAGGCCTGAAAGCCTGCCACAAGACTAAAGCACCTTCTGGCCGGGACCCATGGAAAAGGGTCAGAAATGGCCAGACAAATCTGAGAGGAAATGAGCAAAATCAAAATCAATATAAACACTGCCATAGTCACCTCCCTACAGGTATCTCACCCACATCTGCCTTAACCAGTCCAGGGTCAGGAAACAAGAGGCTTAAAACTTTTAATGCTTCCTGCTCCCCAATTTTTTTATCATAATTTCCAACCAATTCTTCACCTAAGAATACTAGGGCAATACCTTTTAGTAGTTTGCTCTGCAAGTCAGAATCTCTGAGGTGGCCATGCAGGTAGGGCTCAACCATGCACATATGTATTGCCCTCTGTCAGCTGCTACTGCCTTAGGCTGCAAAAGTACATTCGCTGCTCAGTGCCACATAACTCTGTCTTCACTGGTGTGTCTCCCAGGAAAAGAACCAAGGTCCCTTGATTTGAATGCTATGTACAAAGTGTGAATGTTTTTCTTTTTAAAACCCCATACACATACAAAAATAATCACAGGGCAGATCGTGTGTTAATTAACTTTTGCGTGCTGCTGGAATTGACACAACAAAGTTCCCAGTCTGTTTTATAGTTCCTCACCCTGGAAGGAAGGTAAGAACACAAGTGAGTGGTGAAGTCATTAGCTGGCAGACAAGTGGGCTGGGATTCTACATTCATTTTTGAAAACTGAGTGGAAAGAACCGCTTTCCCCAGTAAGAGGGCAAAGAGTGTATGGCCCCAGGGAGGAGCTGGACAAAGTAACAGCTTGCAGTTTTTTGTTTTAAGCAATCAGCTCCTGTCAAGTCCAGAGGGCAGCTTTTTCCAGGTTCACTTGCTAGAGAAAGGAACATTTTCCATTTGATGCTGGGCTCATATCTGTGAGCAAATGTATGATGATTTTGCAAACTTTTAGGCGGGCAAAATATAACCTGAATTGCTGGAAGAAGGGCTCTTTTGATTCTTCCTGTTTAAGAAGCAGCGAACCTAATGTATATAGCTGGTGGTCTGTGAAGTCCCAAGCAGAGCTATGATGTCTTCTTATTGCTTTTCTAAAAGGCCGTCTTTCCTACACAAAGATTAATTCAGTTAGATTCTTTACTATCCTAAATGCTGGCCTCTGGTTTCAAGCAGGTGAGGGTCAATTTAGCCAATATAAGCAGGCTGCTTCAGAACTTCCCATAGGGAAAATTATAATCAGATTCTTATCCTCTTTTCATTTAAATTGTAAGTTGAGAAATCCACATAGTAAAAGACACAGGGTGAGGATGAGTGAGATTGAGCAGATTTGAGAGTCTACTCCTCTGCTGAATGCCACTTTGAAGGGAAAGAATAAGTCGAATGGCAACTTCCAGTCCATTCTGGGTTGGCCCCTTGGAGGCTCTGGTCTCTGGGTAATATCCACAAAGGTCACAACAGTTGTCAAAGATACTTCAGAATCCTGCAGGAAGAAAGTCCATGACAGGTCAGCACTTGGCACCCCTCCAATGTGACTGTTATGATCACTTCTGAAGAAAGACTAAAACCAATTATTCTAAACAAGATATACCATTTCCTCATATTCATCCTAGTTAGTCCTTCCCTATTCTGAGACACAAGGAAATGAATTTTTGGCAAGTCTATGATAAGAGAACTATGGATAGCTACACATACCAAAAGACTGACTTTGGCTTCCTCCATGGAGGATCTCCCCAATCATCAGAGAAGTCAGATGGCAAAAGCTACTGCTACATGCTAAGCAGCTCTGTTACCAGGGCCCAGAGGCTCCAGGTTTGGAACACACTAGTGAAATAGTACTGGCAACTCTGTTCCTTTTTCAACAGTAGGAGGAAATGTGGAAATTCATTAAGAAAGCAAAGAACTTAGTAATGCAGATTTTAAAAAATTAGATTCACAGAATCTCAGGGTTAGAAAGAACTGCATGAAGACCCACCAATTCAAGTCAAATAAAACAGATGCTCCTGGGAGAGGGGGAGCCTTCTTAAATGTACTCAAGTATCATATGTAGCAGACACAGCCTTTGGTAGATGCAGTTTAGCTAAAGTGAATTCCCTTTGTTCTGACCGTGCTTACTAAGAAGCCTTCTGACTATAATTTGGTAGTAAATAACTACCTTTTTGACCCAGAAATGAAGATTTTTCTCCATTCACATTCCTTCACTCTGAGGCCATATTATCTGCCATGGTCTTTGACAACAGTAAATACTAGACTCTGGTACTTTTGCCTGGAATAATCCACTGAGGTTTAAAAAAAAAAAGGGGTATAATACCTAGTATGACAATCTTACATGTCATATTAACTGCTTGGATTCTTTTTTTGAATAGTAATGGTCATGATGGACTTAGCATAAGACTAATGTAACTTCAGAAACTGAAAGAATCATACAATCCAAGGACAGTTAGCTTAGGCTGAAACTGCCAGAGAAGTCTTGATTCCTGCCAGGCAGGGAAAGCTGGGGGAGAATAACCAGACAAAGAAAATGGGAATTATTACTTAAGTAATAAGCATAGGTAGAAAAAGAAGAATATAGGTGGCCCTTCAAACTCAAAATCGGAATGTCTAGAGCTCTGACATAGGCCTGTACTCAGAACTGACCTCTAACATGGCCCTGTACGAACCTGTGCACATATACAGAAAGCTATGGTGATAGCCAATGGCTGGGAAAGCACACGTGACAGAAAGCTGTTTGAATTTTTTTTTCAGATTCACCCAGGATATAGGCTCATCAAGATTTACTACTAGACTTGAGTTTAAGATGGCAATGTAAAGACATGTCTTCTCCCTCTAGATCTCAAAACCGTTTTATTTCAGTTAGAAACAGATACAAAACTTCCATCTTCATTGAAATGGAGATATGTCACATTATGGGAATACAGAAAGCAGAGAGAAAGAAGGCCAAACCTGAAAGTCTTCAGAGATTAAAAACAAGGGGACCTCGCAAGTTCCTTGAAAGACAGTAACAGGAGACAACAGGGAGGCAGGGACAGGAAATGATTATTAGATGACATCACCTAAGGCTGGACAATTTAAACCAGAGAAAATTCTGGGTTTAGGGAAATTGGGCACACAATTAATTATGGAATTAATTATGGACATTACTCTATATAGTGAAATCCCTTCCCTCATCTATCTCCAGTCTAGTTCTTTCCCTCATCTAGCTGACAGACATTCTCCCCATACCCTTCAATCAGGAGTGTCATCTTCTGGAGAAAATGAACAGTTGCAGCAAAAAGACACAAAGATGCTGACATCTGGCAGTTGCACAATTCCAAAAGCAACTTCAGGTAACTGCCTGACAATGAAGGCCACAAGTCATCAAGGCTCACTCGTGATCACAGAGCTTTCAATATGCTGCAAAGCTGACTCTCATTATCAAAAGCTGAGACATAGAGAGAAGCTTCACACATTAAAAACTACCAAATGAACAGAACAATGCAGATAAGATAGAATAAAATATGAAAGGTAGTTAATATCTTAAAAAAGTATAAGAAAAGGATATCATGAAAAAGAAAGAGTAAGAAAGAGCTCTCAGATATTAAAAACATGCTAGCCAAGATGAATTCAATAAAGGTTAAAAACAAACTTCAGGAATTGTTCTAGTAAACAAAAATATAAAAAGTAGATAATATAAAAGAAAAAGAGAATCAATCTAGTGACCTTGTAACAGATTCATGAGAATTCCAAAAAGAACAATGAAAACAGTGGGAAGGAAATGATTATATGTAATAATAATTGAAATTTTTCAGAACTCAGTTTCCAGAATAAAACCCCCCTGTAAATTGTTCAGTGCAATGAATGAAGATAAAACTTACCCAAGGAATAATACTGTGGAAGCTTTAAAGTACTAGGAATAAAAAGATCTTAAAATGGCTTCTGAGGCCCTCCCTGGTGGCGCAGCGGGTTAAAGCACAGCACTAAGAAGCTAAAGCCACTTCTGCATGAGTTTGACCCCCGCCTGCCCCGGAGGTGACCACATGGCATGGCAGACCCTGACCCGCCTGCTGCTCCCCTCAGCAGTGTACTTAGTCGATCTGACTGTTCTGCACCCCACTCTGTCTCTGGTGAAGCCTCTCAC
>NW_004567112.1:21349000-21389994 GCF_000260355.1 Condylura cristata | reverse complement strand
AAAAAAAATGGCTTCTGAATAGCAGTACTAGAAACTAAAAGGATGCCTTTAAAATTATCAGTGAAAATCATTTTCAATCCAGAGTTTTATTCTAGCCAAAGGTCAATTTTGCATCAAAATGGTGATGATGGGCCCTCCCTGGTGGTGCAGTGGGTTACAGTACAGCACTATGAAGCTATCCACAGCCACTGCAGCATGATTTCGATCCCCTGAGGGAGGTGACCCACATGGTGCAGCAGACCTTTCCTGTTCCGTGTGCTGCTCCCCTCAACAGTGTATTTCAGTCAATCTGCCTGTTCTGCTTCTCACTCGGTCTCTGTTGAATCCTCTCACCCCCCTACAGCTCTGGTCTGTACTGCAGTTCTTATACACATAAAAAAATAAATCTTAAACAAAAATGGTGAAATTACAAAAAAAATCCTCGGGGGCAGAAGGGATATAGTTTGTATTCACCATGATAACACACTAACTTGAGTAACCAGATGGAAGGATAGACTTGGGTTAACTGTTTGAGCTCTCTCTAACTAAATATTGGCTGGTAGCATAAATTAGCTCTCAGACATTAAAAACTGATCCAGTCATTAAATGACTGGTAAGATAATCTACAAACGTTTTGCCAGGCTTTGTGGTCTGTTATGAGCCATAACTTACCTGAATAACCTGGCACTGGTATACAAATCGGGTCCCTGAAACATGAGCTTGTGGATTGGACAGGAGACCTATGTATGCCCACAATACCTGGATCTCCAGGGAAACTGGTACCACACAGCAGGAAGTACAATGTATAGCCTGCAGAGGGTAAAGAAGCATGAATTACCTCATGAATCTGCTGAATCCCTGATGGTTGCCTATTAGTCACCATATATTAACTAGCCATGGTTTTTTAGACATTATTCAGTAACAGAGAAGGCCATGTGGCTTAGAGAAAGAAAACAAAAGCTCATAATAGACCATTAATGCCTTTGTTCTTAAAAAAGCTAATGTTCCAGAATGGAAATTACTCATATGGAGATTAGTAAAAGATGATCCTACTTATAATGGTATATGAAGCGCTTGCTTAGTGGTGCATAGTTAGTGTCATAGTAAAATAAATTATGCATCATCCATATTAGGCTATTATGCAGAGGAAGAGGACATTCCTTATGCACTGACATAGAACAAACTCCAAGCAAGTGAAAAACAGCAAAGTACAGAGCAGTGTTTATATTGTGTCATTTGAGTGAAAAAAAGAATATGAATATTTACTTGTGTGAGCATATAATATATCTAGAAGGAAAGAAAGTAGTAACTTTGGTTGCCTCTCGAAGGAAAGAGTTATCTTGGAGAGAGATTTTATACTTTGTGGATTTTGGATCAAGTGTATATAATACTTATATACAAAAATAAACAATTATAATTTTTAATGAAAAAATATAAAGGTGCAGTTGACTAAAGTTAGAAAATAGGGGTAGGAAAAAGAGGAAGAAGACAGACCAGATCAAATGTCCTTATTTTATTTAGACTGAAGTAAAGAGAGATACTTGCTGTGCACTGATCTAGTGGGCCACCAGAGAAGTGAAAATAGAAACAGCTAAATGAGATTACTTCCAGGCAGGGTATGTAGTTTTTTACTTAACTTGATTTGAATTTTTAATTTTTTAATGTATCCTCTTTATATGAAAAGGTAAAACTATAACACAATTTCAACCTCAAAGAAACAAACTGTGCTGACTAAGGGTTTAAGAATGTAAGAGAATATTGTTAATAAATGGTGTGACATTGAAGCACAGAACTCTTTTGACTTTGTGCATTCAAATGTTATCTCGAAGTAAGGAAGTAGGTGTAAACTTAACCTGAAATAATTACTTTATATACTGGTATGTTTCTCATTTTCTTCCTTTTATGACAACTATACTATCTTCCCTCTGTGACAATCACACCATTTATGGAAATAGAGCTAGTTTTAATTTTAATACCTATAATTTACAAATGAAGGATAAAGCAAGTCTGAGCCAGAATGTGTTTCTCTCCTTACTGAAACACTGCAGTTCCTGCTGAGGATCCTGGTCCACTGTCCCTTCTGGGCTGGGTCAGCATTACCAAAGATGGCAACCTGCTCTGGTCTGGGCCTTCCATGAAGAGTCTGATAAATCTCTCGTTGCAAGTGGGTGCAGTCCCCCTTTTCCAGTCTAAAATGAAACACCATGGAGGTTGGAGTCCAGTTCCAGTATAATAATGTAATTATATTAACATACTGATCCAAACAAATAATATATAAATTGGAAGGGACCATCCTTAGTAGGTATAAAGTGCTATCAGAAACTCTTAGCAATATTGCTATCATATAGATTGAGACTATTCCTAATTAGCATTCTCTGAGCTATCATTCAAAATACAGAAGTTGCCATATCAACATATTTCCTACAGACAAGAGTCAAAATTGTGACAAATGATGCAGAACCAAAGAATTACCTGAGCTTGCATCCAGATGCTGCATTCACTCCAAATTGTACTTCATATCTCTTAACAGAGCAAGTTCCATCACCCTGACTCTGAAGCAGGGTCATCTGAATTAGAAAGTGATGATCAAGGAGATCATAACAGAAAAAAGGTAAGCAACCTGCAAAACTTTGGCTCACTGCCTCCTTCGTGTTATTTACATTTTATTAATATCATTGTGTTACCATGCAATTTACAAATCTGGCTTTTTCCTTAACAACACACAATTACTGTTTTATTAAAAATGGTTAACTGTACACCAGTATGTACATATCACTAAAGCAAGCAAAAATCATAGTTCTCATCTTTGTCCAGTCTACCATAGGTTTTAAAACTTTAGGTAGCTAGCACCAGCATTTGATGAGGTAGTAATGGTTTCATAAAAGAAGTCTGAAATATCTAAAAAATGGTGGAACCTCAGAACTGGAAATACAAGATATCAGCAGATGCAGCTTTTCTCATTAGGCTGCAACAGGCTACCCAACTCCCCCAAAAGGATACTGGATAAATTCTATCGCCCGCTAGAGCCAAGAGTGGCTTCCCAACGATATAACCAGGATTCCCACTTCTAGAACGAGTAAGAGAAGCCACTGTGCTCTGTTGAAAAGTCTGCAGAAAAGAGTGAAGGAAAGTCGATTATGGAGAAAAGCATGCTTCCTCCACCACCCACTGCTTGCCTTCATGCCCGCCCTTAGAGCAATGCAGCACATTCTGCTTATTGCGTTAGTTAGGTGAACATCTGGCTTCCTTCCATGGTTTAGCATTTTGTTGAAAAGTATTTCTTTTACTTTTTTCATTCACTAAAAGAAATCCTAATGCTACATGCTACTATCAAGGATTATATGCAATGATCCTTCAACCCTATATCTCAAAAATTACTATCAGTTCAGGGCTATGTTCAGCCTGGCTAAAACCAGAGAAATTTAAATTAATTTACAAATATATATTGATGTTCTATAGATGTACTTTGAGAGACACTGAGCTGGATCAATCACCTGAGGGTAAATTGAGAAGAAACTGAACTCTGGTGGTTCAAAAAGAAGAATGTGAAAAGGTGGCTGTCAAGACTGGAAACTTAAGTGGGAAATAAACAAAATGCCCAGATCCCTTGAAGGCCCAGATATATGAAAAAGCTAGTTAAAGAATTTCTGTCAAAAAAAAAGTGACTCCTCAGATAATCAGAAAAAACATTTCTGAATAAACACTGTTGAATCCCTTCTACTTACAGTTAGATTACAGCTTATTAAATGTTGAGGCCTCAATTCGCACAGTGAACGAGGCCTTCACATTCTATTTTGCATGTGCGGCTGAACAGCACAAACTATTTCTATTCCTCCCCTCTTGATCCCTATGGGAGAAGGCCCTAACCCTGAAGCGAATGATGAAGTGTTGCTGTAAGGAAGCGCTTGGCTCCACAGTCAGGTTGGTTTGCCCAAAACTGACAGAGACTTTCTGGATTCCAAAGGTCCCATTAATTTCTATCTCATAGATGACCTGAAATAGAAAAGCAGAATCAATCAATAAAAATTGTTTAGTAGATCAATTACATTTAGGACAGATTTTCTGGCTTTAAAGGTTTTACTATAACTCAATGAGGGTAGAGCACAGTGACTATAGTTAGAAATACTTATTATATATTTGAAAGTTGTTAAGATAGTAGATCTTAAAAGTTCTTATCACAAGAAAATCAACTGTAGTTACATGTAGTGATAGAGATTCAATAATTTTATTTTGGTAATCATTTTGCAATATATACAAATATTAAATCACTATTTTGTAGACCCAAAACTAATACAATGCTATATGTCATTTATATATCAATTAAAAAAAAAACTGACTGAGGGAGGCTAAAAAAATAACATTAAAAGGCCACATACAAATACCATGAACAGGTTAAGGTTGACTTCATATTATATCTACACATGAAAAAAGAAAACTGCATAGGGTTTTGAAAAAATTCATGGGAGAGGTAAGTTTACACTAAGAACTGCAAGGGGGAAATGTGTAGAGGAGGATAGTAAAAGCACAGACAGGGTGAGTATGGATGGAGACCTGCTTTACTCGGCTTGCTCAAAGTCTGGGAGGAATGAAGACAGCTGAAGACGGAAGTTGTAAGCAACTGAAGGTAATCTTAGATTTCCGAATAGTAATAGTCTTTAATGTTTTAAGGTAATTCTTCCTTCTTTAGAAGAGCCACATTAGAAGAAGCTGACTAGTCTATTTTAGATTTTCAGATGATACTTGGAGAAGAAAATGTGCTAAGAATCATAATAAATTACATATAGGAAAGAAAAAGGTGTCAAAATAGTTTCAGGTTCTGGACAGGAAGTACCAGACGATGGCAGCAGTGGATCTGACTGAAATGTGACAAAAGGAAAGAAGGAAGGAAGGGGACTCAATTCTTGACCCACTAAGTCTCAGGCAATGCACAGAAACACGTGTGGGCTGTGGGCTTTGTGGAACCTGATAGAGAACGACACACCCCCGACATGCTGATGGATGTGCACTGTCCTGAGGTCAGCATCCCTACCTGGGAGACAACATTCTGACAGATGTTTCCCACCAGCAGAGGAGAATCAACCTGGGAGACGAGTGTTACAGGAACCTGGAACTAGCACGGGAAAACAGCACATCAACTAACATCAAAAAAAGAATTTTCTAGCTCTAGGGGTCATGCTGAAATGTATTTTTCTGACATACAATCACCTTTTTCTAATCTTCCATTGTCAGCCCATCACTTAAATTCAAAAGCCATTCTAAATCAGCACTTTGAAAAATATTTCTCAGGACATTAATACTATTAGATAAAAAGTTCTATGGTCAGATGAATTTTAGAAAAATACCATATCCAACCGGCCCGTCTCAGAGATTAGAAATATGTCAAAAGTCCCCAATAAAGCTAGCATTTTTAACCTTACATATTCCAATGTTTTGTAAACATATCTAAGCCCTTATGTATCCTTATTTCACAAGATGCTTTTAATCATATAGAATATACTTTAGATTCATGCTTGAGAATTTGATGCATACATATTTTTTCACCTTCATAATCTAGACTGAAATTGCCTCAGATGCAAAGGAGCCAAATAGTCTTTCTTTTTTTCCTGATAAACAGCCTCGTACCTTCACATTCTGCAGATCAGTTATAGCTCTTGGAACCTAGAATAAGAGAACATGGACATGAGTGTCCAGATACCTTACAGAAGATCTCTAGAAACTTGTGGCTTAACATTTTTTTTTGAAAAAAACAATCAACATGTTAGAATGATGTTCTTCCCCTTTTCTAACTCTTCCTTATACAAGATGCCAGGAGTGGTGTTGAGGGAAGGCTGGATGGACTGTGATGCTCACTTACCTGAGCACAACTTTACCAGACAGCAAAAGCAAGTTTTGGTAAAACAGTGAGTCACTCCCTCTAATCCTCCCAAGCCAATCTCACTAATTCAGAGGGTAAGAATCTTTTAGCCTGGCTACAGCATCTCTCTTCATATGATGGGGTTTCTAGGCCCTCTGCATTTTATGTAGCTCTTGGGAATTCTGACTTCCAGTTCAGTCCTTTCACTACATCTCAAAAGTGGGAAGCATGCTGACTTCAAATGCACAGTGGTGACAGGAGAAGGGTTACTTACCTTCAAGACTGTGAAGTTATAGTAAGAGGCAGCATTGAGGGCTGGAGCCAAGGTACAGCTATTTGCCAAGTTCTCGAAGAAACGAGTGCAGGTTGTACTTTTACTTTCCAAGAAACCTCAGGACACAAATTGGTAAATGAAACAGCCAATTTTATTTTTTTTTTTTGGGAGGGAGGAATATTCTTTGCTTCCAGAAAATACTATAATCTACTAGAAAACTTAAGAGCAATAAACAGGCAAGTTTATAGTTTAGCAATACACTAAAGCACTTAGAAATCCAAATAACCTTCAGCAAGGCATAAAATACAGGAACAATACTTAAAGTAACATTTCTATCAGAAAAAGCAAAGTATAAAGTTCAGTTTTTAAAAGAGTCCCCTTCACATAAACAAAATGATAAAGCATATAAAAATAAAATATGTGGTGGACAAATTCTGAAACTTTATTGAAAGAGATAAAAGAAGATTTGGATAAATTAAAATTATTCAACAAATTTATTAGAACTTTTAAGCAATGATAGACAGACAGAGAAAACATAAATGGTAGATGGATGTGAAAATTTTGCATTAATAATACTGATCATTGAAAAAGTTAAAGTGACTCTACGAAGCAACTCGCAAGATGTTTCTTAGTTTTTCAGCCTACATATACAAATTAATATCAAAAAAGCCAATTTTAACTTGAAAAAAAAAAGGCTTTAAATTGAACAAAAAGGCTTTGGACCCACCTGCAGGATTGTTTTCAGCACAGAAGCCCCCAGCTCCAACTCCAGCAGGCTGCTTCAGCAAGCTTGTTATAGACCACTTGGGGAAGTAAGTGAGGATGGGGTCCCCAGCCTGAACCAAGGACAGCAGATAGTTATTCATGCTGAGATCAGACTGAACAACACCAGAAAAGAAAAAGTGAAAACAAAAGTTAACAGCTTGCTAATGTGGACAGTACTGCCTCCCAAAAGAGCTGACTATGGTTTACTTAGTTGCAAGGGTGTACCCCAAAAAACACCTGGTAAAATGCTGACCATTAGGGAAAAAATAAACCTCCCTTCCCCTTTCCTTGGGCTCACCCTATAAAAAGGTGATGGTGACTGGGTCTGGAATGTTGAAGTGAATGAGTCTCCTCCAAACTCTGCAGCCAGCGCCTGGAAATTGGTTGCATTGACTATTTGGGGCTTCTGGAAATAGTTTAATTTTGCTAATTTTTTTTTTAAAGAAAGGAAGAGTAAAGAAAACACATTTTATTTTCAAATATCTTACATACCGAGAAACTAATTTTTAAAAATGTTTTTATTAAGGCATAATACATACACAGTATATGATATATATATATATACACACAATATTTTAGTATACTAGTCTTGAATGTAAACTCAAAGAATTTTTACAAATATACATACTTTTATTACTACCACTCAGGTTAGGCCGTAGAATTTTTTCCCAGAAGGTCCCTAGTCAATACTCTTTTCAGACATAATGGTTCTGATTTCTGGGACCTTCTAATTTATTTGTAATCTGTTAATTGAATTACTTAAGATTGAGATCTGAGAGAAGAATGTAGCTAATGACTACCAATCAGTTCTAAGTCTCTAATATCAGATATATGTAAAATTAGCAATATGAGCTAAATATAGGAGGCCCAATAGTGCTCACATCTGAAGAGATTATCGTATAAAAAAGGTACTGTTTGGGTCCTCCCTGGTGGTGCAGTGGGTTAAAGCACAGCACTAAGAAGCTAAAGCCACTTCAGCATGAGTTCGATCCCCGCCTGCCCCGGAGGTGACCCACATGGCACAGCAGACCTCTCCTGACCCGCCCTCTGTTCCCCTCAGCAGTACTTTATCAGTTGGACTGTTCTGCTCCCCACCACCCCTGCACCTCTGGCCTGTACCCGGGTTCTGTATGAATAAAAAAGGTACTGTTTACTTAGGAACATTTATTTTCTCCAAATCTTCCTGTTTTTCTGTAAATTTCAACTAACCAGTCCTAATGATGTTTCCACCATTCAAGTAACTAGCCTTGTCATATTTTATTCCTTTCACCTTATAATTTCTACATTCAAGATTTTTTAAAGGGGAACCTTAGAAATAATTCTGTAACTATATACCACGTCCTTCTGATCTACTTCCTGATCCATGGCTTAACTACTGTAAATAGTGCTGCGATGGCAGTGCATGTATCTCTTTGGTTTAGTGATTTTTGTATTTTTCAGTGGTGGTGGGGAGACAGGATACCTAGGAGTGTAATTGCTGGGTCATATGAAGAGTCATTTTTAATATTTTGAGAAACTGCTATACTGTTTCCACAAGGACTGGGCTAGTCTATTCATTTTTCTTGCAGTATACATTTATAAAGAATTTTCATATTTGACTAGTGATATTTCTTATTTTTCAGTTGAAGAAATAAAGCTGGCAATGCTATGGGATTCGCCAAACTGTGCAGTTGGTAAGTAAATGGCAGGACTTTAGAATTCAGTCAAATGCTATTTCCCCTACACTGTTACCGCTTCAAATAAAACATCATTTGTAAAGACATTAACTCAGATATTATTGGTAACTCTTATCGGTCACATGCTGGAGGTTCAGTGAGTACCTTCGATGAGTCTGTAGCAGTGGATGATGTCACCTATCTGATAAGAAGGATTTTTGAAATTAAAGTTCTATATGGGTCTTCTATCCACAAAGAACATGGCAAAAGACATGCAATTATCCATTAACAAGAGAAAGAGAGAGGGAATGGAATGAGACAGAGGAAGATAGAGATTATCAAAGGCCAGAGGCAATGCTGACTCTCAGTAAATGTTAGGCAATAACAATAACCAACATGTTTCTACTCACAGTTGTTCACGTGGACACAAAACTGCCAAATTCCATTCGAATCCATGAAAACTCTTGTAGGAAAGGGGGAATTACTCCTAAAGATAAGAGAGTTGTCCACGCACACCCAACTTGAAGACCTGTAAGGAATCAGGAGGGAGAGCAGCTGTGGAGTGTTAGGTCCAAAGAAGGATGCTCCATAGTTATCAGTCAGAGGCTTAAGAGAGAACTGCTTGGCCAGCCACAGGACAACAGGAAGGTCCTCTCCTACTGGACAGTATGACTCTGGGAATCCAAAGGGGAATGCAGCCCCCGGAAAAACTAAGGCAGTTGCATTTTTGTGAATGGAAGTGGGAGCAGGGGGCACAAAGGATAACTATTTCCAAACACTGTCTATTCTAGGCCCCCCTCCCCCCGCAACTTGGGATGCAACCTGAGCATCACAGCTCACCTCACACTGCCTGGCAGGCAGAAGGAGAAAACTGTCTTTGGGTGGAGAAGATAGCAGTCCCTGTCGCAGCAACAATTTATATCACAGGTACCAGGAGTCAAGTCACAGACACAAATCGGTAAACCTAGGAAAAGACAACACATAGCAGACCAAATGGGAAGGGGATCCCCAAAAGCTACCACATACTAATTTCTCTACTTCCGACAGCCCCACACCTCGCTTTGGGGCAATTCACTTCGTTCACAGCATTCTAGATATAAGGCGGTAATTTCTATGCCATATGCCCTCCCCTCACCTGGGAAGAGGTCCACGGTCCTATTCCCGCGCACCGTGGGGGTTACTACTGTAGGGCTCACCGTGGAGCCTGTAGGCACAGTCCAGGGAGTTTCAGTCCCTTCGGAGAGGGACTGACGGGTCCCGGCCCGCGATCCTGGTTCCAGGTCCGAAGGGGTGGGTTCCGTCCCCGTCGGGGAGGAAGACGGCTGAAGCCGGACGCCTTCGGGGACCATCAGGAACAAAACCTGTAACAGCACGAGCTGGGAGGCAAACATGGGGCAGCAGACAACCTCCAGGGTTTAACGTGGGTTTCCGGGTCGCTTGGCGCGTAGCTAGAGCGTGGGTAGGAGGAGTCTCGTGGCCTCTGACGTTGGCATTACGCATTGGTTCCTGGATAGGGCCTAGAGCTCGTTAGCCAATAGAAAGCCAGGTTGTTGCCGCGCGGTTAGCATCTTTGTGTCTGCGTCCTCTTCAGGCAGCGTCAGGGGCAACCTGTCGCTTGGCAACCACTAAGTTGTCAAAGGAATCCTTGCACTTTCTCGCCGCTAGAAGACAGTAGGCGGTCAGCTCAAACTTTACGGCCCAGAGGACCGAGCCTTTCTCTGACAGGGAAACCCAAAGGCTGGAACCCAAAGGCCTGCTTTTCCCACCTAAGGAAAATTAGTGACCGTAGGGAGGAAAATACGGGGAAATTCACAGATCTTGAATCTTTTTTTTTTCATCCAAATACAGTATTTTTTTCATAGGCATGTTAGATTTCACTCCTTAAAATTTAGCATTGGGTAATTAAAGAAAATAAATGCATAAATTCATTAGATGTGCAAAAGTAGCAACCAAATGTGCATATTACTAGAAAAATAGTGAGAAAGAAGATGGTGAGAGATGGAGTGAAACCTGTGATAGTGAGAAAAAGGGTAAGGAAAACAGAAGCAGACTTTTTAGGACATAAAGAGAAAATAATATGGAAATAGCCAAGGGTTGGAGAAGAAAATCTGCCTTTGCTATTATAATCCCACTTTTTAGCACTTTTAGAAGTGTTGGGTGTTCCCTGGTGAGTGGCCAATCTCTTCTGGGTCTCTAGGTCAATACTATACAATACTATACAATACTATACAATAGAACTTTCAAATGTTCTATTTCTGCACACGTTCTGTTGAGAATGGTAGCTACAAGCTGAAATATATCTATTGCACACTTGAAATCTGGCTATTTGATGGGGGAGTTGAATTTTTAAATATTAATTCAAAATTAAGTAATCACCTGTGACTACTACTTGGTAACCGTACGACATTAAATGATCAAAATCTTGATTCTGCTAGACCCTGTGTTTTCAGTCTGCATAATCCTGACTTCAGTTGGTTGGTTGGAATATAAATTAAGATTTGTTAGATTTATCTAGAAACCAAGTATAATTACCTAAAAGCTTTCGAAGTGAATCACTTAGATAGATATATTTTAGAATACCTGACTTGTGCACATTCCCTGGAGTATCACAATTTGATACTCTAATAATATTTTGTAGTCAGCAGTAAAATGTATCTCTCATGAATGTTCTCAAATATATTTTTATATGATTGTATGGTGGATTGCTTGCTCAAAGAGACATCTATATTTGTCTTTGGTATGAAAGATACCTATCTTATTAGTAATTTCTGTAGGATAAGGCCAAATTCAGGTTATTTAAATTTTATGTCCTAGAAGATAAGCTTCAAGAGACAGGAGTGTTTATTTTATTTGGTTCACAGATGTATCTTTTGCCTAGAGCAGTATTTAGGCTATGTTAGATTGCATTAAGTGTTTTAAAAATGAAATAAAGATTATTTTGTTGAACTCTTTAGTTTTAAAACTCATGAATATTTATACATTATATTATTTGAAGGTTGAATTTCTTTATATAAAAATACTACTGTATAACCAGCTGAAGATTATTTTAGATTTTGGAATTTACACTGTAATTCTCAATCCAAGGTATATCAATTATAAATTATTCCTGTATTTATTAGCATTGGCAAAGAGTGTTGATTTAAATAATTTTAGGGTTGAGTTTATGGAACTAGCACTTCAGGATCTTTCTGAGTTGCTGTTTTCTTAATTTTGAACTTTTGCATTTTATTAATTTTTAGAATAGTTTTTCCTCTTTTTTGTTATAGTTGAGCAAAAATATATTTGTGGTATTGATGAAATTTTATATGAATATCTGTAATACAGAACTCTCAATTCTTTAAAATACATTTATTTTTAAAAAGTATTTATGCATACAACAACTGGCACACAGGCCAGAGGCGCAGGAGGTGTCCTCTCACCAGAGACAGAGTGAGGAGCAGAACAGGTGGATCGACTGAAATATACTGCTGAGGGGAGCCGTTTGCTGTGCTATGTGGGTTAGTTCCCTGACCAGGGATCCAACTCATGCCTCAGTGGTCAGCAACAGCTTGATAGCAATGAGACTTTAACTCCTGCACCACCAGGGAGGACAAGAATTCTCATTTCTTTTGAGATCTAATATTAAAACCTGAAAATAATATTGAGGAAGGAAAATGAAATTTATTCACATGTGTCCTGCAGATGTTATTTAAACATAAGTATTAAATCATAAACTGAAATTACTTAATGTGATATCATCTCAGAAGCAGGAATTTCCAAGTTAGATCATATGATATTAGCAACTGTTTGTGTTTGGTATTAAAAGACTTCAATATGTGCTTAGAAATTTAATCAAGACATTGAATCAAGATGGCAGAAAGATAAAGTTTTAACTTCTCCTGACTCCTCCCATTTTCAAAATGTCTAAAGTTACAGAAGAATTAAATAGAAACACACTCATATGTAGCCATGTCCATACTTGAAAACCATGAAAGAGTGCTTTTAATGGACCAGTCATGAGAACCTTTAAAAAAGAAGGCAGATGGGTTTTTTTTGGAAGATTGTGTCACGGTGTTGGCTTCTGTCTGGCGAATACTCAATGAATTTTCATCCCCAAATTTCACCTGGTTACTCTGACCTTTACTAATTCAGTCACATTCAACAGGTGAGAGGAGAGCTAGGACATGCATAGAAAAGGCATGATTTTTTTCTGAAAGGAGAGTCTCTGATAAAACAGAGGCCTTTAAATTAGCCGGAGAGCTGCTTAGAAAAGTTCCTGAAGTCTTCCCCAAAACTTTAGATTAGAAAAATCTTCAGTAATATATTCAAAAACACAGTGAAATCGTTAAGCAATTCTCTGGCACCGACAATATTATGAAGTTTCTTTCCTCTTTAATTCCACCTTTGTTAATGGGTTAGTGTTGAACTTAGCACACTCGTTCAAAGATAAAACTTAACTGGACCACTATGGAGCCCCATACCTTGGTAGTTTTGACTAATGAATTGTCATATACTTACAGTGGACTACAAAAAAGAAAGAGGCCCAAGTTTTGGACCTACAAATCTAAGTGGCTCAAATTCTGAATTCTGGCTTCAACAACTGCCTCCAACTCGTAATGCCAACAGAAATTTCAGAGTCCCTTTCCTTTTGTAAGGAATTTGTAATTACTGCAAAAAGCATGGATATTAGAAAAAATATTGCTTAAATTGAAAAGACAATTGCAATCCAAACCACCCACAGATTCAGAGATTTAGGAGAAATTTCCACTCTGGCAGCAGAATAGTGAGACTGAGGACAAAAGTGGGATTTTCACCATTGTTAACAGACATCCAAGGTGAAATAGACCTTTTTTTATATTGGGAATGAGGTGACTTGGGCTCCTATGGATATGGGAGCCTCATTACCAGTTCTTAACCAGCTTCTTCCCCTTCCTCAGAATGCAGAAACAAAACAGGTAGTTGGAGTGTCTGGTACTCCTGTGACCATTTGTAAGTCTTTATCCATTCTTTTCCAGTTAGAATCTATTCAGGCACTCACAGTTTTTATTTGTCCTCCTGATCCCTGTTTATCTATTAGGCCATGATTTTCTCACAACCTATCAGGCACTTTTTTCTCATGAAAGGGAGAATTATTTTTAGAAATGACAGGTGCAAATATAAGAGAAAATATAGAAAGTGGGTCTGACATGCTATCTGTTTTTCTTGCAGGCCAGATCACTCAGCATGCACTCCTTAGTGAAGTCCCTGACACCCTTTGGTCCAAGTTCTACTGATACAGAATATATACCCTCTGCCCCTCCTATTAAAATCCAGACTGATCATTCTAAACCTCTTCCCCAATGTCAGCCAACTCCCTTTATCTACTGAGACATTGGACTGAATCAAGCTTTTAACTAAGGAATACATAAACAAGGGCTTAATTATTTCGTATATTAGTCCTTGTAACATACCAGTTCTCCTTGTATGAAAACCTCGTTCTAAAGGAGGGAGATTTTACAAGTCATCAGAGCAATAAATATTATTGTTAGACCACAATATTTTGTTCATTGCCCCCACCATGTTTTCCTCTATCTCCTCTGATAACATATGGTATAATACCTTGAAGTGCTTTTTCATTATCCAAGTAGCTCTGAAAAGTTAATTTTTTATTTGCCTTTATTTGGAAAGGACAACAATTTCCTTGGACAGTCATATCACATGGTTACACTGAAAGTTTTACTTATTTTTCTAAGACTTAAAAAATTATATAGAAGATGTAGTATTTCTCCAGTATTCCACCTTGCTATAACATATAGAAGATTGATACTTATGCAGAGGAAAGTGTTCAGTTGTTAAAACAGTTGGGTGATAAAGTATCCAAAGAAAAATTATAATTTGAGATGCCTCAGATTAAGTGTTTGGGCCGTATCATTAGTATTTGAGATCTCCATTTAGATTCAGACAGCATAAGAATCTTTGTCTTCTCTTATTTCCCAAATTAAACATCAACTATTTGGATTTTCGGCCTCACCAGATACTGTCAAAATCAGGTCCTAATTACTCTGTAACTGATCAGCCCTTATATGAAATACTTAAAGCAGATCCATCTAAACCTTTCCAATGGAAAAACAGAGCCAAAGGACATTTTAAGAGACACAGCATAGCTTTCTTGATTCTCCCTTTTGCTTTCCTGTGTTTGCCACAAAATGTCCAGAAATCTTAGTTATTGCTAATGACTTTGGTGATAGGATTAAGTCAAGAAAATCTAAAACATATGTGCTATTTTTAATTTCCTGGGACATCCAAATTATGTTATTTTTTCTATATGAGCGTAAAAACAAAGGCATTTTAACTCAGCAACAATGTGACAAGAAATAAATCTTATCCTATTCCAGTAAACAATTAGATTCATAGCAAAAAGCTTATTAACTTGAATTAGAGTAACCTTTTTTAAAAAAACTAACTTTTTAAAAATTTGTGAAAGAACTGGTATGTGTTCCCCTCGGACTGTTTATGTATCATTCTGTGGGCGTTCTTCTGACCCCTCATCATACCCAGCATCTGCCTGTCAGTAGACTTCTTACTTTCTCCTTCCATTGTCACCATTGCCAGATGTCACTCCTGCTGCGGCAACATATGACTGTATTGCAGTGACTGCAATTACAAACCTCTGTGCTAGGTCTCCCTCTTGTGTATAATGCTGACCTGATTGGTTTAGCGTCAGACCTTCCTTGAAGGGTAGAATAGGAAAATACTGGGCAGGAAAATGCTGTATCGCTGTGTCATATAGATTTGAAGTCAACCCTATACTGGGGACCTTTTCAGCCCAACAAGCTGCTTTGGAGCGACACCTGATTTTGGTGTACACTGAAAACATGAGGGTTTAAGCCTTTTCTGGACAGAAAATTAAAAATAGCCATATGTTTGAGATTTTCTTGATTCAATCCAATTACCAAAGTCATTAGCAATAACTAAGATTTCTGGACATTTTGTGGCAAACACAGAAAAGCAAAAGCAAATGGAAGATGCTACTGCATAGACTAAAGCTTTACAAAGAGACTCACTAACATTTAATACTAGCTTTTAACTCTGAAGTTTTACAATGACCTGAACAATCAAAATGCTCAATGGAGCACCATTTCCAAATGAAAAAAGAACTGTTCTGAATCAAATTGCAGATTTGATCCTAACACCCACTTTAGGTAGGGCCTCAATGAAAAACTGTCCTTTCTAACTATTTACAGAAAAATGTTTTAAAAATTAGCCATGAAATAACCTACTGGAACACAGATAAAATGATAAATCACAAAAACAAAGACTTCTGGAACTCATAAAACTGTCACAGAACTGTATTATCACTGTTTAATTTGCCCAAAGTGCAATCCTGGAAAACCCAAAGATTTTCTTTTTCTCTTTCCCTGGTAACCAAAGCCAATTTGACTAAAGATCAGTCAGCTCTAACAAATGGAATCTGTAACTAATCCTAATTCTTGGCAAACACCTTGGCAATTCTGTCCTTCTTTTCCCCTCCCCTCTCATCTTCTTTTCCTCTGAAAGCCACCTGAACAAAAACCATAGCAGGACACAATTTGGGTTGACACAGATATCTTAACATTCAAATTGGAGCCCCTACCAATTACCATATCTGAAGAAACACAAACATGGATAGTGAAAATTACCTATATGGAAAAGTTTATCATTGCAGAGAGATTTTTAAAAAGTAGTTTCTTTTAGAATCCTCTCACACTACTAGAGGGAATATAAACAGATCCAGCCACTATGGAAAGCTGAGTGGAGGTTCTTCAAGACACAGGAAAATGGCTCTTCCATATAATCCGGTGACTCCACTCCTAGGAATCTACCCAAAGAACACAAAAACACTAACATGAAAGGAAACCTGCAGTCCTGTTTACTGTGGCATGATTTACAATAGGCAAGATATGGAAACAACCTAAATGTCCCCAAACGGAGGAATAGCTCAAGAAGATGTGGTCTACAGACACTATGGGTTACTTCAGTGGTCAACAAAGATAAACTCATACCATTTGCTGCGGCATGGATGGATCTGGAAGGGATTATGCTCAGTGCAATAAGTCAGAAGGAAAAAAGACAAATACCAGATTGTTTCACTATATATGGAGTATAGAAAAACTGAACAATGGGTCAGGAAAAAGACAAAATTTGCAAGCTGACTATAGATCTGTGGCTTACAGAAGCGGTGGGAGAGAGGTCAAAACGGGGGAGGGAAGGGCACAAGGGACCGTGGTGATACATCATGGGCGCTGTGGTGGGAGAACTAGGGGAACTCCATCTGAGGGGAGAAATCAAATACTTTACAAAAAATGAACAATGATGTAAGAAAATAATTTTTTTTTAAAAAGTAGTTTCTTTTAGTCCTACTGAGAGGAGACCTATGTTAACAACTTTCTTTCCTGGATTAGTTCATCTTGAACATATTTCTATTATGTTTCTTACCAAAGTTCAGGAGGGCAGTATCTGTTTCCTAAAAATGGTGTGATAATGGACCACTACAGGGGTTCATGATGGGAAACAAAGAGAAAACATCCACATAACTAATTAAAAGAGTAGACCAGCTTTAAGGAAAAGGACAAAACCTTTTCCTTCCTAAGATTTTGAATCTTCCTGTTCCCACCCACTACAAAGACTTGGAACAATAGTCAGCAGTAAGAATGGCATCTTTATGTCCAGTCTTGTGAAATTTCTTATTTTGTTTGCTGAATGACCTTGTCTCCACCTTGTCATGGTTGGGTAAGAACTGACAAATGCTTATTTTCCTATGGTGGTATGTTTAAATACACATGATCTCTTCTCTCCCAGAGCATCCTTTTTTGGATATTCTAGTTCAGCCAAATGAGACGCCACCCTGTTCAGGATCTTAAAGTAGTAACAGTGTGCTAACTTAAAAGAAATACTGCCTTTCATTTTATGAATTTCTGTGGGTTGGTGATACCCCGATTATAACAAGGAAGAAATTTTGAAATCTCCATTTAGGAACAATCATTATAATTGTATTAATTCCTTGGATTTGGTGATTGCTTACAGGAGCTGTCCTGCCCAGTAATTCTTACTATAACATAATGGTGCCTCTGTCATTAGGGTTATTTTCTATACTAAAAGAGAAGTGAAATGAGAATGAATAAAGAATTGTCATTTTGGGCATAATTTCTTGATCCTCAGAAATGTTGAAGCACATAAGGAAAAAGCAGAAGTGGTTAAAAGAGTAGAAAACAATGTCCAAAATAAAATAATAGAGGAAAATGACTGACTATTAGGAGCTTCTATAAAATTCATTCAATGTAGATTGTTTTTTTTTAAGTAGGGCATTAGTGGTAGGAAAATAACTACATGTTATTTATACTTTGTCTCTCTTTAAAAAATTTTGTGATGGGAGATACTTATTATACATGTCTTCCTAACTGAAAAAATACAGTGGTGGCGTTTCCTTTTGAATTTGTTTGAAAATTGCATTGCTTCTCGTCTTGACTGAAATAGTGAGGTGTGCTAACACCTCACGTTTGCATTATCTTTGTAACTGAAGAGCATTTTCATCTTCTTTTTGATTTTCATGATAGTTTCGTCAAGTCAATAGGACCTTGTCCTACATACGATGAGAAGCAGCCTGAGGTTGGAAGTGACTTGTGCAAGACAGCATCCTTCTTTGTTAGAGTCAGAGCTGGTGCTCAAGGCTCCCCTCATTTAGCGAGTGTTCTTTTCGCTCCTTGGACACTCAGATAAAAATTTCAAGGTCCTTTCAGGACACAAGTTCTTTTGGTTTTCACAGATACGTAAAGGTCTCATAGTATTTTTATAGTCAAACAATGATACCTGAGATTTTAAGTATAGAAATTTGGGAATAGCAGAAGGCAGATGTGCTGGACACTGTTTGCTCCAAAGATCCACTATTGGTCGTCCTCCACCCTGCTCTGTGCCTGGGAGGCTGTCCAGGGAGAACGGCCTCAAGGGGCTTCTGGTTAGGTTCAGCAGCAGACTGAGAATAGACAGAGAGCAAAGCCAGATACTGTTACTTATTTCTCTGCTTCTTCTCCCCCATTGGACCACAGATCAGCGATGGCTACAGTCCTTAACCGAAGGGGGTTAAGGCCCCACCATGTGTCAACCTTCACCGCTGCAGTGCACAGTGGTTGCTCCTTTCTAGGTAAATGCCTGCATTTTCTGAAAGCCTGGCCATCAAAGACCCTAGGCCAGAGGGAAGACGGGTTATTTCATCAGAGAGTAGCTCTTAACAGTTAAGTATCAGCACTTAATATCCCTACTTCCTCTTCTTTATATTGGGGAAACTGGACCTTGTTCTTTACCATCTCCTTGAGGTTCTTAATCAGGACTGACCTCAGCTGCACTCAGTGGTGAACTGATGATCAGTGCACTCCACATCAATCTTCTCTATCCTGCCTCATTTCCCACCTTTCCAGTGCCTTCTGGGATTACCTCCTAAATAAATTACTTGTGCTGAAATCTGGCTTCTCTGGGACCCAGCACAGAAGCCACAGTTTTTGTCTAGTGGCTGTCTCCTATAACCATGGCTTACTCTGTGGGTTCCAGGAACCTCTTTCTTCCTCTCCTTGCTTCTTCCTACTAGGCGTAGTCATGGATACCCATTGTTGCTAGCCCCAGAGTGATTCACCACTCCTGTACACACAGCTGGTAGACAGGCTGGACATTGTCATCTTTAGGCTGAATGGCTAAACAATGGCTATTTTTTCAGTTAGGAAGAAAATTAAAACAAGAGGAGTGAACATCTAATAGTCTTTACCACAGAAACACACTTCAAAGTCTAGAATATTTAAAGACATATTGTGAAATAAATGATGGGAAACAACACTTAAGTAGGCCAGGAATAGCTACAATGCAGTCACCACCACAACGGCACTGAAAGCATCAGGGTTATCTGAGTTCCTCTTTAGTCTGGTGGCTGAGAAGAGCCGGCTTGGCCCCGTGTGCACCGCTTGGAGGTAGAGTTTGGCACTTTCTCTGTTGTGCTGACCTGATGAAACACTAGCCTCATGTTCCTTAGTGACAGCAAAGTTGTCCCACCCCTAGCTGCCAGGTTTGCTGTTTCACATCGCAGGTGTTACTGTCACAATATCAACACTCCTGTTTAGTACAAACAAGTTTGTTAATCATCACAAATTTGGAAGCACTGCTAGGAGAGATCTTATGCAGGGGGAGGGAAGGAGATTTCTTGAAGACAGTGTTTCAGAGCCCCCATGTTAGGTATTTTCGAGGAATTTAATGACTATAAGCAGTCTTTTCCCTCTGGAACTACAAGACTTGTAATTGGGGTGGGATGAAGGTTGAGGGGAAACTGGTTTGGGAAGAAATTACAGCACCAGTTATAACAGGCAAGGCAACTTGTTAAGGTGTTAGTTATCATGGGTTCCCAGTCCTACTCTAGTTTATTGTTGAAATTACACAAAGTATCCCAAAACAATAGAGAAGAAATAAAAAGACACCTTTGATGGCTAAGAAAGAGCAGAAATTGGGAAGCAGGGGCAAGTGGATGGGGGTCAGTCAGTAGTGGGGTCCCTGCTTGTT
The DNA here is from genome assembly GCF_000260355.1 of Condylura cristata. Lineage (NCBI taxonomy): Eukaryota > Metazoa > Chordata > Mammalia > Eulipotyphla > Talpidae > Condylura > Condylura cristata. The sequence goes on along the minus strand of NW_004567112.1, from coordinate 21,369,935 downwards.
CTGTGGGCACTAACATCTCAGAAAGGGTGGCTGTAGGGTGCTGTGGGGGCTCTACTCTATGTTCTAGGGTATCCAGCTTACTCGCTCACCCCTACTTAGCATTGGAACATCAAAGCTTGTCACCTTCCGAGGTTCCGAGGTTGGGCAGTGAGAGTGCTTGATGGGATTAAGGTGGGTGAGAGACAGAAGTTCTTTCTCTATTTTCTGATAACTCATTTCTCCCAAATTCCTGGGTAAACCAGAGAGGTCACAATCCAGTAGTAATTGTGATTGAATTTCTTGCCATCCCAGAATGAATTGAGATGGATTTAAGTTGATATAAAGAAAACGAATATAAAAATACACTTTCTGGAACACCTGAAGGTGATGCTTTCAGATCAGATGTCTCCATGCTTAACTGAGACGGGGGGCAGAATAGGACTCAAGGGTAGGTAACGTGACGCAGAGCGGCTACAGTGAATCACCGCTTAGTGCGGCTGATTCACGGTGCTATTGCTCACGGTGCTATTGTTGACTGAGCAAGGAACTAGAAGACAGGTAAGTAGAGAAGGGAGCAGTAATTATTTTCCTCCTTCGTTCTCTCTAGAGAATCTCTTAGCTGGTTCCCATTTCAAAACAGAAAGCACAACAGCACATAGTTGTACATGTGCTCAACATTTATGTATTAGTCAAGTATTGATGAGCTGTTTTCTGGTAATTCCCTCTACTTTCCCTAGAGGAGCATGTTCTATAAAGTCCACACTGTCCGTCCTCTGGTTTAGGGAGGCAGAACAGAGTCTAGTGTGTGAGGCACTATGGCACGGAGAACAGGTCTCTGCCCCCTTATCTCTCCCTCCCCCCACTGCCTTTCTTAATTGGCAGTACTTGCAGTCATTTCAGAGGTTTCAAAACAGAAACCTCCTTTATGCAATTTGTTTTTCCTGGAATAAATTATGGTGAACAGTTGAGTGTGTAGGTTTAGACATTTATATATATATATAGGGTGGCTATCCTTGATTCTAAAACAATTAGTAAAAACCAGTTTTTCATGTTTTGAAAATCAGAATATGGTTTACTATCAAAGACAAAAGAAATCTGTGTTTGCAGGCAGAATTGTCAGTTATGCTGTGTTTGTTAATGTGCATGAGAAGGCTTAATTGTGTGGAAAATACCTTTGTTTTGGTGTCAAGATCTGTCATATATAATTTTTTAAAAATTTTATATATATATATTTTATTACAAAAGTTTATTTTTACATCATTTTGTACATTTTTTTCCATCTCAATTGTAATCCCTGCGGGTTTCCCATCACCAAGTCACCCATGTGCCATCACCATAATCCGTGCATTTCCCTCCCCCCACCCCATTTTTGATCCCATTCCCCACTCTACCCCCACAAAATGTCTCTGGTATATGGTTGTTCATTATTTTTGTTATTTTCCACCTGGTCCATTATACTCCTGCTATGAGTGAAACCATCCGGTATTTGTCTTTCTCTTTCTGGCTTATCTCACTTCTCACTAAGCATGATTTTTCCAGCTCCATCCAAGTTGCTGCAAAAGACCTGTGTTTCTCTTTTTGGGTTGCTGAGTAATATTCCATTGTATATATGTACCACTTCTTTTTTATCCAGTCATCTACTTTTGGGCATTTGGGCTGCTTCCATGTTTTTCCAATTGTAAATAAAGCAGCAATAAACATGAGTACAGGTATCTTTTTCAATCAGTATTTTTGTGTCTTTTGGGTAGATACCTAGGAGTGGGATTGCTGGGTCGTAAGGAAGCTCCATGTTTAGCAGTTTGAGGAACCTCCAAACAGGGAAAACACCTTTTAATCTGATCGCCAACTCAGATGGGTTATTTGTAACAGTACTTAAGACAGTTGAATTTTAATTTAATTTTAGACTCCTAAATTGGCTTTTAAGTGATTTTGAAGATTTAATTCAGCAACCCTAAACTCTTTTAAATGTAGATTTCCTGTTACATGCTGAGAAATGAATTTGAAAACAAGAAGGATTGTCACATGCTTTGGAAAAAATTTCAGAGTTGGGAGAAATTTGACCAATTCAGATACTGAAAAGGGATTTTACTTGGGAACAGTATGTCTATTTAAAGATTCTAGCCAACTGGAAAGGATTATGCGAAGTGTAATAAGTCAGACGGGAAAAGATAAATTCACTTATAGGTAGAATATAGGGAAACAGACAAAATGCCAGGAAAAAGACAAAACTTGCAAAGTTCACCATAGACCTGAGGCAAACAGCAGGGGGCAAGGGGAGAGAGGAGTCAGAACAGAGGAGTGGAGCGCACAGGAGACTATAGGGTACTCTGGTGGTGGGAGAAGTGAGAAGACCCCTGAGAGGAGAAATCAAATGTTATACAAAAATGGACAATGATATAAGAAAATAAACTAGCTTATTAAAAGGAGTCTAACTTCCCTCCTAGAATTTTTATAAAATATTTACTCATCAGTGAAAATAATATAGAAATGTATGAATACGTGTGTAAGCTCTTTTCCCAGCCCTCCATTTGCTTCCACCTTTTGTTTCTCCCTCAAAGGAGGACCTTTCCTTGTCTTTTTTTATGCTCATGCATGATGTGCATATACAGATCTTTATTAAGGAATTGCAGTGGTGTTATATTATGCCAAGACTACTTGTAGCATGTCTATCAGTGCCGCCTCGACACTCCCTTGGACTGCTGACCCCTTCCGTGCTCACTGGCTCCCGGTGAGGTTGTCCCAGGTTTCTCAGTGAGCAGGCCTCAGGGTGATGGAACACACTTTGCTTTTACTCAAAGGAACTCAAAAGCACTTAAAAATTTATGCTCCCCCCCTTCCAAGTCCTTGATCAATGATTGACAAGAGCAAAGTATAAACTTTGACTGTCTTGACACCCCTCATCAATTCCAGGTAATTTCCTGTTTTGGTTTGGTTTTGGCACTAAAAACAGTGCCACCAAGTACAACTTTGTATAGACACATAGTTAGATATTTACCAAAAGTGAAGTTCCTGAGTGAAAGGCATCACCTCTTGAGACTGCTGACCTTGAAATATACCACCCTACCATACTGAAATAAGCTTGAAGCTTGAAGCTAGAAGCTTGAAGAGGAAACCAGGCAAAAGAAAGCTAGTCTTCCCTTCTTTCCTCCCTCCCTCCTTTTTTTTAAAGATTTATTTATTTATGCTTACAGAACTGGGGTACAGGTCAGAGGTGTGGTGGGTGAGAGGGCTCATCAGAGACAGAGTGGGGATCAGAACAGGCTACCAAAATATAAAATACACTCCTGAGGGGGAACAGCAGGCAAGTCAGGAGAGGTCTGCCATGCCATGTGGGTCACCTCCCTGGCCAGGGATTGAAGTCTTGTTGCAATGGCTTCGGAGAGCTTCATAATGCGGGGCTTTAACCCATTGTGCCACCAGGGAGGGTCTAGCTGGTTATTTCTCTCAGTAAGTATTGACTAATCTCCTATTTGTGCAGGTTTCATGTAGGGTCTTAATATTCAGTGGAGAATTAAGAAAATAGTTCCTGCTCTCTTGGAGCTTGTCTTGTAGCCGGGAAAGACATTAACCAATGATCTCATAAATAAATCTTTGTAAATTGGATAAGTGCCATGAAATAGAGGGTGATCTGCAAGACTGTAACTGTAGGACCTAATTTAGAGTTGGGAGATCAAGAATCACCTCTCTGGGGGAAGTGACAGTAATTAGTAAATAAAAGTAAGGAATTTTCCACTGTTTACATTACTGATGCAGTCTTAAAATTCAGTCTAAGATATTAACTGAACTTTGCATTTCAGTTGAAAGACTTGAAATAAAGTTTTGCTCTAGTTAGCAATAACTGTAGAATAGTTGTCTTTTTACTGTTCTTCTGAAACTCCATTCTCTAGCTTGTCCCTCCCCACTTGCTGCCTTTCAGGTTTATCTCACTTGAAAATAGTGATAAAATTTTAGAAGGTGATGTTTTCTGACCTTCTAGACCCATCTCTTTCCTGGTCCATACTAGGCTAAGTTCTTGGGTAGGAGGTGAAATGTGATGAAGACCTGTGGTAGAACAACAGATCTCTAAGTGTAAGTGGTTATATTAGCAAGAGTGATGTTTTCTTATGGATGTATCATGCTGAGGTATCTGAAGGGTCTGAATCCTATCACCACTTCCGCTCTGTAAGGCAAAAAAAAAAAGGATGGAACTAAAGAATCAAGATCTGGGACCTCTAGGTTAAGAGGAAAGGCAATGGAGTGAATGTGACACAGGCCAAAGCCAGGAGAACCATGATAACCTAGAATAACCCCTGACACAATGGTAGGTGCTCATAGCGTTTGAGTGAAGAAGACATGAGTAATGCCCCTTTGGGGTAGCTTGTATATGGACTGACCAGCAGCCTCATAAGAAAAAGAAAGGTGTAATTGCATCAGACTCTGGATCCCTGTGAACATAGGTTCTAATGATTAGACTTTTTCTGGTAATGTCCTATGCTTGCCTGGATTTTTTTTTAATATAATAGTTTATTTTTACATCATTTTGTGCCTTTTCCCATCTCAGTTGTAATCCCCATGGGCTTCCCATCACCAAATCACCCATGTGCCATCACCATAGGCCAGTGCACTTAACCCCCCTCCCCTATTTTTGATCCCCTTCTCCACTCCACTGCCATAAAATGTCTCTATTTGTTCATTATTATTATTATTGTTTCTCCCACTCCCCCTGCTATAAGTGAAACCATCCGGTATTTTTCTTTTTCTTTCTGGCTTATTTCACTATGCATGATCCCTTCCAGCTCCATCCATGTTGCTGCAAAAGGCATGAGTTTATCTTTTTGCCGAGTAATATTCCATTGTGTATGTGTACCACATATTTTCTTTTTAATCCATTCATCAACTTTGCCTGGCTTGCCTGGATTCTTTTTTTTTTTTAAACACTTTTTTTTTTAAAGATTTATTTATTTATTTGTGCATACAGAACTGGGGTACAGGCCAGAGGCTCAGGGGCGGTGAGAGGCTTCACCAGAGACAGAGTGGGGAGCAGAACAGGCAGATCGACGAAGTACACTGCTGAGGGAAGCAGTGGGTGGGTCAGGAGAGGTCTGGCTCGCCATGTGGTCTCCTCCGGGGCAGGCGGGAATCGAACTCATGCGGAAGCGGCTTCAGATTCTCAGTGCTGTGCTTTAACCCGCTGTGCCACCAGGGAGGCCCAAATCTTAACATTTTTTAATGAAATGGCAGTTCCCTCATTAACTCTGCCAAACTCTGAGACATTTAGAGAATTGGGGCACAGGGGTAGAGGGTAGTAAGATGCAGGCAGTAAAGAGGAAGTTTCAGTAGGAAATGAAAGAGATTTTTGTCAGAGAGAGAGATGCAATAGTTACAGATCAAATGAAATACTTGATCAAGTATTTGGAAATACTTGATGTAAACTTAGAAAATGCTTTCTCAATACAGATTTCAAGCCAGGCATTTACTTGTAGTTTAGGGTCTGCACTTTATTCTGCAAACTCCTTGTGAGTATCTGCTCTGCTTGAAGCTCTGCTGGGCAGTGTACTCTGGTCTTATTTTCTTCTGGTGTCACTGCTTGCCCATATACTTCCCCTTTGGAAGAGATGGTGTCTGCAACATTCAAGGACTTCCTCTAGTCTAGAGTTCAGGCCTTTCTCCCTAACTACTAAGGCCATTGGCTTGTCCTGGGAAGATGACATGAGCGGTCACAGGTTACACTTCACTGCCTAGCCTTCTCTAGCAACATGGCTCCAGTTCTGCAGTTGTTATTGAAGATACAGGATTATTTTAAATTGGGGAAAAGGGGGTGGAGAGATCTTTTGTGCTTTGGAGGGAAAGGACTGCTACTGCCATTCCCCTTCTGTTTTAATGTGGAATTAGGAACAATACAGAAACCACAAGGCTCATCCTCCTCCACCCTATCCTACCAGTTACCTGCCACTGCCTCCCACCCCGCCATCCCATCACTGTGGCATGTGTAGCTTGCTTCAAGCGGGCAGTCCACACTGTGGGTGGCCCTCCTTGACACCTACACACCTGTGTCACCTAAGGAAATCTTAGTTTTGCTATCTGATTATTGTGCTGCAGACAAATTGCACAGTGAAATAGTGGTATTTGGCGAATAGTGGTATAACAGGTTTTTGGCAATTACTTTCATTTTTCATATAAGCAATCTTTTTCATCAGACTGTTTGCTCCTTGAGTACCCAGCCTATTTGTGACAGTCTCTTGCCAGATTTTATAGTAAATGCTTTTTAACAGGACCTTGCCATACTTCAGCCCCCCTCAGTCAATTTTGTGTATGGCTACTGATGCAGCAAATATGCAAACATGATCCTTAAAAGCCAAGAACAATTTCCTTGTATAATTATTATTTATCATCAAATAACATTCCACTTCTCCTGAAGACTCTTTCCTTTCATTGAGGAACATTTCAAACAAGGGACAGCATTCCAGGTGAAAGAAATAGGTGGTGCAAATGCTGACCTGGAGCAGAGGGAGCAACAAGATGAAATGAGTGGGGAGAAAGTCAGAGGTGACAGGAAGCCAGCCAGGTGGGGTCCTTAGAAGGAGCTCAGTTTGCTTGGAGTGAGTTGGGAGAAGTTAAAGGGGTTTGAGAGGAGGAATGATTTCAATTGTTTTTATTGAGATAACATTGGTGTATGATATAGTATATGATCCAGTGGCACAGATGTTTTATTTTTTATTTTTTTAAAAGATTTATTTATTTATTCATACAGAACTGGGGTACAGGCCAGAGATGTGGAGTGTGAGAGGATTCACCAGAGACAGAGAGGAAGCAGAACAGGCAGATCGACAAAGTATACTGCTGAGGGGAGCAGCGGGCGAGTCCGGAGAGGTCTGCCGCGCCATGTGGTTACCTCCGGGGCAGGCGGGAATCAAACTCATGTGAAGTGGCTTTAGCTTCTTGGTGCAGTGCTTTAACCCGCTGCGCCACCCGTGAGGGCCCCCAGATGTTTTATTTTAATGCATTCACTCTGGGTGTTGGATTGAGAATGGGGAGTAGAATCTTGGATGAGAAGGATATTTGCTCACAATAAACCAGGTGTGCGGAAACATAACTTGGGCCAGTGTGGTAACAATGGAGGTAGTGAGAAATCATGTTCTAGATATATTTTGAAGATGAAACCCACAGAATTTGATAAAGGATTGGACTTTGATTGTGAAGGAATAAGACTGAATGTGCAAAACATTAATTCAAAAGGGTACCTGCACCCGTATATTTATTGCTGTTCTATTTACAACAGAGAAGATGTGGAATCAATCCATTGCCCAAAAATAGATGACCGGAACAAGAAGATGTAGTACATATACACAATGGAATATTACTAGACAATAAAAAGGTAAATCCATGCCTTTTGCAGCAACGTGGATGGAGCTGGAAGGGAATCATGCTTAGTGAATAAGCCAGAAAGAAAAAGAAAAATACCAGATGGTTTCACTCATAGCAGGAGTATGAGCAGGGATCGAGGGGAAAAAAGCAAAATTATAATAAAGTAAAAATGAAAAATAACAAACAACTATAAACTAGAGACATTCTATGGGGGAGGAGAGGGGAGTAGGATCAAAACTGGGGTGGGAAGAGCACACAAGACTATGCTATTGGCATATGGGTGAATTGGTGGTGGGAAGTACACGGGGATGACAACCAAGATGAAAAAAAAGGTACAAAATGAAGAATGATGTAAAATAAATTAATATATCTAAATTAAAAAAAGAAGAAGACTGAAATGTGACTCCAAGCCTGAGACACAGATGAAATTGTAAAATGTCATGATGGTACGAGCAGCGTCTCTTCTACGGTCAGTGCTGTGTTTGTGGGCAGTGAGTGGAGAAGCGTCAGGCAAAACTTCATAGAGAACTCACCACTTAAACTGAGTCATAAAGGAGATGGCAGAACACCAGGCACTCAAGAGCAGGGAGAGTGTTCTGAGCAGAGGGGACAGTTTGTGTAAATGCAGTCTTGAAGGGACAGTGGGAATTTCTTAAGCCAGGGAACAATATCAGACATACACCACAGAGAGATGTCCCCGGCAGTATCCAGTGAAGGAGATTGGAGGTATGGGGTAAGGGGATCTTCAGGAATTCTGAGAACTAATAAAAGACAGTTTTATCATTAAAATAAAATGAATAGTTTTATCTCTAACGACTTCCTCCATATTGCTGAATGCCGTTTTTATTTTCTACCTCCTGTTATAAATAGCAATAATATAAATAATCATTTTTTGTTGTTCAGGATTTTTTTTTCTAAGATAAATTCTTGGGCCTTTAAAAGGACACACACACAGCCATCCCTTTTGTAAATTTTCTGTATTAATGACAGGCAATATTACTTCATCATAGAGTTTTTGTGATGCTGAAGAGAATGTGAATAATGGGCAACCCATTGTTGCACAGAGCATGTTTCCCTAAAAAGCATATCAAAAGGTTCACATCACATGAGCCAAGGGCTACAACTATGTTTCTACTGTATATTCAATGCCAGTGAATCCAGTGAACTTTATTTATTTGTTTTTCTTGACATGCTAGTTGTTATGAGATCTTACCTGGGCTGGCTGAATCAAAAGTTGGATACTTTACTCTTGATTGCTTCTCTCTCTATGATGAAATTGAAAGAGTTTCTGTAACGAAATTGAGAAACCATGAAGGAGTTCATTGTTAAAGTAACCTCTAGCCGATTGTGTGATGTCCAAATACAACATGATAAGAGTGGTTTGAATTTTAACTTTGAAATAGAGAATTTTGCAACAGTCGTCACAATGGGGCTGTCCTTCACATGCTCATGCTCTGTTCTTCCCACCTAAGCCCTTACCTACTGTGGATTTTCTTCTTTGTCTTCTTTGCTCCTATTTCCATTCCTGAGGTTCACAGGATATTTTGGGATATGCCATTTTTCCAATTTTTCTCCAAAGCAGACATGAACCCATTATAAAATTTGGTGATTTTTATAAATATCCCATCATATCATTATAAACAATTTTGCCACAATAGGAAAATGATTAAACCAGTATTCTCTTATTAGAGATTGAGTCTAAGCCAGTTCTGGAGAAGGTTTCCAGTGGATTTTTACTTAGTATCATTATATGTAATCATAATGTATAGTAATCATACTATAACTATGAACAATTTAGTAAGATAAAGTGTCTTATGGTAGAGATTCATATTTATTAAGGTGTCAGACATTTACTGAGTGTGCCTTGGGCTGAGGGCTTAGAGGGTTGGTGCTTGTCCTGATTTTGAAAAAACTTTATATGCAGAGTTTGACACGTTTTGGTGTTTTTCTTCTGCATTTGGGTCATCTTGGCAAAACTTGGGTTTGATAATTCATGCTTATAAGACTTCAGAGGTAGGAGGTTAAAGTCTGGAGAAGGCGGCTGACTTGCATCAGTGCGGCTAAATAGCCATTCCTGGCCAGCAGCCTTTCTGCTGTCCCACCTGGTCTTCTAACCATCAGTACATCTTCTGCAGCTTAGGTGACCCATTAGCACCTCTAGTCTGTGAGCCTTGAAACGTAATTCCCGGCCATCACACAGTGGGTATAAAAATAACATGTTTCAGCCCTCCCTGGTGGCGCATCGGGTTAAAGCACAGCACTAAGAAGCTTAAGCCACTTCCGAATGAGTTCGATTCCCGCCTGACCCGGAGGTGACTACATGGCACGGCAGACCTCTCCTGACCCGCCCGCTGCTCCCATCAGCAGTGTACTTCGTTGATCTGCCTGTTCTGCTCCCCACTCTGTCTCTGGTGAAGCCTCTCGCCACCCCTGAGCCTCTGGCCTGTACCCCAGTTCTGTATGCACAAATAAATAAATCTTTAAAACAACAACAACAACATGTTTCTCTTCCAAATTTTAGTAAGTAAGCTTTTTTCCTTGTAGCCAAGATATATTTTTCAAGTGGGAAAATGAATTTCTGTAACAGAGAAGAGAGATTAGAATATACCCTATAAATATTATTGCATATTTTAAAAAGTACTTTTAAAGAAAAACAGCAGTTTCCCTTTAAAATGTGACAGATTGCTTCGCTACCATGTGGTATTGTCTCCTCCAAGCTCTGTGAAACTCTATGGAGATTAAATTGGACAGGAGAAACATATCCAGTGTGGAATGAAAAAATATGTATGTGAATTGTGGAGCGTGTGGAGGGGGGAAAGAACAATACAAAAAAGTTACCCTCTGGGGAAGCCTTCCTTGGCTTCAGGGAAGTTAGCAGGCTGGACTTTCCTGCCAAGTTGTCCTTTATAGTCAATGAAAAAGACTTAAAGCTTGAGGTTCCTCCCGAAAAGGGACTGGCTTAATGTAGCCCCTCCCACGAGCCCAGGGTCTGTTATATCTCTGTTCCTTGAATACCTCTCTCACTGAGACCGGCCACAGCAAGCAGAGGCTGGGGAAAAAAAGAGCAAAGAAGAAGAAAACAAAAGCTGCCAGTTATGGAAGAGATAGAGGGTAAGAGCGAAACTGATTTGATCTGAAACCTTAAAACCAAAAAAAGGAAAAAAAAAAATCCCAACAAACCAAGAGCCCAGATCAAAAGCATCTTCTTGAAAGAGAAGAGCAAAAAGCCTTAAATGAACTTTCCTACCAGCTCCTTTTTGAGAGGTGGCAGAGAAAGAACTTTGGGAAACTTTAAGTAAGCAAAGCTGGGATTGTAGTCAGGAGTGACTCTTGAGTAAGCTGGAAGGGCTCATGAATATTCATTACCAGTCTGCTTAGGTTTTTTTTCTAGGCAAATGACTTCTTAGGTCCACTTGCAGTTTAGAGGCAGCTGACTCATTTACAGTCCAGAGTCATCTTGCTTTGGGTCTGTACCTCTGCTTGTTTGCCTCAAGATGCTGGGCTCTGTATGTAGATTTTTTTGTTCTGGAATTTCTGTAGCTTTCCTTTTGTGAATTTAGCAGAGGTTTCTCTGCCTTGGAGTTAGACAGTAAGTTAATGAGGCAGAGGCTATCACAACACCATCCCACAGTGTACCATACAAAAGACTGAAAGTCTCTAGGGATGTTGGGGGGGCGGGCAGGAAGCGGCATGTATGTATGTAGGGGAGGGAAGAAAGTGGGTGAAGGAACAAAGAATGGTTTTATCTTTAAAAAGCAAGGCATATCTGACTGACTATATTTAGATTTTGACTGAAACTACAAGAGGGGCCTGGCTTACACAGATGTACATTCTCTGTCTTTTACCTCTTTTGGGCATTTTCTGCCAGGACCTTGTGCCAGCTGCTTGGCAGCCGATGAGAGCAGGGAAAACTCTTGGTAGCTGTATGATCGGTTAGGGTGGCAAACCTTTTCCTATCTTTAATTTCCATGATCTTATACTTTTATTTTTTGTCACATAGAACACAGCAGAATCAGATCAGTAGCCAGCAGATTTCTTAATGATGATATTAATGATAATCATTAATGTTTGCTGTTTGCTGTGTGCTGGGAGCTGTTCTAAGCATAATGTACAAGTTATTCATTCCTCACGTTAACCATATGAAGGAAGCTGCTGTCATTATCATCCCCATTTTGCAGTTGAAGGAGTTGAGATAGTGAGACATCACATAGCAAGTGGTGATGAATTCCTGGGGTCACATAATAAGTGGTGAATTCCTGGGGTCACATAGTGAGTGGTGAATTCTGTTGTAGGTAATTGGACACAGGGCTCGAGGGTCTATTTATTCCCCCACACTGTTGCTGTTCTCCAAGGGCTTTTGCCCTGATATCATTGATTCTGGGTTTGCAAACCCTTGAAGGGATTAGGGAAATGCTGCTGATAAAACCTCAAGTCTGGGAAGGAACTGTGCTTTGCTGTCAAGTGCATGTACATTTTGACCATCATGGCCACTCTATGGTGGAGTCCAGGTTTGTGGAGACTGCCTTTTACAAAAAGGAAAGACATTGGTCAGGTGGGATGAGGTGACAGCAGTCATACAACTGGTAACCAGAAGTCCAGAACGAACGAGAAATCCTCTGCATCTAGTGTCCCTTTTAATCTGCAGAGCAAGCCCAAACATTCTGAATTTCTGTCCTCGCTGCCATTTTCAGTTCCCCAGGAAACTTTAGTCCTTTCCTCCCTACCAGATCATTGCAAGGTGCTTGCTTCTGCCTTGAAGGCCTGTCTGGCTCTGTCCTTCCTTTTTAGCCTGGAGCCAAGCTGTGTAGTTTTGAATTGCAACTCTACCATTTACCACTCACATTCCTCATCTATACAATAAAGAAAATAATAATAACATTTATCTGATAGCATTGTAGGACTAAATGAGGGACTCTACAAAATTCTGTCACTGACCCCAAGATCGTCTGCCGTCAGGTGATTGTAAACCAGTTAATATAATAACAAGGTTTGGTAAGGCAGAAAAGAATTTTATCGCTTCACAAGCAAAAGAATCCCAAAGCACCTTCCTGGCTGGGGTTGCGAAAAGGAGCCGTTAAGCCAACCAGGGGATGGGGTTTTCTTGAAGGTTGAGCCCTGCTGCTCTTTATTTTCTTCTTATTATTACGTTTGTCCCTCTCAGCTAGGTTTTGGGTGGCCCTGTGATATGTATTTATTTTAATTGCTTATAAACAATGTTTATGATTCAGAGGTATAGGATCATACTTCTTCAGATATATACCACCAATTTGACCTTTAAACAGCAGCAGCTCCTGCTGTGTTCAATAAATGTCATTATTTTGAGCATCATCTTGATCGTTACCCCTCCTTTTAAACCTTCTGCAACACTTTAAGCCTTAGATTAGGACCTACCTTGGATGCTTCTATGATGTCTCGTCACTTAGACCTAAGGTTTTGCCTGTCATTCTTGCTCACATTCCTGCACTCTGCATTCACCCCACCCTCTCTCCTCCACTGTAATTTTTTATTCTCCTTTGAGCTGGTGAATAGGCCAATGTCTAGCACACAACAGACATGCAATAAATATTTAGTAAGTTATGTATTATTATTTTATTGGATATTTATCCAAGAGTCAGGAAGCTGTTTTAAAATATCTTGCAGTAGAGTTTCCCTGCTGGGACACACAGCAACTGTGTGCAAGTTATAAAGAGATTAATTTGTGAATACACTGAAAAAAAAATTGCATTCTTTCTAAATGGATGATTTTCAGAATTGATGTGACCCCATATCAGGGTACCACTCTCCCCCTCAGCCAGAGGTCAATTGGAGGTTTCAGTTGCCTTGAAGAACAATCATGCCATCCCTGGACAAAAATCTGTTTCCAGAAATAGTGTCTCCTTAACTTCATCCTCCCACCCCTTTTTAAAGCAATCTGTTAATAGGAGAAAAACAAATACTACAGAGGTTGGCCCTGGGTAAAAATAAAGTACATTAAATTGTTTCCAGCTCCCTCCCTTTCCTCTTCCTGGCATACCTTCAAACCAACTTGACAAATATTATTGTGTGTCTACCATTTGTAAGTCTATGCCAGATGCTTGGGATATAAACAGTTTGTTCAGGGTCTAGCAAGGAAGGCAGACATAGACATAACCAACACTAACTGAAGCCAGACTCTGTGAAATGAAATAATAATAGCTAAATTTTATATGAATTATCTCATGCATTCTTCACAACAAACCTGTAAGTTTAGACATTTTACAGTTCTGGTAGGAAATCACTTGGCTAAGGTCACACAGTAATAGGAGAAGACAGAGTATTTCAGCTTTAAAAGGCTAATAAATTTTATCTTTGGTTACCTCAACCAAACCCCAAAAAACAAAAAACGAATAAAACCCAATAAGTAGGCTGCAGAGTCAGGATTCCTAATGAATAAGTTCTCTTACCTCCCTAAGAGAGGTAATAGAAGAGATGTAGATGTCTAAAGAAAATGTTGTGAACAACAGAACAAGAAGTGATTTCTTGGAAACCTCAGAAGATGGGGCACTTCAGTTGGGCCTAGAAAGATGAGAAGAGCCTAGTGCCTACACCTAGCAAAAAAGAACTTTTCTTTTTCCTTTACCAAAACTACAGCCTAGATTTATCATCATCATCATCATCATCATCATCATCATCATCATCATCACTACTACTAATTTACAGCCTAGATTTATGCGTTAAAAAGTTCTTTCACCTTTCCAACTTCAAGCAGAAAGCCTAGTCATGTGTCCCTCCTAGAGATTAAGGTAAAGCCCAAAATTTAGCCTTAACTTTGGGATTATCAGTCATGTAGATACTCAAAATTTTACACACTAACATTCTATTAAGCAATTTCCTTAATAATGATTTTCCTGCATGGTCATTAGGGACATGTGGATAAAGTTCTTTACAGAAGGCTGTGACTGACTTCACTTACACTTGGCTAAACCACATTTAAAGAGTATTTCCTCCCTTGTGTTCTCTTTTGGGTGCTTCTGCATCACTAGAGATTGGTGATGTTAGTACTTAATTCTACCTGCCACCAGCTGAATGGTGCTGGGCTCTGCACCATTTAAGGCCAAGGGAAAACCACATAGGGCCTATTCTTTGTGACCTCCTTTCCCTGAAACATGTTGGGGGGAGGCCAAAACTGAGGGTGAACAATCATAAAACATGTTGGTGGTTTGATGCAAGTGCCGAACAGTGAAGGCACTAGCTTTGTTGTTGTTGTTGTATGTGTGTGTTTGTGTGCTTGTGTATATGTGCATTCTCAAACTTTAACCTGCAAGCCTATCCTTGGGGATTCTGTTAAAATGCAGATTCTGATCCAATGGCTCTGGGATGGGCCTGAGATGCTGTATTTCTAATAAGGCTGCAGGGGCAGGTAATACTGCCCCTCCATGGGCCACACTTTGACCAGCAATGTTAAAGGGTCATTGTGTGCCTTTGTCTCTGGCTTATTTGTTCCTAAATGACCAAACCCTTCCTTCCCCAATGTCAACCCTCCCCCACAAGCACAAACTACCACTTTGAGTCATTAATCAACTATAGGAAGCCTTATTCATGCTTTGTTCATTCAGTAAAATTTTCCATGTAAGAAATAAATCTGAATCTTTATCACACACAAGTAGTCATACACACAGAGGCCCTCTGTGTTGATATAGTAAATCTCTCCCACCTTTTCTCCGAGACTCTAAGTTTCCCTAAGCTGTCCTCTCTTCCTGCTGCCAGTCCGAGTTGCAGGACAGTTGGTTGCCTCCAGGGGCTTTTGCTGGTGCTGGGAGTGCCAGGCTAGGGCACTGGAGACAGCAGGGACTTAAGGCTCTGAGGCCAGGAGCACCACGGCCAGAACACCGTCTCCACTCTGCAGGAAGGCGGTGGGCATGGTCCCAGGTGCAAAGGAGGAAAATGAGTGCAGAATTGAAGGGATTTCTTTAGGTTTGGAAAGTGGAGGGAGTTGTGCGGAAAAAAGAAGTTGTTGGAGAAAAGAAGCCAGAGGAGAGTCTGTGTGACATGCCTCCAACCTGCAGTTTTTGTGCTAGAATGCCAAATCAATTTAGAGACTCAGGGACAAGAGAGGTCTCCCTTTTGATTCATAGGAAGGATGTGCAGGTGTAAGTAGTGTGGCACATGCCCACTGAAGAAACCATGCTTCTGTAGATTGGGGGAGAGAGAAAAAATAATCACTGTTTTGGTGCATTTCCTTTTAGTTCTTTTTAACAGGCCTGTGTTGCTCCTCTTTTACAGCATTTACTTGAGTAGGACTTGAAACATTATGAAATAGCACTGTGGTCATTAAACTGTATCGTTGGGCTTTTAGTGTAGCAGTGAAACAATTATTTCTTGCCTTGGAGCATAATTTTTGCTAGCATGATTAAAAAAAAAAGATTTATTTATGCATGCATACAAGAACTCAGGTGCAGGCCAGTGGTGGCAGGGGTGGGGTGGGGGTTGTGAGAGGATTCACCAGAGACAGAGTGGGGAGCAGAACAGGCCGGCTGAGGAAGTACACTGCTGAGGGGAGCAGCTGGCGAGACAGGAGAGGGATGCCGGCCATGTGGGTCAGCTTCCTGATGGAACTTGTGCCTCAGTCCATAATGCAGCTTCACAGTGCTGAGACTTAATGCTTTGCGCCACCAGGGAGGTGGCATGATTTTTATTCACATAGCTTATTTACCAGCTCCCCAGTTATTGTACAATAATGTCTTCTCCATTTCTAATGAGTGTCTGTGTGGTTTTTCCACATCTAGGGTTTCATGTTAAGGACAGACTTCCAGAAGTATAATTACTTCATTAAAATTTACAACTTTTTTTTTTAAAGATTTATTTATTTATGGATACAGAGCTGGGTACAGGTCAGAGGTTCAGGGATGGTGAGAGGATTCACCACACACAGAGCAGGAAGCAGAACAGGCAGATAGATGAAGTACACTGCTGAGAGGAGCAGCGGGCGGGTCAGGAGAGGTTTGCCACGCCATGTGGATCACCTCCGGGGCAGGCGGGGATCGAACTCATGTGGAAGTGGCTTTAGCTTCTTAGTGCAGTGCTTTAACCCGCTGCGCCACTAGGGAGGGCCCAAAATTTACAACTTTTTAAAGTTCTTGATTACTATGGCCATATTCCTATGTGTTCCCTCATGCAGCTCCTGTTTCACTACATCCCTGACAATTCTGTTTTTCTTTTAAATAAACATATATTGTTTCATAATCTTATTTTAAACACTATTTACACCCTATGCCTGCTTATTTTTTTTTGGAACTTAGGTTTTAAAGGTATGTAGGTTCTTCATATAATAAATATATTTAAGTCTTCCTGTCATGTTTGCAACAGTCTTTCTGAATCTACCCTTAGTGTTTTTGTTTTTTTTTAATACAGAGACATATAATTGTGAATAGATCCAAAACATTTTTTTTCTGTAGGGTTGTAGTTTTAAGTGATTTGATACTGCATTTAATTGCCTCTTTAACCAAGAATAATAATTTTTATCTTCCAAGTTATTTTTTTGTCTAAACTATTACTTTAAATTAATGTTCTAGCAAAATAATTAGCAAACATGGCTTTTTCACTTCTGAGGTTTATTTGCATCTAAGCTTACAATGATTTTTTAAAATAAATCTATCAACACTTGTGAATAAAATGTTGTTTTTAAGATATAAAACTTTTAAGACATAACATTCATCTCTTCATTTAAGTAATATGGTAATCCCTCATGTAAAATTGTAGTATTTATGACTTACTTTGTGCACTTTTATTGATACCTATGGGAATTGCAGCTCAGAAAAAGATGAGAAGTGAACCACTTTTTTATTGTGGCTTGTTAGAAAGCAGGGGTGATGAGAGTTAGGACTGTAAAAGGGAGGTAAAGAAGATGCAGAGGAGTAATTAGTGAAATCATGAAAAAGATAGGTAAATACAGAGAAAGGAAGACTAGGTAAAGTTTTCGGCTGGCATCTTAGATAACAGAGCCAATTTTAGTGTGGAATGGGTGTGAATGAAAATGATCAAGCCTTTTCCTCCTAAATAACGTGGCAGGCCCCAGGATATCAGTGCCGGGAGGTGGTCTGATTGGCATGATTTTTTGGGAGGTGAGGGTGAAAATCTCTGCATCATACAGTTGGAATGGTACTGCTCAAGTGATTACAGATTCAACATGTGAAGTTATGTGTTATCAGTATTAATTAAATTAATTAAATAATTGTTTAGACAGTACATTGAAAAAATAGGGTAGGGAGGACCTGAAGTTTTCAGTGAACAATGGTTGGTAAATAGAAATTAATTGTGCAGTATTCTTATTTTCTAATTTAAGCTAATTGTTGTTGATACCATCTTTGGCTTAATGTCTTCTTTTATTGTTTTATTTTGGTGGACTTAGAAATAATCATAATGGCTTTTCCATAG
Organism: Condylura cristata; assembly: GCF_000260355.1. NCBI lineage: Eukaryota > Metazoa > Chordata > Mammalia > Eulipotyphla > Talpidae > Condylura > Condylura cristata. The sequence goes on along the minus strand of NW_004567112.1, from coordinate 21,352,220 downwards.
TTTTACTTCCATTTTCCTCTTTTATTCAGTAACTACAATGGATTGCAAACATTACAAATCTTACTCCATGGAAATTAGGACTCTTAAGTGAAAAAAAGTATATTGCAGATGTCATTAAATTAAGTATCTTAAAGTGGGAAAATTATCCAGTTGGGGGTCTAAATCCAATTACAAGTGTTTCATTATAAGAGGATGGGAGGGGGAGATTGGACACAGAAGAAGGCAATATGAGTTCAGTGGTCACAAGATGTTGTACTGCTGGCTTTGAACATGGAGGAAGGCGCCACTGGCCAAGGAGGCAGGGAATGCAGCTCTAGAGAAGGGAAAGGAGTGCGGCCATTTCCACACACCTTGACTCCAATTCAGTGAACTGATTTTAGGCTTCAGGTCTCCAGAACTGTAAAAGAGTAAATGTTTTAGACTACCAGATGGGTGAGAATTCGTTATGGTGGCCATAGAAAACTGATGCAACAAGTTTTTGGTAAATAAAAGAGGTGATAACATCAGTTAATCTATAGATTTATAGTGATTATTGGGTCTCATGCTATTTTAATCAACTGACAGATGTTAATTCAGTTCTCAAATAACCCTATAAAGTGGTAATGATGAGAAAACAAAGAATGAATTGTTGGGTGTCTTGCCTAACATCTCTTGTAAGTGTTGAAAATGGTAGTTATTGATATTATTATTTTGAGATATCATTCACATTATATACAATTCACCTACTTACCGTCTACAATTCATTGCTTTTTCAGTATATCCACAGAATTGTGCAAGCATAACCACAACATATTTCATCTCCTCAGAAAGAAATCCTGAATCTGTTAGTAATCACTACCATTTATTTCCTCCCAAACAGACCCTTCTTCCTACCAGCCATGAAAAAATACCAGTCTATTTCCTGTCTATTCTGATCTTTCATATCAATATTTCATATCAATAAAATGTGGATAGACCACATTTTATTTATCCACTCATCAGTTGATGGCTGTTGGGAGTGTTTTTACTTTTGGGCATTATGAATATGTTGCTATGAACATGCATCTGCAAGGTTTGTGTGGACCCATGATCTTAATTTGCCTTTGATATATGCCTAAATTTGCTGAATCATATGTCTATTTTTGTCCATTTGAGGAACTGCCAGACTGCTTACCAAAAGCTGAATTGCTCTACATTCCCACCAGCATATATGATGGTTCTAATTTCTCCACATCCTTGGTAATGTTTGTTACTACCTATCTTTGATTATAGCCATACTAATGAGTATGAAGTAATAGCTCATGATTATGATTTGCATTTCCTTGATGGATAATGATTTTGCATTTGATTAATAGGCATTTATATGTCTTCTTTGGAGAAATGTTTATTCAAATCCTTTACCCATTTTATTTTTTATTTATTGAATTACGAAAGTTATTTATATATTCTAGATATAAGTCCCTTATTAGGTTTGCAAAATTTTCTCCAATTCCGTGAATTGTCTCTTGACTTTCTCAAAGATGTCTTTGCAGCAATAAGTTTTTTGAATTTTGATGAGAATCAATAGACTATAAATGTGTGAAGATTTACTTCTGGATTTTCAATTCAATTACAGATCTGGATATCTGTCCTTATATCAGTTTTGCACAGTCTTGATTACTACAACTTTGTAGTACATTTTATTTACTTATTTTTGTAGTATATTTTAAAATCAGGAAGTGAAAGTTCTTCCATTTTGTTTCCTTTTTTTCAAGATGTTTGGACTATGATGAATCCTTTGAATTTCCATACAAATTTTAAGATCAGCCTGTCAATTTCTGCAAAGAAGTCAGGTGGAATTTGATGGTGATTGTATCAAGTATGTAAATCTATTTGGATAATATTGCCATCTTAACAATATTAAACCTTCCAATCCATAGACATATGAATATGAACATATGAATAACCCAGAAAAAACTAAAATAAAAAGAAATACACCTGAATTTGAAATAACAGAGTAAGTAAAAAATAAGAATGAAACTTGAAGATATATCTTGAATTTAAAAGAACATGCTTTTGCAAAACTGGAAATTGTTAAACTCTTAGAATATGAACCTGGTACAACTGGCAGTGATTCACCTGTATCTACCTGGTAAATGAAGTTTCCCAGCTCAGAAAAACTCCATGAGGGGTTGTGAGGAAACCAAATAATAGATCTTGGTTGATCTTTCCTAGTTCAGTGAGTTCAGGATTTTTATTTGATGGACTGTTGAATTATTTTTTCTTTTTAAAAACCAACATTAATTTTTTTTTTTTTTTAAAGATTTATTTATTTATACATACAGAACTGGGGTACAGGCCAGAGGTTCAGGGGCGGCGAGAGGCTTCACCAGAGACAGAGTGGGGAGCAGAACAGGCAGATCGACGAAGTACACTGCTGAGGGGAGCAGCGGGCGGGTCAGGAGAGGTCTGCTATGTGGTCACCTCCGGGGCAGGCGGGGATCGAACTCAAGCACAAGTGGCTTAAAGCTTCTTAGTGCTGTGCTTTAACCCGCTGCGCCACCAGGGAGGGCCCACCAACATTAATTTTTTAAATCAAAGTAATACATATATATAATGTAAAGTCAAGTTTAAGAAGTCTTATCAAAGGGCTGTGACTAATCCCACCACTTTATGTCTTTCCCCCACTCTTAACTCCTATTATTCCATCTTCACTTTTACTCTGTTAGGATTTCTTCTGGTAGGTGCGCTTACACTGTTCATTCAGATGTTATCTGTTGCTTATTGTGGTAGCCGAATATGCTGCTTTCTCACATCCCATCCAGGTTGCACTCTACACCATCTTTATAAAGTAGCATTACAATTGTTTTGTCAAGTCAATATCTAGTGCTTATTTTAGTATGTCTTGGTATGTGTTACTTGTACCTTAGTTGTTTTTTTTCTTGCAAAACTTTTATTTTTATTGGCATTAATAAGGTCTTATTTCTGCATCTGCTTAGTTGTTATGTCTCTGTTAGTATTCTTTCTTATAAACCCTTTGTCTTTTTTTTAAAAATTTTTCTTTTATTTATTTACCCATGATCTTAATTTGCCTTTGATATATGCCTAAATTTGCTGAATCATATGTCTATTTTTGTCCATTTGAGGAACTGCCAGACTGCTTACCAGAATAAAATGTTGTTTTTAAGATATAAAACTTTTAAGACATAACATTCATCTCTTCATTTAAGTAATATGGTAATCCCTCATGTAAAATTGTAGT
>NW_004567112.1:21277272-21348900 GCF_000260355.1 Condylura cristata | reverse complement strand
CAGAACAGGCAGATCGACGAAGTACACTGCTGAGGGGAGCAGCGGGCGGGTCAGGAGAGGTCTGCCTGGACATGTGAATCTCCTCCGGGCAGGTGGCAATAGAACTCATGGGGAAGTGGCTTAAGCTTCTTAGTGCTGTGCTTTAACCCGCTGCACCACCAGGGAGGGCCCTGTCTTTTTACTTTTTAAGATTTATTTACTTATGCATACAGAGCTGGGGTACAGGCCAAAGGTGCAGGGGTGGTGAGAGGATTCACCAGAGACAGAGTGGGGAGCAGAACAGGCAGACTGACTGAGTACAGTGCTCAGGGGAGCATTTGGCGAGACAGAAGTCCGCTGTAGCATGTGGGACACCTCCCTGACTGGGGATCAAACTCATGTTGAAGCAGCTGCTGCTAGCTTCATAGTGCTGCACTTCAACCTGTTGAACACCAGGGAGGGGCCTCTTGTAAACCTTTGATATCATTCTCCAGGGTTGGTAATCCTTTCCCCGCCCCCCCTCCCTCTTCTTTTCTTGTCTGTTCTCTTTAAAAACCTCCTTTCCAAATCTCCTTTCCTGTTCCAGCCTAGACTAGAAACTTTCCTGGGCTGCGAGAGCGGTCTTCCTGGACTCCCCTTGGCCTCTCTTGCATGTTAATTCTGTTTGTACTCTGTGTCTTTGTCTAGGTTCACTGCCACATTTGGGTGGAGCACTTCCTTTAGGAATTTCCTAAGAAGAGGTGCATTGGAGAAAAAATGCTGAAGCCTTTTTATCTTTTAGAATTTTAAGATCGATGCCATTATTTTGTGTCATTCATTCCTTTCACACCCTTTGTTTCCAGGAAGCACTTAGGATTTCTTAATTCCTTATGTACTGGCGATGAATGGTAATATGCTGTGTTGTGCTGTTTTTTTCACCCATTGTGTTGGGCATTCAGCCCCTCCTTTCTGGCAATTCAGATCTGTTAGTTCTGGGAAATTTTCTCACATGGTTTCTATGATTTCTTTCCCACAATTTCTTCTGTTCTTTCTTTCTTGAAGACTTACTTGTCAGATGAGCTGCTGGCTGTCAAGGTCTCACTGAGAGTGGAATATATGACTCAATACAGCATCCAGATGTGTTTTTGGGAGAGTAAGCTTTGAATGAAGGATACTGTCACTTCATTAATATGTTCCACAGTTGATTTATTTTTAACGGGGAACTTCATGTATTCTGATAAGTTATTTTCCTAGTACATGATAGTTTTGTTAAGTTTCTCACAAATGTAATATCTAAAACTCTCAGCTGCTTACTGTTTGATTAGGATAAAGGATGAGTTGTCTTTCTTTTTGGCTACTCCTTTTACTTCTTAGGAATGTCTTTTCAAGGATAGCTGTACTTGACCTAGATAGTCATCTTAAGTGGAGTGGCTAAGGTGATTGTGAAGTATATAAATAAAGACCATCATATATATATATATATATTTGAAAAAGAAAACACAATGCAAATGGATTCTCCAGGCATCATCATCTTTTTGTATACAATATCTCACTTAACTTTAATAATAATTTTATGAGATGAGAACTACAGTTACTCTCCTTCTGGTGTGAGGAAGTGAGGCCAGTGCCACATAACCAGGACAGCAGACGGGGAAATACCAGACTCAATGCTGTTACATAGAGAAAAGACCCTTCCATATTACATTTTGTACTAACTATAGATGAAATGGTTGAATGGAATTAAATGATGTACTGAGGTATACTGACTATTTTCTTTCTTTAATAGAGCATATGAAATATAAATACATTTACTGATAGATTAAAGTGGTAACATTGACATTCTGAACATCACCTTGTTTGGACCATTAAGAACATGAATTTGGAGTGATCCATTAGGTCTGATAATATATCTACTACCAAGCACATCTCATGCAATTGAATCTGATTCAAGTCACTGCAAGCATGAATACAGAAAAGAGTATATAATGAATGAGTAAATAACATTGTAAAACAGCAATGACTATTGAAGATTTTAAGTCTATTAAAGTTTTTAGACCTATTTGTCCTGTTGGAGACCTCCCACTGACTGCTTTATTTTATGCTCTTTGTAATTTTTTTTCTTTTCTCATTGTCAATCTTCCAAACGGAATATCAATGGTCATGACATGTGCTTGTAGCACTTTGCAAATGGGAGGGAGTAAAAGGAAGTTGTTGACGTATTTTAGATCATCATATCCACAGGAGAGTAATAAACTCATGTTTGATCCAGGACCTGACTCTATTCAAGGACTTTGATCCAAGGTGTGGGGTCCAGCTGCAGGACATCTGGGGAATATAGTCTTGGTTCATGACCAAGTCATTATGGGACAGGGAGGTCTGTGGAATGAGCACCAGGGAGACATCCAGAAACTGAATTCAGATCCTATGTGCAAGGAGTGGATCGAATCACTTAACTTCCTATGAATGTGGTAAACATTTGTAGTCAGGCTGAAATCCTGTGGGGGAAATAAAATGAAGACCAGGAGCTAGGTACCCAAACAGACTATTATAGATTCTGGGATGAATTTAGCTAAGGAGTTTTCCTAAAGGGGAAATTAAGAGATTCATCTTAAATGTGTCCTTATGGGACACCTGACCCCAGTCATGGAAGCAATCTTGAGCTTTCCTGTGTTCTTTCACTAGACTGAAGAAGCCTGTAATAATTTCAGGAATTAGGTGGGGCTGAGGCTTAGGAAACAAGCCTGTCAATTATGTCCTCACCAGAGCACGGCAAAGCTGTACAGGGTCAAACAAAGAGTGACAAATTGCTAATGGAAGTTCTGAGTATAACTCCTTTTTTTGGGAATTTATTGCCCTCTAGTTTGCTAATGTCACTCTTTTTTTTTTTTTTGAAAGATTTATTTGTTTGTGCATATGGGACGGTGGGAGGTTTCACCAGAGACGAGCAGGGAGCAGAACAGATAGATTGACGAAGTACACTGCTGAGGGAAGCAGCAGGCAAGACAGGAGAGTCTGCAACACCATGTGGATCACCTCCGGGGCAGGGATTGAACTCACACCGAAGCTGCAGCTGCCAGGTTTACAGTGCTGCACTTTAATCCTCTGTACCACCAGGGAGGACCCCAATGAAACTCTTAAAAGACACTGCTCTGAAATTAAGATGCTGCCCAGATAATGCTACATATGTTAATACCAGGTGCTATGCCAAGTGCTGAATTTACCTCATTTACCCCTGGAGCAACTCTTTTTGCTCCCATCAAAATATAGAGCATTTCTATCACCCCTCAAAATTTCTCTTATGATTCAATACATGAGTATTTACCTTTGGTTTGATTTATTGAGGAACTATCACTTTATGGGTGGTACTTTTCCTGTTTGTACCTCATTTATTGTGTAAGGTCCTAATTCACAATTACTTATGCATTAAGTCGTTACTGTGTTGGCCTTTAAGTAGAGACTTTTTCCATGATTTCTGAAAAATTTTCCAGCCTGAAGTCAGACAAGAACAGAATTCAAATCTTGTTTGCTAACTGCTTTCAAATATTGTCAGCAACAAATGGTGGTCTCTGGGGTCCGTCGGTGCCAGGCACAGCAGGGGTATTTTAAAGGGAAGGGGCTAAATCTTGACTAGATTTCAGAGTAAATGTGCATTCTCTTTGCTGCCCCTTTTCTAAAAAGGAAAACAAATTCTACTTGTTTGGGTATGTGTGAACATGTGTACATCAACTGATCCTTTCTCCCAAGCCTTCCTTTGATTGTCCTGTTTTGAAGATAGAATAATCTAATACCCCAGTTTTTATATTATCGTCCAAATCAGGACCCTGACTGTACTCTTAGAGATGCCGGTGTTGTGCCTTTTCTTTTTCACAGGCATGCATGCATTTTAAAATAATGTCCATTTACGCTGTTCTTGATAGGAAAAAAAATATGAGTCTATTTTTAGAACAAGTCACATGCATGCATTTTAAAATAATGTCCATTTATGCTGTTCTTGACAGGAAAAAAATATGAGTCTATTTTTAGAACAAGTTACATGAGGCAAAAAAATAACAAATAGTTGTGGTTGCCGCAGGAACTTCCACTGATTATGGAAAAGAGAAATTTGGTGATCAAGTACTAGGACAGTAGGAGGCATGGGAAGAGGGGTGAAAGGAAGTAGGAAAATCTGTGTAATTCCTCCTTCAATTGTCTTTTGAGGGGGGAGGCAGATTGTCAGATTGTTCATATGACAGGGTATCAGAGGAAAGAGAGACAATGAAGACAAGGAAATCTACCTTTTTTATTCCCAAGTCTTTCTTGAGACAGCCCACCATGTGGACATCTGAAGATGTAGCACCAACTGCCTTTGAATCCAGATAGAATATATGGACTTTCTGGGACCACTATAAATGTCTTAGGTGGCTTGCTGCCAGCATTGCCAACATTGATGGTCATCAGCAACTCTTTGCTCAGGACAACCCAGAGAGATGGTTCTGGTATCTCCATGTAGAATGTGGGGTCAGCTGCAAAGTGCTGAGAAAAGGATTCTGTGACCCTTTGACGGACCTTGGTGGAGTCCAGGACTTGTGTAGCCTCCTGAGATGGACACAGCACTTGACTTGTTGTCTCCCCAGGACACATTTGATGTATACCGAGAGCGCTCGGGCTTGTTGGAAAGGACCACTAGATCTTAGTCTTCCTTCCCCTGGAGCTGGCAATGACAAAGGAAGATAGAGAGCTACTTTTGGGGGTAGAAGGTCAATCTGGAGGCCTAGATAGGGCCAGGATTCAAGAATCAGCATTTGCAAGTTTCTGGAGATTCTCACTGCTCCATTCCATGATGGGAGTGTTTACAGGGAGTTTATGTGTAAGGAAGTGTGAGTGTGTGAGTGTGTGTGTGTGTGACAGAGGAAGGGGAACAGGTGATAAGGATTGGTTTAGTTACCTAAGGTGATAGGAGTTGACAGTTCACCCAGAGAAGGCAGGAAACACTGGCAACAGGTCCCATTGCTGCATGGCAGCCAGATGGGGCACCCCTCTGATGAAGACAGAGACAACCACTCTTCCACGTCAAAATCCAGCTCTTCTCTGTCTTCCATATGTGCATCTCCCACTGTAATTACAGGGAAACTCCCTTCTGCTGTCACAAATTTCACTTAAGAGGGTCCTTTTCCCAGTGGCCACCTCCATTGATCACTCCCTAAAGGAGGGTTGCAGAGTGTTCAAGCATTAGACTGAACCTCTTCCAATCCTAGTGCTATTGCTTATTAGCTGCGACCTTAGGCTGGTTATTTAGCTTCTCTGAGTGCCACTTTTCTACCTGTGAAATGGAATTAATAGTTTGCAAATTGTTATAAAATTTAAATGAGATAATGCAAACATATAACAGAATTAATTCACACAGAAACTTGCATATCACTATTACAACAACATCATTCATAATAGCCCCAGTAAGTAGACCACCCACACATTTAGCTATTGATGAGTGGAGAAACAATGGAATGTTGGTGATAAAACTGTCTGAAGGATCAAGATTCAACACAGATAAATGTTGAAAATACTGTGTTAAGTGGATGAAACCAGTCATTAAAGAGCACATGTTATGATTCCATTTATATGAAATCTCCAAAACAAGCATATCTGTAGAATGGGCAAATAGATTACTTGTTCCTATGAGCTTAGAAGGGTAGGGAGTGACTGGTAAAGGGTAAGGGACTTTTCAGTGTGATGATTTTTAAAAATGTGAAAATGCAAGTCCGGTTTAGGCTTTCGCTCAAACAAACAGCTGAAACAACTTCCAGTAAGTTGTGGCCAATCTATAAGGAAATAAAGGTCCGTCATAAGCCAACCTAGCAACTTATGGTTGTGCTTCAGTAAACCACCCATCAAAACTTTTCGAATATGGTTCACATTGGCTGCAGGAATTGTGTGAGTTTTAGTAGGTAAGAGAGAGAATTATGCAAATGTCAGTTCCTCCCAATAATTAAAAGCACAGAATTCCCACAGTCAGACAGGTTTATGTTCAATTTCTTACTCTGCACTTACTGTCCATGTGACCATGGATGTGCTACTAAACTTTCTGACCCTGTTTTTTCAAGTGCAGAATACTTTAGTGATATCTATGGCATGAGAATTTTATGACTAATGCCTGTCAGCATAGTGCCAGTATACCCAGCAGGCACATAACACGTGATAGGACAATATTGAGGAGGCCATGAACTTTCTTGGCTTAGGTTCCTGTGATGCTTTGTGAAGGAGGCTGCATAGGGTCTTGGGAAACCTTCGTATAAGAAGCAGACATGTCATGTTATCTGAGGTTCCTACTTTTAAAAGAAAAAAGATTTATTTATTTATGCATACAGAACTAGGGTACAGACCAGAGATGCAGGGGCGGTGAGAGGATTCACCAGGCAGAATAGGCAGATCGAGGCAGTACACTGCTGAGGGGAGCAGCGGGCAGGTCAGGAGAGGTCTGCCGCACCACGTGAGTCACCTCTAGGCAGGGATAGAACTTGCGCTGGAGCAGCTGCAGCCAGCTTGCAGTACTGCGCTTTAATCCACTGTGCCATCAGTGAGGGCCCTGAGGCTCTTACTTCTGAGCCATCTTCTGCCTCCATACCCTTTGTGTCCTTCACCCTGATGCCCAATGCCAAGGCGTGCCTAAAGCCCTTTCCTTCCAATTGAAGTCGTAATTTGCCTATTTACTTTCTTTTCTGCTTCCAGAATCCTGTTCTTTCTGTTCAGTTTGGCAGGATTGGGGGAGAGCAGTTGATGCAATTCACTCTAGGTGCATAGAACAGCATAGCTTCCTTCTACTTTTCAGGCCACCAGAGTATTCCCTCTTTAACCACCTCAGTGGCTAGTAGAGTGAGAAGCAGTGGACGGTAGGGAATATTTTGTGCTGAAGGACCTCATCGTGTATGGAGACTGGGAGGAAGAAAAGAGTGAATACCCCCACCTCCCTTCTGCACCTCCTCCTTAAAAATGTGAACTCTGACTCTAGTATCAGAGATGAACGTCAATTCCAGGGAAGAAGGCCTCTACCTACTCGGCCCTGCACAATCCTAGACCTTGGTTCCTGGGCCCATTGTCAGGATGTGAAGCTGGTCTCCAAAATACCAGATTCAGTGAGAAAAGACACCAGGAAATGCTGACGTGACAGGAATCTTCACATCCACCCTGGACTTTGCTTTCACAAGAACAAAAGAGGAACCCTGGAAATTTAAAAATAAGTGTTAACATTGTTTAGTGATATAAATGGCCTCTGGCTACTTGGGTATTATTGCACATTTCCATATTTGATTTTATATGTTGATTCTACAGGCTTGCAAACCCTAAAATATCAGTATCATAATAGTCATAAGCATTAATGTTGCAGTTCATATGGTGGCTATTTTTTTTTAAGATTTATTTATTTGTACAGAACTGGAGTACGGGCCAGAGATGCGGAGAGTTAGAGGATTCACCAGAGACAGAGTGGGGAGCAGAACAGGCAGATCGACGAAGTACACTGCTGAGGGGAGCAGCGGGCGGGTCAGGAGAGGTCTGCCTCGCCATGTGGATCTCCTCCGGGGCAGGTGGGGATTGAACTCAGTGGAAGTGGCTTAAGCTTCTTTGTGCTGTGCTTTAGCCTGCTGCGATGGTGGCTATTTTTAATACGTTATTTAGTTTAATCCTTTTAATAACCTTTTCAAGTAGGTATTGCCATTAATCCTTATTTTATAAAGAATGAGAATGTGGATTACTCTGGAGTCCTGGATCTTGTACTTTCTAAGTTTCATTTTGCTTTTGTGCCTGAAGATAGGTAATGAGCTCATTACCAAATGAGACAGAAGCATAGAAAGGCACTGGGCGAGGACCCTACATCTTCCATTGCAGGGGCCAATAATAAGCTATTGTAGTTTCCAGAAAAATAGCTGAAGGGAGAATAAATCTATGATTCATTGATACAACTGCTGGAAAATTTGATCAGTGTAGTACTTCAAGCTTTATTTTGACCATTGTCATTCTTTTTCAAATTGAAGTTTAACCCATTGAAACAGACTTGTGTCTTCTATTCTACATAAACATGAAGCTGCACTTATCAAAGGACTTGGAAGGATGGCTTTCCTACCAGTGGAGGGCAGAGAAGTCTGTTCCTTATCCAACAACATAAATGTTTTAGGAGGGGAAGACAATATTAAAAATATGATTTGTTGTATGAAAATACAGAAGCATGAGATTGGCGTCTTCATGTAAGGTTTTGGGTGAGAAAACAAAGGAGAGAGAAGAAAAGGACATTGTTATATGAACAAAAGATGAACCACTCCAGTTAAGTGCAGGTTCACTCCAGTTAAGTGCAAGTTTTGGATGAAGTGTTCCTATTACAAATTACAAAGCTGGGACTGAAGCAAATTATTCAGGTAGTGTTTCAATTAAAGGGGGGCTGTGCACCCTGGGTATGCATGTTTTTATTATTATCTCAAAGATTTTTGACTATCTGTTTGGGGGAGGTTCTATAACCTATCTCATTTGCATTTTCCTTATTTTTCAGTGTGGACTAAAACAATATACTTATAGTATAGACAGTCTGAGAATGTTAAGGAAGAATTTACATGAAGTGCCTAGCATGGTACTTCGGATAAAAAAAAGTTGTAAACGATGTTGGCAACACTTCCCTCCATCACCATGGCCCCAGGCCCTTTCAATTATGAAATTCTAAAACCCTGTAACATTCTCTGGGTATTTATTAGAAAACTGATTTTCCAAAATAGAACAGGTGAAAATTTCTTGATATTCCTTACAAATGCGCTGTTGCATAGTAGAAGATATTAGCGCTCTACTTCACTGACTTAATTCTGATTCAAGAGAAAGATTTGGTTAGTAAGGTGGAAGAAATTATTACATAATTGAATCATTAATAATCTTGAGGGAAAGAAATACTGACACATAGCCTTAACTTTTAAGAAGGCAGATTAAAAACAAACAGGTGATAGTTCAGATTTCATTGTCGTGTTTGCTTAAGAACATGGCTCAAAAAGATGAGCCTAAAAAAAAAAAGTAACTAACTGAATAAGAAATCAGATTATGTACTCATAACTAATCTTCATGGATAAGAAAATTGAAAGATAGTTAAAAACAATTGTTTGACTTTGGTAAGGAGCTCAGAAATTAGTATAACTTTTTTTTTTTTTAAGATTTATTTATTTGTGCACACAGAACTGGGGTACAGACCAGAGGCTCAGGGGCAGTGAGAGGCTTCACCAGAGACAGAGTGGGGAGCAGAACAGGGAGATTGACGAAGTACACTGCTGAGGGGAGCAGCGGGCGGGTCAGGAGAGGTCTGCCACGTCATGTGGGCACCTCCGGGGCAGGCGGGAATTGAACTCATGCGGAAGCAGCTTTAGATTCTCAGTGCTGTGCTTTAACCCGCTGCGCCACCAGGGAAGGCCCAGTATAACTTTCTTTTACATATTTTTCTGTTTTCTGAAAATTTCTGTGATGACTCCGACATTAATAAAACAAAACTATTCCTCAAGGACTTGAGGAATAACAAAAAATAAAGTAATTGGGAAGAATGCTGAAAAGTAAGGGAATTCTTTTAAAAGTAACATTAGTTGAGCTAAGTGTGGCTTGTAGATGAGGCATGCAGGAAAAAATGCTAAAGATAACAAAACTAGTTATTTTTGTTATGATTCGTTGAAAGACCATGAACAGGGATGTATAATGATAATGGCTGATACAAAGGAAATGGAACATCTGAACTTGTAACTTTTATTTTGCATCAATCTAGAAAAATTAAGTTCAGTTAGGTCTAAGAAATACATGCATCATTCATTAAGAAGTCATTGAAGCAGATAGGAAATTAAAGCAGATCCTGACTTTCCTAAATCAGTTTAAAGAACTTTCCAGAGATCATGTTCTTTAAATTCTCAGAGTTATTAATCTAAACCATAAAATATGGGAGAGAGTAATTAAGGAAACTACACATGAAACTGAGTATTGCCAAAATTGTTAAAATAAATATGTAATATTTCTTAGCATCTGGAAAGGAAAATCCCAGTCACTATAGACAGGTGTGGATTTACTAAATTAAGTTATAGCAAATTGGTAGGGGCCAGTTAGTGGGTGGCGGAATGCAGAATGCACTGGGCTGGCATTTGGGGTGGGGAAAAAGCTATAGAGGGGTCTCCCTGGTGGTGTTGGAGTTAAATCTCACACTAATCATGATGGTCTGAGTTCGATCCCTGGCCAAGGAGGTGACCCACATGGCACAGCAGACCTCTCCTGTCTCACCTGCTGCTCCCCTCAGCAGTGTATTTCAGTACATCTGCCTGTTCTGCTCCTCACTCTGCCTCTGGTGAATCCTCTCATCCTGCACACCAGTTCTATGCAAAAATAAATAAAATCTTTAAAGAGCTATAGCAATTACCCTAATTTGGTGATGTGTAGGAGGGTGCTAGAGCTGATAAATTTTGGCAATATCTTAAATTCAGAGAAATAGTATTTTTTTATTTCAGTTAAAGGTTTTCAAATATTTTGTAGTAGACATTTTCAAATAAAAAATAAAAATAATGGTTAATAATAAACTTTTATATGCCTCTTACTATCTTTAACAATTATCAAAATCTGAAAATTTAATTTCCTCTATTATTCTCACCACCAAATCTTTTTATTAGTAGTATTAGAATATTTTAAAGACAATCCCAGATCTCATATCAGTGTCTCTCCTTGTTCCATTTTTTTTTCCCACTGAGGTTATGTTGGCTTACAACATTGAATTTTATGATTCAGAAATATAGGTCTCCATGTGGGATGTCTTATCTGAGATTTGGATGAAAGCAAAAAGCTTGTTTAGAAACTTTACCAAAAATTTACAGTTTTTAGCAAGAATTCAATGAATTACTTGAAAGAATCAAGTATGATCCATTTAAATGTCTTACTCATTTAAATGTAATCAAGTACGGCCGTTTCAAGGACACACACAGTGTAGGAATGCTGGTAGTTCACATGAAAAGGATTTGGTGGTAGTTCACATGAAAAGGATTTACAGGCTACTGTTCTCAGTGTGTGTACCTGAAAGGAACTGCACTCGCAATCAGTATCCAGGTCAAGGGTGTGGCTGCCACACGCTCCTCGGCTGAGAGCAGTGCTTTGGAGGGGGCCGGTAACAAAACACAGGCTTCTCAGGAAGGGTAACGGGTGGGAGGTCTGGCAGCTATGGCCCGTAAAGAACGGCTCGTGGAATTGGAGTCATGGAGCCTTGAGAATAGGAAACTTGAGACAGGAAACTTACACAGAGGCAATCTTTGAGGATTTGAAGCAAAATTAATGAAGAAGTGAACACACTCTGCATTGCTTCATAGCTTAGAGTGAGGGTCCAGGGGTGGAAGCTTGAATGAAGCAAAACAGGTGCAGATCAGAACTGACAGTTACAGCTGTCTGGCGATGACTGGACTATATGGAGTGCTCCGCAATCCATGTGGCCAAGATGCTGGCGGAGACACAGTGCCCATCTTTCAGGAATTCTCTACAAGCTGATTTCAGAGTTCAAAACCTTGGCTACACATTAGAATCATGTGAAAGGCCTCTCCCCCTAGAGATTCTGATGCAATTGCTCTGGACGGACCTGGGGAAATCTCCAGGCAAATCTCCTGTTCAGTGAGGACCAGGAACCTTGGAGGTTGTAAATGCTCGTGATCCTTTCAGCCTTGAGACTCTTTTGATTTGAAAAAGATATCACATTTGGGGGGTAATTAAAAAGTCAGAGTGGGCCCACCCTGGTGGCACAGCGGGTTAAAGCACAGCACTGAGAAGCTAAAGCCACTTCAGCATGACTTCGATACCCCACCCGGAGGTGACCCACATGGCGCAGCTAGGGGAGAGGGAGCCTGTGTAGCTGAGAGGAGATTAGAAGTGAGGCAGAGTAAGGTGGGTCTGAAGAAGAAGCGAAAACCAGCATGGTCCTGGGCAAATTGGGATGATTAGTCACCCTAAGAGGTGCCCCACAGGTGCCTTAAATGGGGGTAGCACGTAAAGATGAATGCCTCAGCCTGCATGGTGAGCAAGGGCAAAGGTTAAATTTGTGCTCACTCAGGCTGTTGACTCAGCAATAGTCCTGCTTGTTTATATAGCGCCTCTTATGAGGGTGCTGGTGTTGGCTCAGTGTTCTTTCCTTGGGAGGTGTTGGATTCCTTATCTCACCTCTCACCCACAGAAACCCTGATAAAACCTACAGAATGATTTTGAAGCTTGTTTCTTTGAAGAATTCCTTAGCAATTCCCTCACTGCTGTTTCAGTCTCCCTTCCACCACTGCGCTAAATAATTCTGAAAACAACCCCACAAAGCCGGCTGGCCTCAGGAACGATGACCACGGGCTGCCTTTGAAAACAAGGCTAGAGGTAGCTGTGGGAATTGCATGTGAGGGCTAGACTGAGGCAGTCTGCCCCACATACCTTCACAATCTCCTTTTTATGGAAAAGAGACGTGTGGGTGGGATGTTGGGTTGTTATCGAAATAATGCAGGGAAAATCCCGCTGAAATCTCGGGGAAAAGGCCCATGATTGTGCTTTAAATGTGAAGAATAAACTGGGCAGGCTTTAATAACTGCACTGTATAAGGCCTAACAACTGCTTTTCTCTCTCTCTCAAAGTATCAGCCATTAACTTGGGGGTTGGTGCTGTGCATTATGAATTGAAGAGGTGGCCTTTAGTGTGGCCCTGCAATAACAGTGGTAGCATTACCTGGCACCTTGTTAAAAATGCACATTCTCTGACCTTGCCAAAGCACACCACATTAGAAACACTGGGAATGGAGTCCAGCAAGTTGCATTTTAGTGAGCAAATTCATGGCTGAGAGCTGAATCATAGAAATTATATCAGTGCCTTCTCTCGGGGCTGAACAGGAAAACTGTAAGCTGAAGAAACGTGAGTCTGAATCCCTGAGCCAGGATGGGGAGTGGGGTTGATATTGGCTCAGCAAAAAAAGGTCACATGCTAAGAGAGAAACCCTGCTAATAGAAAGGGATAGAATCAGAATGACAAGCAATAACTCATCTTGGTACAAACTCAGAAAGTATGTGTTCAAATGACTGTAATTACTGATACATACCTACATAAAAAAAGGAGTAATTAGGATATGAATTGAATTTCTTAATACGTTGTATTTTGTTTCACCTTGGTGATGTGGCCTGTTGTGAAAACATTATGTCTACCAGGTTCTTGTCAATTCTTAATTGAAGCTCTATGTTGACAAGAAACATAATTGAGTTTTAAAAAGATGACTTGGCTGCTACAGCTTTATTTTCTTGGAGTTATGTAAAGAATCACAGATGCCAAAAAATGTGAAGAAACAATCTTAATCATAACCATATTGATGACAATGATCATACAAAAACAATAATCATAACTACCGTTACTATTTACTGAGTGCTGAAATTCAATGTCATGTAGACATTGCTGTGTGCTTGGCACTATGGATAACATTGTGGATAAGAAGACATGGTCCTTGCCATCCTAGTTAGTGGTCCCCATCATTTCTGCACGTTAGATGTAGAGCCATTAAAAATAAATACCTGGGTCCCAACACCAGCAACCCTGACTTAATTAGTGTGGAGTGAGAATTGGGATTTCATATTTTTACAAAGTTCTCGAGTTAATCTAATATATAACCAGAATTGAGAATCACTGAGGTAGTGGAAGATTTAAGCATGTAGGTAGATGATTACAACAATAATTGATATGAAAGCTGTGAGGGGTGCCAGTTAGTTTGGGTTTCTGGAAATGATCTTTGAGCTGGAATTTGAAGGCTAAGTAAGAAATAGCTAAGTAAAGGGAATAGGAGGGTTATGTCCCAGGCAGAGGAAAAATATTGTGCTATGGCCTTAAGCAGGGGAAGAAGGGTGTTAGCAGTGCCTGGGCCCTTCTGTAAAGGATTCTGTGGCAGGGAGGGAATCGTGCGAGGAGCCTGAAAGCAGGCAGTGGGGAGAAAGAGTGAAAATAAGAGGCTGGAAACCCAGGAAGAGAGAAGAACACGCAGAACCAATGGCTACATGAAATATTTTGGTCTTGTAAGAAGCATTGTAAAGTAATGGGAAGCTATGAAGTCTTTAAGTAATAAGTGATGACCTTCTCACTTTGAAAGAGCACTCTGGCTGCAGTGTGAAAAGCAGATTGTCAAGAGGCAGGAATAGCTGCAGGAAAACCAGTTAGAACCTGCATGGCAGGAGAAAGTAATGGTTCAGCTAAGAAGGTAGCAGGGAATTGGAGAGGGAGGTGTGACTGTCAGAATCTTTGGGAGGTAGAATTCCAGGACTTAACACAGGGTGTCAGTAACATTTGCTGGGACCAGAGGTCAGGGGTGAGGAAGGAGTGGAAATGAAGCTGTTTTTCTGGGTATTGATGCTGGGTGAGTAGTAGAGATGTTCACTGAGCTGTGGATGCTGAGCTATAGAAACCTGGAGGTAAAGGGGGAAGGTATTAATTCTGTCTGGCACAGTAGCTTGTGGTTCCTGTGAGACATCTAAGCTGAACAAAATGGTCAAGGAGGCAACTGAAAGTGAAGAAAACCTATGTCCAGACTATGCATACGTTGGAGAATTGCTACACATTATGGCAACTGAGGCCATAGTCATGGTCTTTTAATGTAGAACTCATATGTCTTTTCATCAACTTCCTAAAGGAAGAAATGTTTAAAATTATTTAATCCTGAAAGTGAAGATTTCAGGAGGTTAAGTAGCTCACCCTTGTCATACGTCTAAAAAGAGGCAGGGTTGAAACTTCACCCTACATAATGATTACATAGTTATAAAACAGGAGATAACATCATGTAGTCATACCACCTCAGTGAGAATGCTCATCCTCTAAGAAAATATAGGGTTACCCATGCTTGCTTAGAAAGGACCATTTCAATGTGCATTGCCTTCTATTTTAAACAGCACTTGCATCTATTATTCTTGGTAATTCCATGAGAAAATATTCCATGGAGTTTATGACTAAGCGCTGGGATTCAGATTTGGGATTTGCTGCCCAAACATCTGTCTTCTTGCTTTCTGTGATACATGCAAACTGAAGTTGAAGTTGCCTGGCAGCTCACTTAAAATAGAACCAAGAGTTTGGAAGTTAAAACACATTTGGAATAATCAAATAATTCAACCTCCCTTTGTTTGCTGGAAAACATCATGTACTAAAAATTTTAGTCAATTGTATCCATTCATTTATTCAACTGGCATACTAGAATACTGACAGGCCAGGCCATTTGCTGGTTTCTGGAGACTGACAAAGGTTAAAAGCTGTTGCAGCATTGTGTGGGGTGCTGTCAAACAAATGAAGGGGAGAGTACTTGTTTCATCATTAGAAGAGGGGCAAGAGACTTTCAGGAAAATTCCCTGGAAGTCAATACTTAGTTACTCCTTGGATATGTAAATTAAATATTCTGAGCTTCAATTTCCTCATGAGGTAGAGTTAAGTAGATGGAGAAGAAAGAAAGGTGTTTCAGGCAGAGGAAGCAGGAACTTTGTATAAGGCATGAAGATATGAAAAAGAAAGACCAATTTAGAGACTAACATCTTAAACTACACCTTGTGCTGTTTGAGGTTTAGCCTTAGAATTGTTGTTAAAGGGGGCCTATATTTTGAGACCATGGGCATCACCCAAGTCCCTTGGGTGGTGTCGCATAATCGGGTTTGCATCACTGATGATGCTGGCTTCAAAGTAGAGGATGGATTGTCGGGGAAGAGCCTGGGTATGGAGAGGCTGCTTCAGAAGTTATTGTATATGAATCCAGGCAGGAAATGAGATATATGAATGGATTTGAGAGATTTATTGGATAGAATCAACAAAACTGGGAGTTTGATTGGAGGGAGAAGAAAGGTTAGGGATACTAAGGGCAGTGGTGACCTTGTGAACAGATTATGTAGAAAAAATCAGTGTGAAGGAAAGTTAAATTTTAGACTTGGTGCATTTGGGTATGAAAGACTGAAGCAGATATGTTTGGTAGTGGCTGTAACTATAGTTTGGGGTTCAGGAAAAAGTCATAGACTGGAGATAGACATCACAGAGTCATCCCTTACAGACCAGGGAATCATCACTTTAGTGATGAGGGAGTCATTGCAGTCAGCTGGGGGATGTATGTGAAGTGAGATGAGCCAAATTTTCAAGCAGGAGCTCTGTGGAACACCCCTATTTATAGAGAAAAAGAGGAGTAGAAAAGTAGTGGTCTGAGAAGTCGGAGGGCTACTGGGAGGAGCCAAGAAAGGAGAGAGTTTATGTCATAAGAAAGAGAGCAGATTCAACTTCTATAGGAAATATAAATACTGAAATGCATGTGCTTGATATCTGTGCAAATGGCTTTGATGAAATGGTGGGGCAGAAGCCAGCTGTGGTAGACCAAGCTGCGAGTGGGTTATGTGAAATTTAGATTTTTAGGTGGGGTTTGGAAAGCAAATAGCACACGGAGAAAAAGTGCTATCAACAGTTAAGTCATAAGAGTTTGTGGAGCATGGGTCTGCTCACTGGGAACGTTGAAGGGAGTGAACTAAAGTCAAGAGAAGTGGTCCATAAGCAGTTCTGAGAGGATGTGGTCTCTTCCCAACAGGTGTGGAGAGCATAGGAGAAGGACTCTGTAGAGTCTCTGTTACCCATTGCTAACTACCCCTTTCCTGAAGATGGAATGAAGTAACATTCCCAGAGGGCAGTTTGAGGTACTGAATTCTCCCAGAAGATGGAGTAAAAATTTCCTCTTCAACTCATGTGCTCCCAGGAGTCTTTGGGTTTGTAGGGATCTCTGTAAAGAGTCTCAACTATTTTAGTCATCATTTCCAAATACTTGCTTTGTACAGTATCCAAACTTTTCCCAAGGGGGAGACACTTTTCCCTCCACTCAGAACATCATTATAATTCTAAAGAAGAGAAAGCATATAGCATCCTTCTTGTTTACTCTGGTCCCTCAAGTCTGCTTCCCAGTCTACCTGCACTCTGCCTGCCTATATGAGTTGCAGCTACTTAGAAGTAGACCAGCTGGGTGTAAGCAAGGAGTGTACAGATTGTGCTGTACGTGTGGCTCTCTCCTGGGGCCTAGACCACATTGCTTCTGTATTCTACAGGCAGCTTATGCCTTATAGGAAAAGACAATCTATTTCACCTCATGGAATAAAAATATGAGAATCCTGTGAAACATGCAATATAAGGATTAATATCCTTTTATTATTTAATAATCATCGGCTCATTTTTTTCACCTTACAGAAAAATCATGGCAAGGTAACTTATGAATATGAACTCATAGTGGGGTAGGGGGACATAGATTATCTTAGAGGGTAGATCCCTTATCACTATAAAGTCCTTTTAGGGAAATGAGCTACTTGAGTCCACAGGACAAGCCCCCTTCTTCCCCAGACACGCAGTGACACATTGTACTCCCATTCCTTTCAGTTGTTTTTTCAATCCTTGCTGGTAACCCACCTCATAGTCACACATTCTTTCTTCATTCAGATTATAGATTGACCAGAACACCAATATTTTAGTCATCTTACGTATTTGAGGAAATAACCAGACTAACACACATTTTTTTTTTTCCCCTGTTGTATCTACCTTACTAGTTTTGATCTGGGACACATCTTTCTCCAAGATCAGGAAATTTTCTTTAAACACTCAACTTCTTCACTAAAAGAGTATCAAAAATATGCTTTAAATAAATAAAATAAGGGAGGCCCTCCCTAGTGGCTCAGCTGATTAAAGCACAATGCTATGAAGCTGTCCACAGCCACTGCAATGTGAGTTCGGTTCCCAGCCTGGGAGCTGACCCACATGGCACAGCAGACCTCTCCTGACTCACCATGTTCCTCGCTTCAGCAGTGTACCTCACTCGATCTGCCTGTTCTGCTCCCCACTCTGTCTCTGGTGAAGCCTCTCACCCCCTGCACCTCTGAACTGTACCCCCGTTCTTATATGCATAAATAAATAAATCTTTAAAAAAATCTAGGGGACTCTTATATTGTCCCTCTCAATTATCACTTTGATTTGCCCACCCTTAACAGGAATGGATGCTAGTCAATTTAAGCCTGAGTTCTGCAGAGGTGCCCAATATCCTTTAAAATAAAGTTTTCAGTCTACCCACAGCCTGACCAGATAAGATCCAATGATACTTCCCTAAAGAGAGCAGAGGAGATGAGATTGATCTGGGAAGAAGGAATGAGTGCGGACCCAGAGATTTCTACTTGGACTAATTAGGTTGGTCAGAGACTGGCAGCCTGGCAGAATGGACATAGGATACTGGGTACACAAATGAGGAAGTAGAAATGAGAGAATTTAGCAATGTGAGGTATAGACTAGAGGACTATAAGGTTAGGTGGCCTGACTGAGCCACTGCGCTCCATGCCTGATATGACCCCACACTGTTGCTATGTGGCCAGTACCGATCTCAGTCATTTACCAGAACAAATAACTATGGCTTGTTGACAAAGACAGCTGCTTTGAGAAAGGATAGAGTCCCCAGGGCATACTTCTTCAGTTCAGACGTGTGAGAGGATTCCCTTGGTGGAAGCAATGTTCTTATTGCAGACCATCAATACACAAGATTGTTATGCTTGTTGGCTGGGACACAGGGAATTCCTATTCTGTGATCTCAGTGATATCATTTTGCCGGAAATGGCCCTCCTCCTAGCCAGCCCTATATTTGAATATGGGGTTCCATGATGAGCACAAAGACCTATTGTGCTCTATGCAATTCATGGGCAAAACAATTCAGGAGAGGCCACAGGGGTATGTTTGAGGAGGTAAATGGTATGGAGAGAAGGAAGTGTGCAGGAGGAGAATGGGGTAACCTCCTTTGCTTCCTTATTTTGCACACATGAAGTCTCTGCTGGCATTTGAAATTTGCAGTTGTTAACATTTTTAAACTCAAGCACACAAAGTGCAGAGTCAGTTACTTGCTGCTAATCTGAGAACAGCATGTCCACAGTCATGGGCCAGGGGTATATGGAGTTGGCAGGATCAGATTTTCAGGAAGAACTTTTTTCTGCACCCCCTCCACCTCTTTTCCATTGCTTGGGGGGCACCAGATGGGCTCTTCCCACCCAAAGCTGAGCCTCTGGGGGATCTACTTAGGATCCCTAAGCTACTTTGTTTTTGTTTTTTTTTTTTAAGATTTATTTATTTGTACAGAACTGGGGTACAGGCCAGAGATGCGGAGGGTGAGAGGATTCACCAGAGACAGAGTGGGGTGCAGAACGGCAGATCGACGAAGTACACTGCTGAGGGGAGCAGTGGGCGGGTCAGGAGAGGTCTGCCGCGCCATGTGGTCACCTCCGGGGCAGGCAGGGATTGAACTCATGGGGAAGTGGCTTAAGCTTCTTAGTGCTGTGCTTTAACCCGCTGCACCACCTGGGAGGGCCCCTAAGCTACTTTGTTAAGATAAATGCACTCCTTTTCTAACTGAAGAACAGTGAGCTGAAATAACCGCTAGATAACATTTCAAAGAGTAGAAATAAAAGGTTATAAATAAAAACAAATAACTAGCTCCGAAGTCTGACCTTCAAGAGCTCAGTGGAACAGAATGTGAATTATTTACTTAATTACCCACCTCTCTCTGTACTCCCATCCCACCTCTCCTCGCTCCTATTGTCCGACTTTGTCTCCTTGGCTCTGTCTCCCAAGCCTGTGTCTGTTTCATCTACGTGTTTGTTATGCTTTACCTACCACTCCTTTGCCTTTGCCCTTTATCTAGCTTGTTATCACTGAGGACTTGAAGCTAATTTTTCGAATTTGTGTATGTATTAACACTGTATTGACTTCTTTGACCTACAGCAAAAAGTGCCACCAAATGAATTTGCTTTATCCTCAAACTTGTTTCTTGTTAATTGTGATTAAACATAAGGTATACGTGAAATAGAATAGGCTCTTTCCATTTGAACAAAACTTTGGATGAGTTCTTTCACATTGGGTCTTCTGAAAAGGAACAAGCTGAGTGATTTGTTGCAAAAAAAAAAAAAGTTGAGACCAGGAATTAAGCAAGGCATTCTGGGTGCACAATTGCTCTACTCTACGCCACATGACAGGCTTGGTACACTGCTGGGAAATGAGTGAGGCAGTGAAGTGGTATTAAAGACTTGGATCAAATGTCTGTTCTGCCACTTGAAAGATGTAGGACTGAATCACAGTCTCTGTCGCTTTGCTGCAAGCTTTTGACTATCAGGGACCAAAGATCCCCAAACTAGCTTTTTCAAAGGTATAGCATTGTCTGATATCATCATTGACAACAATCCAGACAGCACCCCAGTCCAGTCCTGGAAGTAATCACTTTGCATTTCTGGATACTATGAGTGGCTACCACACACAGCACACTGTACCAAGCCACTGTCATGTGGCTTAGAGTAGGGCAGTTGCTAAAAGTCTCACTTCTGCACCCAGAATGCCTTGCTTAATTCCTGGTCTCAACTTCTTCTTCTTCTTCTTCTTTTTTTTTTTGCAACTTTAACAACTTATTTAATCTCTCTGTGACTCGGTTTCCTCATCTATAAAGTGACAGTAACAATGATGATAATAGTACTTGTAATGGTGACCTTATTTGGAAGTAAGGTTTTTGCAGCTGTAATTACAGGTCTTGAGACTAGATCATTCTGGAATTAGGTGGGCCTTACGCCAATGACAGGTGTCCTGATAAGAGAAAGGAGAAAGAGTTTTAACTCAAACACAGTGGAAAGGGTCACATACAAACCAAGACAAAGTGAAGCAGCCACAAGCCAAGGAATGCCAGGAACCACCAGAAACTGGAAGAAACAAGCAAGACATTTTCTCCAAAGATTATGACTCGTTGACACCTAAATTCTGGATTTGGGGACTCCATAATTGTGAATATATAACTTTCTTTTGTATTAAGTTACGAAGTTTCTGATAATTTGTTGTGGACAACTGATGCAGATGATAACATAGTACAGCTACCTCACATGATTGGGGTGAGGACTAAGTTAGTTGCTTTATTTAAAGTGCTGGGAGTAGAATATGGAACATGGTGAGGGTTCTTTAAGTGTAGCTGTTATGTATTGTTAGCTCATTGAATCTTACCAAGCAACCTATGAAATATGCACTATTATGACTCCTGTTTTGCCCATGAGAAAGTAGAGGCTTTGAGAAATGGAGCAAAGATGAGCTTGTATGATTCTAACTAGAGTTGCCTCTCAGGAGCTTACAGAGTTTGGTTTTCTGATGGATCCTTCTGACTGTTGGTTTGGTGACCCTCAAAATGATGATCTCCCAGCAAAGTTTATTCATTCCTGACTCCTCGAGAGGACCAGAAGGTATACGTGATGGTATTTATCCTGTTGGATGCATTGTCCTAGACCTGGTCTTGGCAGAAACCCATTCCAGAGAGCCAGGCCCTGTCCACCTGTGGCTGTGTGGTTGTCTTACAGCCTGACTTGACTGGGAGCAGCCTCCCTACCTCATGGCAAGAGGCAAGGGTCTGTTCTTTCAAAGGCTGTGCCCCTTGAGGGGCTTCAAAGCCCCAAACGGTTCCTTGTATACACCCCTAAGATATTTAGTAGAGATTATGCAGGAGACTAGAAATGATTCTTTAAAGTAAAGCCCTCCCTGGAACTTGCAAGACCCTATTATCAAGGTCCTCAGCTCCTTCCTTCCCTGCACTTCCTCTTCCATATCACTCTCTTAGCCACACTTTCTCATGGCCAGACATTATCTTTGCATGTGCAGTTCCAGTTGCTCTAAGATTTCTTGCCTAAGATGCTTTCTCCTCACTGCCTTGACTCTTCCTCAACACCACCATATAAGAGAAACCTTTCCTGATAGTCTTATCCTTCCTCTTCTTTCTTTTTCCCCTCCTTAGCACTTATATAACACATTATACATTTTGATTTTCTTATTTTTGTCTTTTACTCCAAACTAGTATATGGACACTGTGAGGATGGAGGGTGTTGATCTAGTTCAAAGCCTAGTTCAGGTTTAGTGCACACTGAATGACTAAGTGAAAGAATGAAGCATAGCTCCTCCCAGTAACAGTGGCAGAGCTCCCAGACTGAAAGAATTGGAACCCTTTGATCACAGTAAGCTGCTTCCCACCGCAGGGCTTTCATGGTTGCTGGTCCCTCTTCCTGGAATGTTCTTACTCCTTGAAGTTGATGTTTTCCCAGTACCCAGGTCTCTGCTCAAGTGCTTCCTTCTCAGCACGACTTTCCCGATTCTCAATCTAATACCCCAATCCTATGCCATTGCTGCAGCAAATCCCTCAATAACATGCCTTGGCTTATCATAATGTACTACTTTTCTGGCTTGTCTATCTCGACAATTAGATGAGAACTTCCAAAGAGCGGGGAGCTTGTTGGTCTAGCTTTTGAAACTAAGACAGTGCCTGACTAGGTCGAGAAGGAAAATAAGATAGCAAAATGGTTATATTTATTGAAACAGAAGTATCAACCTTTTGAACCACTCCTGTGAAGCATTCATCTTCCGTTATGGTGGAAACATTGCTGCCTGTCGGTGCCCCTTAGGAGTAGGTTTGTGACAGTTCATCTAAAGCACATGCTTATTTGGAGCTGTGGTTGCTGACGTCACAGTTTTGAAAACTGCACACAGACAGTGCCCAGGGCATTCTCTTCCATGTTCTAGAGCCCTTGAATCAAACAGGATATTTCTGCCACACCAGTTGTATCAAGATGTTTTGGGTTCAATATATTAAAGACCTGACTCCATGAAGTATAAATCTTATGAGAGGATCAGATCAGGGTCCTGGAGGTTGTATCCCCTCTCTATGAGATGTGGGGGATTTTTGGGGAATTGTAAGCATCTGAGCAAATTAAGGTTATGTTTGGAAGGGTGCAGGGAGGGAAGTGCTGTGTATTAGATCCATTGTTCCTTTGTTTAGATGTAATAGACAGTGGTGTTTGCACATTTTTTACTGCTACATTTTGTACTGTTTCCTCTGATCGGTGAAGACTGGTTCATGACTCTAGAGGCTGATGAGGACCGGAGCCCCACATGTAGGTGTAATCCTTTGGATCCCGCTCAGAAGCTTGAGAACAAGCTCCTATTTCAGTGTGCAGTGGGTGCTGCTGACCAAATTTGGGGAGAGTTTGATATTTGGTCTGTGTGTTCCTAGAGAATGTTTTCATAGAAAGTGGACTGCCAGAATAGAGGGGATGGGCAGCCGTTTCATTTCCTAGTCACCTCTATTATGTGCTCTGTTCTAACCAAGGTGTAACCTTTTACCTTTTATGGAATTTTCCTCTGAGAACAATGTTATGTTCCCTACTGGGTGAAACTAAGAACAAGATAGATAAGATAATATGAATAATGACTTGAAATTGCTATTACCAGTGAAATCCATGTAAGTGTGGCTGAAATGCCGCAGGTGTGTCAAACCTGGAAATGGCAAGGATGGGACTATGATGTTTTTGATTTTTGTTATTTGTTACTTATACCTTCATAGAGCTACATGATGGATAAACAAACCGCCTGTTAGGGATTCTTCCCTCTCTTCATGCCATATCTGGTCTCTTACCTAATTCTGCCCATTCTCTACATCAGACACTAACTCAATCTTGGCCCTCATCATAGTAGAAGCAAATCATTTGGTTTTGAATTATTTCCCAACTACTTTGCAAACAAAGTGGATAAACATTAGCTTTTAAAAAAATCTTTGGTGTTTCCAAATAGCCAGCAAAAACAAAACAAAACAACAAAACAGAAAATAGGGGGAAATCAATGTTTGTTTTTCTAATCGATTTTCTATCCTGCCTTTGGTTTTAGGATCTGGATTGAAGAGATTTTGCTCTAAAAATATATTGGTCATCCTTGGCTTCACTTTTATCATGGCTGTGATTGCTTTAATTACTGTGGGACTGACCCAGAACAGACCATTGCCAGAAAATCTTAAGGTAATTCCAATCCATGTGTATGCCCATTTGTGCATTTGTTTCTATGAGGGGACTTGGTCTGGGTGGAAGAAAAGCAAGTAAAATTCCTGACAATCCAGGTGCAAGTCAAAAATCCATTGGATTAGCTGTGTGAAAATGCAAACAAATTCTCATTCTGGAGGAAGGAAGGCCTTGAATCAGTAGTTGGTGGGAAGATAATTTCTTTTATCATTCAGCAAATTAATTAAATCAGTACTCCAACAGAGATAAGTGCTTTATTTCCTACATCAGATCTGTGCTCTACTGTGGTGATATTCTACAATCTAGTACTATCAATTTTTGATTAAAGATCTAGAATTTATTTGTATTGTTTTTTAATTGAGGGAAATTCATTTACAACACTTTGCGTGATTCAGAGGCACAAGATCACACCTCTTCAGCTGCATGTTACCACATCACACCCACCACCAAGATCCATAATCCTCCGCCACAGTCTTTGGGTCTCTTCCCCCCTTTATTCTCTACTCTCACTCTCTACCTTTGGTGGCCTCAATTCTGTAGTCACCCACACTCCACACTGTTTTTTAAAATATATATTTATTTATGCATACAGAACTGGGGTACAGCCAGAGGTGCAGGGGCGGCGAGAGGATTCACAGGCAGATAGATAAAGTACATTGCTGAGGGGAGCAGCAGGCGAGACAGGAGAGGTCTGCCGCACCATGTGGGTCAGCTCCCTGGGTGGGGATTGAACTTGCAACTGAGGCAGCTGTGGCTGGGGCTAGCTTCATAGTGCTGCGCTTTAACCCTGTTATGCCACCAAGAAGGATCACTGTTTTCTTGTTTTTTAATATTCTCTGGGTGTAATTAATATGACATTTGTCTTTGTGAGTGAAATCAGCTAGTATTGTCTTTCTTTTTTCTCGCTTATTTCAGTTATATTATCCCCGCTAGCTCTATATATGTTGTCCCAAATGTCAAGAGCTCATCTTCTTTGGTTGCTGAGTGGTGTTCCATTGTGTACACACTGCATCTTCTTAATCTACTCCTCCGTCCTTACACACGTAGGTTGTTTCCATAGCACAGCTGTTGTAAATACTGCTGCAAAGGGTTCAGGAGTGCACGCATTCCTTTGAATTTGTGTTTTTGCATTCTTTGGGTAGATATCAGGAGTGAAATTAGTTGTGAATCATAGAGTAGATCTATTTGTCATATTTTGAGGAACTTCTATACTATTTTTGGGAAGGGCTGGACCAACCTACATTCCCATCAACAGTGTAAGAGGGAAAATAGACCAATTATAAGCAAGGAAATTGACACAGGAATCAAAAATCTCCCAAAAAAACAAAAACCCAACACATGTCTTTTGCAGCAACTTGGATGGAGCTGGAAAAGATCATGCTTAGTGAGATAAGCCAGAAAGAGAAAGAAAAATACCGGATGGTTTCGCTAATAGCAGGAGTATAATGGACCAGGCGAGAAAATAATAAGAATAATGAACAGCCATATACCAGAGACATTTTTTGGGGGGGGAGTGGGGAATGGGATCAAAAACATGTGTGTGTGGGGGGAGGGAAGTGCACGGGACTGTAGTGATGGCACACGGGTGACTCGGTGATGGGAAACCCACAGGGATTACAATTGAGATGAAAAAAAAAATGTACAAAATGATGTAAAAATAAACTGTTATATTATTATTAAAAAAAAAAAGGGCAAGATTGTTTCACTCGTGTGTTCAACAAACCTTGAAAGATTGAAATGATATTCTACCCTTTTCAAACTTAAAAAAAATTGAGGAAGATGGGGTGTTGTCAAACATACATTATGAGGCCAACAGTACTCTGATATTACAAGCAGACAATGACACTACAAAAACAAAAACTACGAAACACCCCAGATAACACAGTTGCAAAATCCAGGAAACAGAAACTTGCATCAGATACAACAATTTGAATTTAATTTGTAGGTGGGCAGATTCCTTCTGAAATTTTCACACTTGAAGATGTAGTTAATGTCATTAACAATAATTAGGGTCATTAACTATTTTGATTTATTTTTGCTTCCTTTCTTGTTCATCAAAGTAAAAAGACAAAGACACAGTTATCTCACATGTAACTTGTACTATGTTCATTATTTTATTTAATATGCTAATTTAAAGGTATATAATATATTTACATTTATATTGTAATACATTATTTTAAACTTTCCTTGATGTGACAGTAAATAAATCTAAGAAGACAAATATAATTAATATGCTAACAATCACATATATACATTTAGATAATGACATATCTAGAAGTTATCTTTACCATGGAGATCTTGAAATAAATGTGCAGAAATAAATCCTCTTGCATTTAAGGATATTGAGCTGTGAACCTGGGAAGATAAATGGATATGCCAGGCTTCTGCCAACATTTGCCATTCACCTAATCACTTGTTATATAGCAGAGGCCTAGATGTTACATTGGCATTATTTTGCCCCACAAATTCAGTCCGGTGGAATCGTACACAGCAACCCTTTGTCTGTATGAAAGGCTGATGCTATCTCATTGTCAATGGTATCTTTCCTTTTCTGTTAAGAATGATGTCGACTCTCTTGGCAAAACTTCACTCACAGTTGAAGCCTCATTACATTTCAGTTCTGCCATTTGTTTACCAGCTCCAAAAGCACATGATTGATTTCTTGATTTGACCTTTTTACATGTTTATTATTGCATCATTGGAGAAGGGGACTTCTTAGGAAGCAAATCCATGACAGACTTGGGCTCTGTGTTCCCATGAATATTTGTGGTCATGGATGACCTTCCCTTACTGGCAGGAATTGTCCTGAAGTCTTTTGTAATTTTGTCTTGTTGTGTTGGCCTGGCAAAATAAAACATTTTTTAAATAAGTAGTAATCGTATTTGGATCATAGACATTGGCATCAGAAGTGAGTCTTCACAGCAATATCATGAATTTATTTTACAAAAGATCATTTTATATATGCAAACTGGCATGTGTTGAATATACACACTAATTTTAGTAAGATTATATAGTGAGGGCAAAAATGTTTTCTTTGGTGATGATTTTAAGTTATGCTGTTTAGTTTCATAACCACTAGCTAAAAGCAATTTCTTTCTGAAAAATTTGACTTAAATATAGACACTTATTTGATATTTTGTATCTGATACATTTGTTTTAAAAAACATATGATGTCATCACATATGACCATATATCACTGAGCAATTCTTCACTCTTTTTTTCATAAATCTGCATCAACACTTCTGGCTGCAATGAATTTGAGGGAGGTAAGAGCAGAAGATGAAGGAACTATGTAAGAAAGAGGCTTTTATAGAAGTTTGGAAAGAAAAGATTTTGAGTTAAATTTTGAAGAATTTTGTCAGGGTAACATTGATTTACAGCACTGAGGAGGTACAGGTTCCGCTGCCTCAGATGCAGCTCGCTACCAACGCCCCATAATCCTTCACCACACAGCACTAGGCTCCTCCCCTTCCGGGATCTTCAGCTTTACAGGCAGGTTTATAGCGGTTATTTTTGGTTGGTTTTATTGAACTTTTTGTTTTGTTTCTCTATCCCTGCTCCCCACGGGGTGCTCGCCTTTCATTTCTGATTTCCTTTCCTTAGCGTAACCCCTCCAGTTCAACCCATGTTGTCACAATGGCAAGAGTTCACCTTTTTTCCGTAAATACTTGCAGAATATTCATTTGTGTACGCTTGTCAAACCTTTTTAATCCACTGCTGTATCAGTGGACACTTCAGTTGTTTGAAGGATTGCTTTGAGGCTTTGAATATGGCAACAAAGCAGCTGGATAATCAGCTCTGGATCACAGCAAAGAGAGGTGTAGACCGTCACTGTCCCGCACACATACAATGTCAGCTACGTTTTAATTTTTCTAAGAGCCACATTAAAAATTAGAAGCAAAGAGGTCAAATTAATGCAAATATATATTATATAATCCAATATATTCTAATATCTTTTCAACATTTTATCAAAGTAATTTTTAAATAGCTACATTCTTTTTTTCAAATGACTTCAAGTTCCACTGTGATTTTGAATTTAAAGTACATCTTAATTCAGACTAACCACATTTCAGGTGCTTAATAACTAATGACTAGTGGCTACCTTATTGCTTAGCGCAGATCTGGAATACAGATTGGTCTCTGATGTCACTGATGTATTGAAATCCTAGAAATATATGATGCCATAGGAAGAATGTCAGAATAAGAAGAGGTGAGGATCAAATTCTGAGGAATTCTCATTTAAACATGGACTAGTAAAGGAATTTCTCCATAGTACAGTGATAATTCTACTTTGTACAGAGCTTTGCAGCTTATACATCATTTACATTTTTCCTTTCCAGGAGTTCCGTGAGGAAAGATTATCTTCATTGTATAGGCAGAATAGAGCTTTTGAGGTTTTCTTGCCCAAGGTGAAGATGGAACTATCTGACCAAAAGTTGGATGAGCTTTTAATTTTAGTTTTCCCAAACAACACATCCTCACAATGAGCTGAATGATGGATGTTCCTTTTGATCCCAAGGTAACAGGGAAAGAGGGAAAGCTCCAGAGACCATGTGATGGGTGCGTAGCCACAGTGAGCCTCCGAAGCTTGCAATCTCTGGGGCCCCAAAGAGCTGCGGAGAAAGCACTTTGGAGTCACCTGCCCCGATTTTGCCCATGGTTCTCATCCCCTGTTGGTCAAGGGTTGCCTCACTGGGTATTGACTTCCTGGTACTTACGTGGGTCAGAAGGCCTATGTGGGTTCTGTGGAAACCTACTAGTCAGTGGGAGGAAACCCCTGGATGAGAAGATACACCTGGGAAGGGAGTTAAGAGTAGATCAAGAAGCCGTGAGGTCACCACACAGATCTGAAGCATCTTTGTGTCTATTTTTGTGGGGGAAAGTCATTTCAGTGCAAAAGAGACATGTTAATATAGACATAATCACACAGTACTAGGGAAGCCCAGGGAAAGGAGCCAACAATTGCTCCTGGTCACATGAAAAGTCTTCACAGAACAGAGAGTTTTGGACCAAAGTATTAAGGAACACTATGGAGTTTGTCAGAAGCTGGGGTAGGACGTGTTCCCACTAAAGGCTATGCCACGTGTTGACTGGCAATCTGAATGAGCAAGCCATCCCTGATGAATGGCCGGCAGTTCAGAATGGCTGGAATATTGAATATGGAGGCAAGAAGGATGGTAGGAAAGGAGACTCAGGACTGAGCTTAGTATGCCTGGTTTAGGGGTGGGCATCTCATTCATTAAGCTGCAGAAGTCCTCAGGCTTGGTTCTACTTTAGAAGCACCCTACACCTGGGCAATTAAATCAGAGCATTTGGGGGTGAAGCCCACACAATGTTGTGTCTTAAAACCTTCCTATGTGATTCTAATGAGCAATCATGATGGCAAACTACCACTGCTTTGAAGGGTTTCAAATAGGGGGGTGAGGCCTAGAATTGTGTTCCTGAGATTCCTCTTGGGAGGGGAGCAGGCTAGAGGAGAGACTAGGGTGCTCCTGCTATGGTCTTGACAAGGCTGGCGTGAAAGCACTGTCCTGGGGTGAGGGGGCAATGTGAGAAATGCTAAGGTTGACCAGATCTTAGTGACTGGATTCTTGAGAGGACCTTTCAAGCTCAAAATGGAACAGCGATGCTGAGAGCAGCCTCTGCATGGTTCTGTTTAAAGCCACGGTCTTTCTTGGTGCAACGTCAATGTGGGAAGACTTTAATTTTCTCTCTACTGATTTCCTCTGTCTTCATTCTTGTCTTCTCACAGGGATGTTCTGCCTCCCCCATCATGGGCCATGGACTCATGAGTCCAGGTTTGAAACCCAGCTTTGCCCTTTCAGTCACAGAACTTAAGCTCCTGAGTCTGTTTCTCCACAAGATGGAGTAAATAATTGATATCACATAGGTTCTTATGAGAATTAAGGTGGGATAAAGTAAGTGTGAAGGGTAGAGTGGGGGTCCCAGTCCATGTGGACATACAATAATGGTGTTATCTGTGTAGCCCATATCTCTGGTGACAGACTATTCACTTCTGTACCTGCTGCTTTCCACCTGCCTCATCCTCATCCAATCCTGCTCTGTCTTGATGACCTAATTTTGTCATATACCTGCCTAACCCAGTTGGGTTCAGCCTTGCTGGGGGGAAGGGAAGTTCATAGCCTCATGCTGAAGCCATATCTGGCATAACACAGCATGGACTCTTCATTATACTAGTGTGTTTATTTGCCCAGTGACCTCTAGGCATATTAAGGACAGGGACTGTTTTGTCTGTCCTTGCACACATTTTATTATTCATTCACTCAGCTCATTTGCTTAACAAATCATCTTTGACTACCTACTCTATTTTATAGGCCTTGGGTATAGCAAGAAACAAGACTAGCAAAGTCCTTACCCTCATGGAGTTTATAGTCTAGTGGGAAGGTTAATCATTTTGCCATGAATGTCAAATTCCAACACACATAGAATCTGACTTACATGCTTGCCTCATAGAAGTTTGCAAGTTAAATAAGTAGAGAAACATCTTGAACAAATAAATGGCACTGTCCTTAGATGTGAAGAACCAACCCTAGTAACTGGGTTTGTGAGTGTGAAAGGCAGGAGCTACCTGAGGATCAGATTTCGTAGAGATCCTGGTTCCCCATTCTCACCTCCAGAGCCTACTCCTAATTCAAGATCCCAACTTGCAGGGCCTAAAAATCTTTGCCATTAATAAGCATCCTGGGGCATTCTTATGTCATTAAAGTTTGGAAACCACTGCCCTTTAGTAATGTAATCTCCACTAAAAAAAGAAAAAGTAACTCTTAATGGACTGAAGAATCTTTAGCTTTACCTCAATAACCTCTGGAAAAATGCCTTTGGCCAGGTAGGTGTGAGTGGGAAGGTAGCTTTGAGGTTTTCCCAGTTTACCATTTGTTAAATTGCCTGCTTGTTGCTGGACCAGGGAAGTCAGTGAGTTGTTAGCTATTTCTGTAGCACAAATATTCTGCATTCTGGCTGCACAGAGTCTGGCAGGCTTCTCCTGAAGGCCCAAGCACGAACCACATGCCTTTGCTTAAAGTTGGCACATCTGTGGACTGATGGCTCTGGAACCCAGAGGCTTTGATTTCAATCCCAGACCTGCTACTTTGTACCAGTGACACTTGGATCACATAAACTTCTTTTCTGTACCTCACTTTCCTTACCTGTGAAAGGGAAGTGTAGCTTGATGTACTAGTGGGGGGGTGGCTGTGAGGATTGGATGGAATCATAGCAGTGACTCAATGATCAGAAGCCATCAGAGGAGACAAGCACCAACACTGATGTGAGGGATGAACTTCAGGGAAGGCCCTTTGCTGTGTGTGGTTAGGGTCACTGGGCTGAAACCCTCCCAGGATTTCCAGCCTCTGCAAAAAAGGTAATGTCCTACCTCCGAACATCTGCTTTTTTCACAAAGGGCTCTACTTCAATAAGCATTTGTGATTTTATTTTTTATAGAAACTTGGAAGGATTTGTTCTAATTTTCAATATAAAACACTCCTGGAAATTAGACCATTTTTATTCTGCTGGATTTTAATATGGTCTGGCTTAAAAAACAACACAGAAATAGGTGGTGATGATGTCTGTCCAACAATATGACAGTCATGAATATACTTAATGCCACAGAATCATAACAGAGCTGAAGTATCTATTAAAGGTCTAGTAACTCCAATTAAAGAAGAAAAAAAGGAAGAAAATGCTCACTAATTGTTTACAGGCTCTGCCAGCATCACTGTAGCTAATGGAGACCTGATTTGTTTATAGAGTACTGGAGTGATATTCAAAAGGATAAGCTTTGTATATTCAAAAGGACTCACTGTGACAGACTGATTATGTTGCTGAAGTTACTACTTAAAGCTACAGGAACTTCCAAGAAAGATTCTGAAGAATGCCTGCTTGAAGAGAAGTTAAATATCACAATGTTGCCCACGTTACCCAGCTTCTGGGTTATTTTGGGGGGGCTGAGTGGCTTAAGGAGGTGGAGGGGAAGTAGACTTCACCCACTGGCACACTTTATTAGACTGAATTTTTTATTTTTATTATTTATTAGACTGAATATTAATCTCTCTAAAGATGGAAAGGAATTTAAAAATCACATTCTTATTTGATCTAGCAATTGTCCACTGAATCCCTTTGTGCTTTATGTACAGTTGGGTAGAGCTTGGAGTATGCACATAAACACAGTAAGCAAAATAGACCTTCTGTAGGTAGCTTATAGCCTAGTAGGGAAGACAGACCTTAATCAAGTAGCCACAGACATGTATTCAGTTACACAATGTGGTGATGTCTCGAGAGGAAACTACAGGTGCTGTTAGATTAAGAGGGTGGAATTTAATCGGAGAAGGTCAGAGATGGCTGGGATCTCAGGTGAGGGGCTTTTTCTGGACAAGAAGCCACATGTGCGTGAAAGAAGGCCAGCAAAGGGTGGGTATTTTCTGAATGAGAAGACTGAAGAAAATGCGTAACTTCTGACTTTTGCAGACCCAGGGTAAGAAGTAGTTTTTCTCTTGCTTTCCATATTCAGGGAGCCTTGCCCAGCAGCCTGGACCTGTGACATTTGCACAGATAAAATGATTTCCATCCTAAAGCAAACTTCCTAAATGTGTAAACAGAAGTTTCAGACAATTAAGTTTCATCTGCCCTGCAAGCAGCAAGTGATTCCAGTTTCTTGTTCTGCCTTTCTTCTGTGTGGCCTCCAGGCCATGAGCTCAAGGCCTGTTGCCACCCACATCTTCAGATCTTTACCAAGTTCTGGTGTCTTCAAGCAAAGTCTTTTCTACTGCTTCTTTTTCTTTTTGCTCCTCAAAAAGCTAGTGAAGATTAATTATGAGTGCTAAAATGACGTGCATGATGAAAAACTAGCTTAGGACAAAGCTGTATGAATAGTCAAATTATAACTATATAAAAGTCACCATGCATTTAGAAAAGACTGGAGGAAGTAAAATAACAGCTACATCTAACTGGTAGATTCCTCTTTTTTCTTCATTTTCTAGATTACTTCTATACTAATAAAGTGCAAAGCAATGTTGAAATAATATTAAAGGAATGTTAGGTGTTTTCTCACCATCTAAATCTTTGAATTCTCATTAATGTAAAGGACTTATTAAGAGGTGCTTTTAGAAATGTTAAATATGATCTGCAGAGGAACACTGGATGAGAGTGATGGCATGACAAGGCACAGCATTTCTTTTCTTTTTTTTTTTTTTAAAGATTTATTTATTTATTCATACAGAACTGGGGTACAGGCCAGAGATGCGGAGGGTAAGAGGATTCACCAGAGACAGAGCGGGGAGCAGAACAGGCAGATGGACGAAGTACACTGCTGAGGGGAGCAGTGGGCGGGTCAGGAGAGGTCTGCCTGGACATGTGGTCTCCTCCGGGGCAGGCGGGGATCGAACTCATGCGGAAGTGGCTTAAGCTTCTTTTTGCAGTGCATTAACTTGCTGCACCACCAGGGAGGGCCCAGCATTTCTTAAAGTGTTGTTCAGGAGAGCAGACAGAATTTGGTGGGCACAGTGTCCTGGCTCCAACAGCAGGAAGCAGGCTCTCAGACTTCTCTGATACTCACTACTGCATGGATCCATGAGCCCAGGAGGGGGAGAAAGCACATAGCATTTCCCAAACTTCTGAGGTTTATTTACTCAGATCTTCGTGACCTGAGTACTTTCTGGATCATGCATAAGAAATGCTGGTGTGATCAAAGAGAACAAAAGGTGGGAGCTACGTGGACTTGAGATGGATCTGCTAGGGCATTAACTGTCGTTGCCACTAGGCAAGTCCTTGGGCTGTCTGGCACAGTCACTCATCTGTAAAATGTGATTTAGGTTAGATGAATGAACTTTCAGCTCTAAAGTGGGGAAGCTGTGAAAAATGAGGGAATTTACTGACAGTTTGAACAAAAGAAAGCAAACTTCCCAAATGTATAAACAGAATTTTCAGACTGTTAAGCTTTATCCTCCCTGCAAGCAGCAAGGGATGCCAATTTCGTATTCTGCCAACCAGTGTAGAAGATAAAAGATAGCAGAATTCCTACAGCACACGTTTTTGCTGTACACACATGAAATGTCCTCAATGCCTGTTAAAAGTACACTCGATCCCCTTTTCAAACTTTTGCACATGGAATGTAGTGATAGTTTTCACTTATCGGCCACCTCACTGTGCAAGGCCTTGGAGAAACAGACTGATAGAGGCAAAGCTGGTTCCTTTGCTCTGCTAGAAGTGTGACATTCATGTCAACAAAGTCAGTCAATGGAATGTCCTGATTCCAGAAAACACTGCTTGTTGCTTAGCTTTTATCATAAGCCGTTGTGACTGGAACATTTTTCTGGCAGTAAGAATTCAGGGGCCCTGCTAGGAAGCAACAGAATTTTCTGTTGGGTAACCCTTGAGCCTCTTTCTCTACCCTGAGAGGTTTCACCTAGGTTCAAAGGCCTTGGACGCTAGTCAGGTACTTCCCTGCCCGTAAAAGTAATCACCTAAGCCAATTCTTGATTTCATCTCATTGCAAGTCTAACTACAAAGGAGTTGGGCCAGCTTGCTTCCTTGCCATCCCAAAGCAAGTAGACAGGTCCTTTCCTTAATAGGGCAAAAGCGAATCATGCGGAATCCTACTGTGGTGTAGGAACAGAACAAAACAGGGTGGAGGTTGTAGAGGGTCAAAGGTCTGCACCATGCCCATGCTCCCTGTGTATGCTGAAATGGAACAGGGCCCCCACCTCAGTAGGCTTGACTCTTAGCCATTCCCAGTGGTTCTTTCCCTGGAAGTTCTTAGATTCTAACCAGGTGATAAGACAACACGAGGGACTATAGACATAGATAAAACAATAGCATTATCAAATGGCAGGCCACGCTTTTAAGTTCCACAGCTGAAATGAGCTGCAAAATGTGGAGAGTAGTTGGCTCACATGTTAGCATTATCTGCTGTTTCTCTTCCTTTGGCTTTCTTGTTTGCTTTCCTCCATCTTTCCCCTCCAGTATAGGGATGGTAAACAAGTCCAGGTGCTTCTCTGCCTCCGCAAGAGCCATGACAGACATTATTCAGTCAAGGCATCTTCCCCCCTCTAATTTAAACCAGGGAAGTAACCACAGATGAGTAACAACTGATCAAGTTGGGCATTTTTCATTTGCCTTCTGGGTAAATACCCTGACTAAATGGGAGCACTTGTCCACAAAATGACATATACAAAGATGTTTCTGGAAACTATTCTGTATAACCATGGAGTAAACAAACTCCTGATGTTATAGTCTTAATGTCTTCTATAGATACTGTGTGGAGAGTGAAAGAAGTTAGAACCAAGGCAGACACCCTGTGTCAGTCCATTATTGCAGTTCAGAAACAGGCAGACTCACCTATGTGACAACAGGGAAGGCTTGATTACCCATGGGAGAAATGACAGAGAGGGACACCACAAAGCCTCTTGGCACTAGAAAAAGTATCTGTGTCTTGAGCTTGGTGGTAGTTTTCAAAAGATTTTTCTTTTAGTTTTTTTTTTTTTTTTTGGTTACATTTTTGCTCTTCGATGTGAACACACGTTGCAGCCACCCTCCACCAAACCTCCTGTGCCAGTTCCCCCTCTGCCTCTGTAGGGAAAATGAAGATCACCCAGGCTTTTGTGCCCTTGGCCTCTGTGGCTGTCACCTTGACTACAAGGAGGCACTTGGGAACGTGGGTTTCCATGGACTCAGAGCCCACATGCCCAATGGTGGACACCTGGAACATGATGTGGGCATTTGAAGGTGGGCACACCTGAGCCAGGAGGCTGAGCACATAAGGGCAGTGCTGCAGGGGGCTGTGTGGTAGAGGGCAGTGGAGAGTGGTGGACAGCAGTGGAGAGACCACCAGAGACCAGTGAGAGTAAAGACTGACCAGTGGCTGGGAGGCCTGCCAACCTCCTGGCCCCCGGACCCCTGTCTGCCTTGCAGCTGGTTGCCACTCTACAGTTGGTGTAGAATATCACTAAAAGCCTGAAAAAGCCCCTGAGGGTTCCAGAACTCCTTCACCCTCTGCCCACATCCAGAGAGAACCTGCCCTGTGCCTTCCTGGCACAACAGCCTCCTCCCCCATCACCCTCTTCCGCCCTTTCCACTGTTAGTGATTTATATAAATATGCAAAACTGCATTGAGCAGCACACCTAAGATTTGCACACCTCGCTATATTCCACACTCATTAAAACTCTTTAAACAGCGGTGCCTTTTTGAAAACTCTTGCCTCGCCCTCACTTCTGTTTCACTACCTAAGAAGCTTAAAGTATTGAGTCCTATTTTGATGCAAACCCGGTTCTGTCATTGATTAGCTGTGTATCTTGGGTAAATTACTTAACCTCTTTGTACTTTATTTTCTCACTTCTATAGAGGGAATGAAAACGGTTCTTGCTTTCCAGCACTGTTCTGACGGTTATGTCAGATAATTCATACATCACCTGCTTGGTACATCTCGTGTACTCAGAAATGCGAGGTGGGGCCTTGTCCTCCCATTCTCTGATGATCTAGGTCTTCCTTGTTGTTGTGCAGCCATCCGAGGTTCATGGTTGATTCAGACAAATGGAAAGAGAAGTTTGGGGCCTTGCGTATCTCCAACATGCCTTTAGTGCTGAACCAGGGACTGGACTCAGAGACAGACCAGAAGGCAAGGGCGGGCAGGCAACGAGCCCCTCAGTGCTAGCCAGGCTTGGAGCAGGTTGGCTATGATCCAGGCAGAGGGCAAAGGAGGGTCCCGAGACCTCGGTGGCTTTTAATAATCTTTCTACACAGGCTGGGGGCCAGGAAGCTGGCAGCCCTCCCGGCCTCCAACAAATCTTCACTCTTTCTGGACTCTCCAGCTTCCCTTGTGATCTCTCCGCTGGCCTCTATGCCCTAGCTGCTTGGCCTTCCTCCCTGACACGGGCGCTGCTGCCGCGCTCTGTCCTCTGCTGGGCCCTCTGTGACGCTGCCGTTTCATGCTCGGGTGTGCCCACTCGTGCACACCCACACCACACGCCAGGTGTTGCCATCAGGCACGCGTGTAAGACCACAGCTGACAGCAGGAGGGCAAACAAACCCGATCATTTCTGTTTACCCTACAGCCGCCTGGCCCCACCGACTCTGTGCTTGCTCTCTGGCTTCTCTCCTCTCCCCTTCCATGTCTCATAATGATCTCTGGGCCCCAGTGTTCATAATCGTAGGTGTATTTGCCCTGTGCGCCTGCTCCCAAGAGCCTTTGGCAGTAAAACGTGATCACATGGGGGCAACGAATAGGAGGGAGATCAGGTCTTAGAGACTAGTGGTGGGAGGTGGAGAAAAGCCTGACCCCTTTCCTTACACTCTGAGAGCCCAAAACTTGACATTCAAGTACAGAGGTCTAAAATGTATTAAATATGATTTACAATTATAGTTATGACTTAAAAGGAAGCACATGGTATATTAATATCACCTGGAAAGGGAGACCCTCTATTTCTAAAACACAAAGAACACTGTGAACTAATGTTACCCCAGTAAGATAAAAAAAATAAATAAATAAAAGCACACTGAGTATTTTCCATGTTTGTCTTCTAAAGCTCAGACCACACACCAGACTGAGTAAGTCACATACCTGGGGGGAGCCACACAAGGGTCAGTGCCCTTTGAAGCTCTCGGGTGACTCCTTTATGATGCTGATGCTCATGTAAGTTTGGAAACTACTGGGTCAGTGACAGCTGTCCCCTCCTCATTGTGTCAGCTGCTTCAGCATATGGTTCTGAATCTTGACTGCACAACTGCAGTCGCCTGAGAAGCTTCTAAGTGGAACTGGTGCTCAGGCCCCACTTGGGTGAGGTCCGAGTGTTTCTAATGTGTGCCCAGCACTGACAGCCACTGTTCTAGAACTCTTCTCAAGGTAATGAATCGGTGATGGGGCAACTCCAGGCATGTTCCCTTCCACCCTGCCCTCCATGTTCCTCTTGAATTAAAATACTTTCTCCTTTTGTTGTCTTCAGCTAGATATGGAGAATCATAATTTAATGCTGATAAGCTGTGGTTTGTTTTGCCCTCAGTATGGGATTGTGCTGGATGCAGGCTCTTCTCACACAAGTCTGTACATCTATTCATGGCCAGCGGAAAAGGAGAATAACACAGGGGTGGTACATCAGATAGATGAATGCAGAGTAAAAGGTAAGTTGAAAAAGGAAAGGGAGGAGATAGCGGGGTAAGAGAAAGTGGAAGGTGGATGGCAAGTGGAACATATGAGAAAAAGTCAAGTGAAAACCAGCAGAGCCTGTATTACTGTTTAATCATTATATAAAAAAAATCATACTCAGTCCTTAACATTCAGTCCTTGAAGAATAAGCAAACTAAAAATAAGTGGTTGCTGCCATCAATAGGGCACTGAAAATACATTATTTGATCTTCAATCTCCTTTTGAGATATGTGTTGTTTCCTTATTTAAGCAAAAGGATACTGAGGTTGAGATAATTTATGCCACTTGTTTTAAATTTGCTTGAACTAGTAAATGATGGAATTAGGGTTCAAATGGATATTTGCTCAATTTCAAACCCATGTTAGCCAGTGGTTCTCAAATTTCAATCTGCTTGTAAACTATTTGGGAGGTTTGTTAAAGCACAAATACTAGGCCCCATCCTCAGAGTTTTTGATCCAGTAGGCCTGAGCGAAGCCCCAGAATTTGTGTTTTGAGTGAGTTCTCTGGTCATACTGATGCTGCTGGTCCGGAGAATTGCTTAATTATTGTACTCTTGAAAAAATTTTTTGTAAGCTTCTGTGTAGACATGAGGGGGTGGGTCATAGCATAAACTCTTGTGTTTCTTTAAACTTATTTTACAGAGAAGGAAACAAAAACCTGGAAAACTAGTGACTTGTAAGTAGCGTCAGAATGAGAACAAGAATCTGTCTCCTTAATCTAGGCTTCCTGCTACATAGAATCATTGTACTGTACATTGATCTTTTTCTTAGCTTGTTACCTTTATTTTTAAAAATTTAATACATTTTCCTAATAAGATTTACTTACTTTCGTACATCATTAATTTTTGGACAAGATTTGATTTCTCCTCTCCCATAGTTCTCCCACCACCACAACATCATAATTCATCGCCACCATCTGCTGTGCTCTTCCATCTTGTTTTGAACCTTCTTGCTCCGCTCCCCTAACTCTATGCTTCATATCTGTGGTCAGTTTGCAAGTTTTTTCTTTTTCCTGATCCTTTGGTTTCTCTATAGTCCACAGGTGATACCATCCAATAGCTTATTCCTTCTGACTTATTTAGATTAATCCCAGCTCCATTCATGTTGCTGCAAATGGCATGAGTTTCTTTTTAGATCACTGAGTAGTACTCCATTGATCCGTTCATCGGCTTGAAAACATTTAAGTTGTTTCTACATCTTGGTTATTGTAAATAAGTGCTGCAATAAATAAAGGGGTGCAGGTTTCCTTTAGAATTCATGTTTTTGTGGGTCGATCCTAGGAGTGGAATCAATGCAGTGGATCGATCATATGGTAGATCCATTTTTAGTGTTTTGAGGAACCTCCGCACAGCTTTTCACAATGTCTGGATCAGTTTCCTTTCCCACCAACAGAGTAAGGAGCTCCTTTTTTCCCACAGCCTTGCCAGCATTTGTTGTTTCCAGTTTTTTTTTTAATCTGGGTCATTCTCACAGGTGTAAGGTGGTATCTCAGTGTGATAAAAAAGTGATGTTGAAATTTTTTTCATATGCCTGTTTGGTCATTTGCATTTGGAGAAGTACCCTTTTAGCTCTTCTGCCCATTTTTTGATTGGGTTGTTTACTTTGTTTTTCTTGAGTTGTGCAAGTGCTTTGTATATTTTTGATAGCAGTCCCTTATCAGGAATATGATGTGCAAATATTTTCTCCGGCTCACTAGGGTGTCTCTTCATGTTGGCTGCTGTCTAGCTTCCTGGACATAAACTCTTTAGTTTAATGTAGTCCCATTGTTTATATTCTCCTTTGTTTTCCTTGCTTCTAGATATGAGTCCTCAAAGATTTTTCTGAAGTGTATGTCATAGAGTGTTTCACCTGTGTTTTCTATCTTATGGCTTCAAGTCTTACACTCAAATCTATTATCAATTTTGAGTTGATTTTGCGTGTGGTGTGAGATAGTCCAGTTGCATTCTTTTGCATGTGACTGTCTCGTATTCCCAGTACTATTTATTGAAGATGCTTTCCTTGTTCCAAGGTATATTCTTTGCTCCTTTGTCAAAGATTAATGACCATATATGTGTGGTTTTATTTCTGGGCTTTCAATTCAATTCCATTGGTTTGTGTGTATCTTTTTTTGTTACAATATTGTTATTATTATGGTTTTGTAGTATAATTTGAAGTCTGGGAATGTTCTTCCTTTGTTTTTCCTCTCTTTTCAGTCAATAGAGCTTTGGCTATTCCAGTTTTTGTTTTCTGTGATTCTGTATGAACTTCAACATTTGTTCCATTTCTTTGAAGAATGTCATTGAAACTTTTATTGGAATTGCACTGAATCTATAAATTGCTTTGGGTAGATCATGTTTATACTCCTGATCGATGGGCAGGAATATCTACATTTCTTTGTGTCTTCCATTTCTTCTAACACTGTTTTGTAGTTTTCCTTGTAGAGGCCTTTCACCTCCTTTCTTAGGCTTACTCCCAGGTATTTAATTTTCTGGGGTACAACTGTAAACGGGATGGTTTCTTAATTTCTTCCTCTTCAGATTGATTGCATGTAGGAAGGCTACTGATTTTTGTGTATTGGTTTGGTAATCTGCTACTTTACTAACTGGTTTATTGTTTTAATTAGTTTTTCTGTGGATATTTTTGGGTTTTATACACACACACACACACACGCACACTGTTTAGCTCCTTCTATTTCCTCCTTTCCAGCAGTCCATCATACACCAAATGTTATTACACTACACCATCATTTCTCTGTTCTTTATCTATCTTGGTCCTTAGAGCCAGGGATCCACTGTTTATTTTTTGTGATACAGATA
The DNA here is from genome assembly GCF_000260355.1 of Condylura cristata. Lineage (NCBI taxonomy): Eukaryota > Metazoa > Chordata > Mammalia > Eulipotyphla > Talpidae > Condylura > Condylura cristata. Next base: position 21,308,158 of record NW_004567112.1, on the reverse strand, counting down.
ACTTAGGCCCAGAAAATTATAGACTTTTAATTTGCTGGCCTGTGAAGGCCCCCACTTTACATAGTTTGTTGAGAAAGCAGTAAAGAGAAGTTTCCAAGAGAACAAGCCATTCTACCCAATAGTATCATGTCCTTTGACTTTGACTCCATCAATTTGAGCACCTCTTAAAGTTCAAATACCTCATTTTATTGGCTTTTATTTACTCCACTGCCTTCCATTTTTAGTGCTTTTTTCTTTTAAATCTAGAAGATAACTTTCCTTATGAAACTCATCCCGTGTGTGTGACCTTTAATGCAGTTAGTTCCCTCTCTCAAAAGCAAGATTTCTCTAGTCAAATATTTAGATAAAAGGTGAGTTAAAAGTTTCCAGTTCTTGAAAGGCTGGAGTTTTTGAATCAAAACAGACCATAATTTAGAGTTGATTTCCTCATTTTGGGTAAGTAAACAGACTGTTTAAAAATCCTGCAAATGATGTGGATAACATATTTGGATAATTATCTTTGAGTAAATCCCCATTATTAAAGCCCCAGTAGTGCAAGTTCTTATCCTAAAATGTGCTGACATTCTTAAGTATTGGCTTCAAAAAGCTCTGGGAATCTTTCTTGGCTCTAATCCTCTCCATAGCAACAATTAGTTTTGTTCTAAAACTGGAAAAACAATTTTACTAAGGAGGCAGGGAATCAGAATGGAAAAACCTCTGGTGAGGCAAGTACTGGAGGACGGAAGGAAATCTATTCCTGTTTCTTCGAACAAAGGAAGAAACACCTCTTCAGAAATTTTAGCTAGTTGGTAGCAATTCTTGTCTTTTCAGTAAAGCTAATGCGCCTAATGCTTATTTTAACTGACATCTTTTTCCTCTTAGGCCTTCTCAGAGTTAGCATTGTTAAGTTTAAGTTTGTGGGGTGGGGAGGCGGGGAACACCAAACAGCAGCTCTGTAGAGTAGTTACAAGATCCTTATTAAAATCTGAGCGAGCCTCTTAGGAACTTTTTGCAATTGGATGTGAAAATTGTGCCACCTGGTGGCAAACATTATTGAACGGTGGACAAACCCAGCCAGAGGTCTGAAAACAAGTCCCAACAAGGCGAGGTTCAGTGACTGTAATTGCCACCATTTATAACACACCTTACTGTTTTATAAGATTTTCATCTGCTGTGATATCTGTTCATAGGTCCTGGAATCTCATCCTATGCTTCAAAACTAAATGAAATTGACAAATCTCTGGAGGAATGTATGGAAAGAGCCAGAAGTGTGATTCCACAGTCCCAGCATGAAGAGACACCTGTTCACCTCGGAGCCACAGCAGGCATGCGGTTGCTCAGGTATAAGTTGGAGGCACACTTGGCCCTGTCCAGAACGGAAAGTCTTTCCCAGAGAAGGGAGTTACGGAGGCTGAACTGAAGGACGAGGAAAGGGCATTGCTGGCAGTCATGCATCAGCCACTCTTCTAAGGGCTGGGCGTACAGCAGTGGAAAAGACAGTGTCTCTGCCTTCCTGGAGCTTGTGCTCTAATAGATGTGCAAAAGGGACACTTTGAGAGACAAGGGCTTGTTCAGGGGACTGTGCATAGTTCTGCATAAGCAGTAAAATAATAAAAATAGCAGCTGTTTAAATTATTTTTGTATCTGTTGAGCCCTTGCTTAGTAGAATGCTTCAATTTAATCATCACTCCTCTATGAAGTAGGTGGTATTATTAACTACTATTAACCAGATAAAGCTATGGCTTATAAATATTAAACAACTCATCCAGCCACACATGTGCTAAGTGATAGAGCCAGGATTCTGAGTGAGCTCTGAGAAGGCAGGGTCCAGAACACACAATGGTCTAGTGTGGTGGGCCACACTAGGGAGTTTGGATTTTCTCTGGGAGATAATAAAAGTCATTCAAGGATGTCATTAAAGAACGTTACACAACGCTAACACTCATAAAGGAGATGGATTGGAGGGGAGGAAAAACAAGGGGAAGAGGCCTGTTGCTCAGGTGTAGAAGCCATTCAGAGGAGAGGCTCTCACGCTGCAGAGCCTGCCCCAGGGAGAGCTGTATCACACACGCTCGTTGTGACGACCTGGAAGATTTTCACCATACTGTAAATCAGTGTTATCTCAAAACAAACAAACAAACAAAAAAGATCTTAGGCCAAGAACTGAGCGAGGAAGGCTTTTTCCCAGTCTGGCACCAACTGGGTCTCTTTCCTGGGATATTTACCATTGGAGTTCTAATTTCAAACCTCAAGCAGAGTCTGGCCATGTAACCAGTCAGGAACCATCATCAGTGGCTAACATGCTACAGCTCTGCTTTAGGTGTTATATGGTGAAACAATACCCAGCTATCGCCACAGTAATCAATGTTACTTTGATGACTTTCTCTGGAGCTGGGGAAACAATATAAGTAGTATTTGAGGAAGACTGACCTATGGAGGAGTTGGAAGGACTTGGACTGTGGGAAGAAGCTGCCAAGCAACTTGGTGTGCCTCCCCCAAAGGAGGACTCCTTGCACAGCCATGCGTGGCCCCCTCGACCTCCTCATTCCAGCGTTACGGTTCACTACCTAGAAGAACTGACAGGAAGCCCTGGCTGAAATGGCTCGTCATAGTTTTTAAAATAAAACTGGTAACTCCAACTCTTCTTTTGTGCAGAATGAAAGATAAGTGGATGTCAAACAGGGTCATGGATACAGTGATAAATAGCCTCAACAAGTACCCCTTTGACTTCCAGGGCGCCAAAATCATCTCTGGCAGAGATGAAGGTGCCTTTGGCTGGGTTACTATCAACTATATGCTGGGAAAATTCACTCAGGTGAGTATCTCACAAGATCCCTGCGGGTGGCTCCCTGGGTGTGTGCTGAGACAGTACTTGGGTCACTAGTCAGTACAAATGATGGATAAATGAACAAATTAATTTGCCCCACATTTGCTAGGTTGACCAGAAATATAATTATCTTGTAAGAGTTTTTACAGCATGAGAATAAGGATGTTATATCTCCACTTTAGGAGAAGGCATAGAGAAAATGAAAAATTTATCATTAAAAACAAGAATAGCTAATATTTTCTGAGTGCTATGTCTTATATTATGTTAAGTCCTTTCCTTACTGCCTGACTTCATCTTCAAAACAACCATATGAGGTATTCCTCTCATTTTATAGCTCCAAATTGATGCCCACAGAAGGTCATTATGTTGTTCAATAGTCACACAACTAATAAGCAAAAGAATTTGAACTTGAGTTCTTCTGGCCATAGATCCCTCTAGTTTGTAAACACTGGATGTGTGTTTGTGTATTATTGGAGTCTGAATGATGTCTTTGGAGCTCCTCATTTCTTGCTGCTGATTGATAGAGACTCAGGAACCCTGGTGAGCTCTGTGTCACCCTTATGCCCCTGCTCTCGCCTTAGGAAGTTCCTGAGTCCAATCAGTAGTATGAAAAGTGTTCTGGCACTCTTACCACTTGTGTCTGTATTCTCTTTTAGACATTGAGTTGGTTCAACCTGAATCTAAAGGGAAACACTATTCCTACAACTTATGGAGCCTTGGACCTTGGGGGAGCCTCTACACAAATAACTTTTGTGCATAACCAGCCATTTGAACTACCTGCAGAAAACCGTGTGCACTTCCAACTCTATGGCAAAACGTATATTTTATTTACACACAGTTTCTTGTGTTATGGGAAGGACCAAGCACTCTTGAAGAAACTGTCCTTTGATGCTAAGGCAAGTATAACTCAATACGGATCTGTTCTCCCCACATCTGGGCTACCAGCCCTCACATTCTGTTGTTTTCTCATTCTACTTCAGTAATTGATCTGAGCTTCATTACTACCCCAAACCTTTTCAGGCAGAATATCGAAGTACCTCTGGACAACCCTTACTAGTAGAGTCATCCCTTCTTTTTTTTTTTTTAGCTTAGACAAAGCAATGCATATTTAATAGAAAAGGTCCAAACTGAAGCAGTGGAGATTTAGAATGAACATAATCAGTGTCTTTGTTTTTAAAGATGTATTTATTTATGCTTACAGAACTGGGGTACAGGTCAGAGTTGTGGCGGGTGAGAGGATTCACCAGAGACAGAGTGGGGAGCAGAAAAAGCAGATATACTGAAACACATTGCCTAGGGGAGCAACGGTGGGTCAGGAGAGGTTTGCCATGCCATGTGGGTCAGCTCCCTGGCCGGGGATCGAACTTGAGCTGCAGTAGCTTCGGAGAACTTCATAATGCAGCTCTTTAACTCATTGCACCTCCATGGAGAGCCCATAAACAGTATCTTTTAGTAGGTGCTTTGAGCATGATGTGGTTTAAGAAGACAGCTCTGTTTTTGGCAAGTACCACATCTGAGATGACATCTGAATAATTATTATATTTAGTCTCAATACATTTTCAAAGGAAATGGATTACATCCTAGCTACACATTTGTAAATAGCAAGCATCATTTTTGTTGTTATCTCCTATAATATGTCTGTCTTATGAAAGCATTCTCTTCCAGAGATTGCCTCCTGTCTTTGTTTACCTCATTGTCTCCAAGGATGTGACTCAGTTCCATAGTGACTAACTTCTCACACTTTTGGGGTTGACAATGAAAATCCATTCTAGAGTATTGTTGATGTGTATATGTATATGTGTGTGAGTGATTAATAAGGCATTTACCACTGTCTAATTTCCAGTTCCTACAAATTGCAGAAACAGGGTTGCTAGAAACAACTTGGAGAGGAGACAAAAACACAGAATATGTCAATCACCACTTCCAGTCTTGCCTTTAGGCGCTTTAAGCATTTTGAAAGGGAGAAAAATTAAACACACTCAAAATCACTCAAGTGCCATGCAAACTCAGAACAAGGATGTCACATCTGTCTGTTCCCCATCTCCATTAAAAGGACAGCCAGGTCTCTGCTCACTTCCAAAGTCCTCTTTCTTGTTCTCAGAAGCACATTCACAGAATGACCATCCCAAGAGAGGGCCTGTTGAGCGACGCCTACTGAGCGCCAAGGCTCCATTGAGCCTCTGTTCACAGGAGTCCCTTCTCTTGTTTGGGTTATGAATCATTTTGATAATCCTGACTTAAATGATGTAAGGAACTATTAGCTCTCGGAGCATCTGATATTTTTATTTGAAGATAGCAAGGGGGATTGATTCCTGAAGAACTAACTCTAGTTCAACATTGTGAGAGCCTTGATAGTTTTCCTTGTGAATCTGCTTCTGACCTTTGTGATAAGTACTAAGCATTCAGGGACATTCCAAACTCATGGAATTGCTGGGTCCAGCTTTAACTATATTCATTTTTTATAAATAGTGCAAGTTCATTTACATCTGATATCAATTCTAGCTCACCTTATATAAACCAGAGGCTTCCCAAAAGTGTATTAATAAGGGGGTTGGAAGGCAGGGGGATATACTACAAACAATGCTTAGTGCTGGAGAATCATACATTTCTCCATAAGAATGAACTCATATGTGCTTTTGTAACCAAAACATTCACAAATGATGTCTTCAAATAATTTTTCCATTCAGAAATCAAGAGGACTCCTCAAGGACCCATGTTTTCACCCTGGATATAAGAGGGTAATGGCACTAATGGAATTTTTTGAGAGCCCCTGCACTGAGAGAGTGAGGTTACTTGGAAAGGACTTTCTTGAAATACGTGGCACTGGAAACTATCAACTTTGCAAGAAAAACATAGAAAATCGACTCTTCAGGAACAGTACCTGCATTTACACCCAGTGTGCCTTCAATGGGACTTTCTTACCACCAATCAAAGGACATTTTGGGGTAAGTTGAGAAATGATAAAGACATTGGTTAGGATGACTTTGGATGTGTTACAGAGTACATGCCTACAAAGTGTGTAATAGGAATTATTTTTCTCTCATATGACAAAACACTGAGGCAGCAAATACAGGGTTAGGTCTTTGGCTTAATAATGTCAGGACTTGGGATCAGCTTTCCCATTACCCTCTTAGCCTTCTTAAGAATGCTGCTATAATGGCAGCTGCTAGTCTAAGATTATATCTACATAAGCAAAACCAAAGCAAGAAAAAAGGCAGTATCACATGCACATATATCTCCCCAATTTTGCAGAAGTGCCAACAAACATCTTTCAGATGCCACTAGGCAGACCTTGGTGAAATGTACATTTCTAAATTAATCTGTGATAAAAAGGAATGGGTTATTGTGGTTGGTTTAGATCATGAACAATCATTGCTCATCTCCCAGAATTGGGGATTCTGTCCTGGTCATTTTTGCTTCCCTCCTTGGGCAGGATCAGAAATCTGTAAGTCAGATGAAGGGGGTGGAGGGTTGGTTATTGCATAGGCACAGATTAGGGTCTGGCTTCTCAGAAGCAGTAGTAGGGGGAAAAGCAGTGGTTATATGTCTCAGCTGGTGGTTTTCCTCTATAAAGATATTTAGAAAAGAAAGCCCCAAAGAAACCTAAAAGATACCTTCATTTTCATTACACTTTGAAGAATATATTTGAATAGAGGTAAAAGATTTTCCCCTTGATCTACTCATTATTCACATTTCATATTCCAGTCCTGGAGATAAAGTTTTTTTTTTTTAAGATTTATTTATTTATTCACACAGAACTGGGGTACAGGCCAGAGATGCAGAGGGTGAGAGGATTCACCAGAGACAGAGCGGGGAGCAGAACAGGCAGATCGATGAAGTACACTGCTGAGGGGAGCAGCGGGCAGGTCAGGAGAGGTCTGCCACGCCATGTGGTCACCTCCGGGGCAGGCGGGGATCGAATTCATGTGGAAGTGGCTTAGGCTTCTTAGTGCTGTGCTTTAACCCGCTGCGCCACCAGGGAGGGCCTTATTTTTATTAAAATATATATATATATATTTACTCATACAGACCTGGGGTACAGGCCAGAGGTGCAGGGGTGGTGAAGCATTCACCAGAGACAGAGTGGGGAGCAGAACAGGCCGACTGACGAAGTACACTGTTGAGGGGAGCAGTAGGTGGGTCAGCAGAGGTCTGCTGCACCCTGTAGTCACCTCCGGGGCAGGGATCAAACTGGCACTGAAGCAGCTTGCAGTGCTGTGCTTTACACCGCTGTGCCACCAGGGAGGGCCGAGATAAAGTATTCTTATAATGATAGTTATATTATTATAAAATGACCAATAAACAATTATTGACTATGCCATATATATTAATAAGTATTAAGCATTCAGGGACATTCCAAACTTCTTTTATTTACACACACACACACATATACATATATATACACACACATATATATATTAGTTATATATATGCTTATATATATATATAAGACATAATCACTCAAAATAGCATTCAGAGACACAGGGCTTTGGTCTGCCTTCACACTCCTCCCATTTTCAGAAAGCAGATCAACATGTGAAGAAGCAGGATCAACTCCTTCTGGGACTCTTGCAGGAAAAAGATCCTGCATAGTCCTATCACAGATAAAGCTCCTTTAGATTTTGTATAATCACTACAAAATTAATGATATGAGTTCCTTATTCCCTTGGTCTCTGGAAAAACAGTATTGGGTGGTACTGTGGGCTCATTCACCTAAGCCATGACCAGACCACAGTTTCCTCCCCTTCAGGTCCACAGAATAGGACAATGACTGGCAGAGCTATACTTTGTTATCCGTTGATTCCAAACCCAAATTTAGAACAAACTAGAACCATACCTCACTCTTACGGCCCATAACGGGGCTGGCACTGGCTCTTCATCTTAGACATTGTTAGGTCAAGCTCCTAAACTAAGATTCAACTGTCAGAACTGCTAGGAAGTGTTGACTTGTTAACATTTCTGAAATCTTTACCTTCTAGGAAACCTGGCCCAATACTTGCCTTGAAGCTTGAGTAAACTGTTCCTAGTGGTGTGGGTGTGGGAATTTCTTGCCCTTGAATGTGAATCTTCCAAGGAAGTTTGGGAGAAGCAGAGCTGACAGAGTGGAGGAATCTTAGCGCCCTCTGTAGGCTGTAGGCTTTTCGGTTTTATCCTTACTGAAATTGCACTTGGCAGCCTTTTGAATCTCAGTTTGGCTGTCTCCTTAGATTAGCTCATTGCCTTCCTCTGAATCTGCTCTTTCTTCTCTGGTTGTAGCCTAAGGTCAGCACTGTACCTGTACTTAACTCCTGCATTGGCAGTTTTTAAGTTTCAGATTTTTTTTATTGTTTCATCTGTAATTTCTCCCTAATGTCTAAAGATTATTTGATTTTAATACGTTTTATTTGGTTTTATTTGGTTTTTAACATGCCTACCTCCCACAAGCAGTGGTGAAGTGATTAATGTTCAACAACCAGCAGTTTGGGGTTAAAGGGACCAACTTGTGGTATTTGGAATTATCATAGTATAAATATGCCCACCATGATCTGCTTTAAGCTATCAACATGATATCAGTTGACTCACAGCATCCTAAAAACTTAGCAGTAAGCTCCTGTAGTACTAAAGGGCCTGTGTTAGCACATCACTGCAGATAGCAAAAAGCTAACCTAACCTATCACCAGGTGGTCCCTTAAAAAGGTGAGTTCTCTCTCCTAACTGTCACCCTAGACTACATTCATGCAGGCAGTTCCCATTGCTAATTCCTGCATCTCAAAGTTTAACTACCTGCAGCACAAAAGGTAATCACATCCCCATCATTTCCAGGACCAGTCAACCTGGACATGCTCAAGTCACAGAAAATTTGCAGGAAGGGAACTTTTGCCACAATTGCATTCTGCACAAATGATCTGTTTCTTAGTTTACCAATAGAGTATTAAAAATTATTAGTATTTTTATCTTGTTTGGCTATACCATATCCTTGCTTGCTACAGAGTCCAATTTGTGGTCTTCTGGAGAGTGAGTCAGTATCACACTGTGTGTGTTGAACACAGTACAAGATTCTGCATTTTTCTCTTGTAGGCATTTTCAGCTTATTATTATGTGATGGACTTCTTAAACTTTACATCAGAAGAACTCCCCTCTGAGAATGAGGTGACTCAGATTATGAATACGTTCTGTGCTCTGCCTTGGGACAAGGTAAGTGAATAGAAGCAACAGATGTCATCATTGTCCTGAGCTCTTAACAGCTTTCTGGGTATGGTCTGTTCCTGAAGTTGTAATGATTTGACCAAGGTCCAGAAAACGTGTTAGAAAAGCCCAAGGATGCATAGCCAGGGTTGAGATTTCTGGCCTTCCTTGATAACTTGGCATACAATGGCTTAACCAAAAAAGACTTATTTTTCTAACCTAATAGGAAGTCTAGCAGTGGGCAGCTTGACTATCTCAGTCATTTTTTCCTCAGTTCTGGTGTTAACGTCTATTTCCTCAAAGGCACAAGAAATGACTTCAGGGGTCATATAGGTCTTCACAGAAGTAAAAGCCATCCCAGAGCTCCTTACAGTCGTTTTCCTATAACTTCATTGGCCAGGACTGACTGGGGATGCAGGGTGCAGGAGTCTGTGATTGGCTTAGAGCCTTAGGTCCCTCTGGAGCGGCTTCCTTGAACTCGATAGTCACTACTGCCCCTCCTCCCATCAGAGCTAAAAAAGCCAAACAAGGCTTTATTAGCAGGGAAGACAGGTAGTTCACAGAATCTGCCACACCATTTTGGTGAGTTTTCTCTATTATCGAAGTCAAGTGTATCTATGACTTAATCAATTTGAAGCACAATTTTTTTATTGTCTGAGGCACTGAATCATTCACAATCCATCCTACCTGATTGATGTTTTCAGAGAAAAGGAAGGTAGCCGGTCTACTCTGATTTAAAAAGACAGAAGATCTACAGATAGCACAACACAGCAGCTGCTTTAAGTGGACATTTGCAAAAGTGAATGGTGCTTTAATACTTAAGAAATGCAATTAATTATAAATGGTTGCTCTTCTCCTTGGCACTGACATAGGAGAGAAAGGTTGTGCAAAAGTTTGAAGGGTTGGTCTTCTCTCTAAGTATTCTGTCTGAAGGAGAGGTACTTGGGGGGTTTTGGAGACTGCTCAAATAGGCATCAGCACTTTCCAGTTTACAAAACACTCAGAGGGAACATTTTGCAGCAGGTGGTGGTCTGTGGAAGGAGATGAGGGTCTTGGAGTTGAGGACACTTGAGACCAAGCCTACATGTATATATGGCTTTTGTATATGACTTCGTTCAGAGTATAAATTCTGTCAGATTTTCTCTTCTTTCCCTCACCTACTTTATTTCATCAGATTAGTTTGGGAACACTTGTATGCAAGTCTTTAGGTCTGCTGAGGTAAGCCACATGAGACATTGCTCAGAGGCCCTGAAACTCAGAGACCTGAGTTTGGTAGAAATTAGGCAGCATTTGAGAAGGTGAAGGGTAGGTGTATTGGGGCAGAGGGATTTGCAGGGTGAGGTGATGTTGAGATGTGTGTGTGGCCCAAGTTCTACTTTTTCCAACTTCATTGTCCACCCACATGGATTGTCCACCCACATGGAAAGGACAGTTTGGCCACCTACCTGTTGTAGAACAACTCTTCTTTTCCTGCTTACCTCGTTAGTCAGAAGGACTGCTACTCCAGAATATCTTGACTTTGGGAATATCCCTTCTAGATACCTTTGGCAGAGATAAAATGAACAATTAAGAATATACTATGTCTTGAGAAGTGGGCTAGAAGCTCTACATATATTATGTTGAGCTTCCTGTCCCTGTCTTAGCAGGGAATGAAAGGAAACCCAAATCCTTGGGTCCCTGACTGGTGAAACTGGGAAAATGAGTGGAAAGGACATTCATGCTTGTCTTCTGGTAGGTAAATTGAAGGGCTGGTAAAGTCTTTTTACATCCAAAACATAAACAACTTTCAATCGGAAAACCTGGTCACCCAAGAGCTAGTTAGCCCAAGAGAACAATGCTTTGAAATTCTCAGTATACTCTGTCACAACATGCCAACTCATGCACTTTTAGCCTTTGGAGGGAAATGCCATATCCTGTCCACTGGGGGATAGTAAGGGAAAATGTGTGGGGAAGAGAAAACCTGATACTGCCCAGTGGGAATGCCCCCTGGAATGGAAAAGAGAGAGGAGAAAGGGGCAGACAGGTAATAGAGAAGGAAGTGGTTGGCCTGTTCCCCAAATTGGAGGGCACATATTATTGAGTCCACAAGTACTAACATGATCAGTACTGGACTGAGAACCAGATTGATCTCTTTGGCTTCTATATTATTGGCTACTACTGTAAATGATCCTCAGAAGATTAGACTGCACAACCAATGTATAGCTCTTCAGAAGAAGGAAGGGGAGAGTGTTGAAGTTTACAAGGGAACTGGGCCACATAGATCTGGTTCAGATAGGAGTCCTTTTGCTTGTTAATGTATGATTTTGGCCAAATTGCTGATCAACGCCAAGTCTCAGTTCTCGCATCTTGGAAATGGGCTAATGATTTCTACAACATAATTTTGTTATGTGCTAAGTGCTGAGCACTGAGCCCCAGGATATAAGACCAGCCATTCAGAACCTAGGCAACCTGTGGGGTTGCAGAAGTTTCAAATTGAGTTCAACTGGACTGGAATTTTGTGTTCCAAAATGGTTCCTCAACAGGCCTGTTGCAGTTGCATCCAATAGCAGAAGCGATCTTTCCACAATGGAAAAACAGAGTGCATTCACTAAAAGAAAGTGGCAGAGATCTGAAGAGGCAAAGTCAGCTGTTGCTACATCAAAATCTCAGGAAAATGTCACATGCAGAGTTGTTTATTGAAAAGTAATTCCTAGGATTGTGACACAAAGACAGGTTCCAAACACAGCCATTCATAGAATTCTGTCAGAGTAGGAGAAGGCAGTTTAGGTGTGGACTTAAGACTTCCAGAAATGGAGGCTGGCAGGAACCAAGTGAGAAATGGACCCCAGCCAGCAATTAACATTCAAAGATGAGCTATTCCTTGAAAGGGGAGAGAGATACAGGCAAAAGGTGGGTAGGCAGGTGTTGTTAACCCACCGAGGGGTGCGCTTACTGCTACGTGCAGGCGAGACTCAGAGAGTAGGAGACTCGGAGATGTGAGGGAATGAAGCAGGAGCCTGGAGTCTGAAGTCTGTCTATTAGGACCACCCATGGGTATATATAGGGTCTGTTCTTGCAGGTAAAAACAGGAAATGTGCCGGATATGCACAAAGGGCGAGGTGCATGTTTGTACCCGGCCTGGGGCTTCTTGTAGCTTCTACTTGAAACAAAGTAGTGGGCTGCAGCTATTTGCAGGACAGAGTGCACTGTGCTCTGCTGACTTGTTTGCTGGCCTTACTGGGGAGTGAGTGTGCTCACCCATCCACAACATTAACCAGGGCAGACAGGTGCACTTGAGGTCCTGCAGAGTTAGCCACAGGCAGGCAGCCCTCAGATCACATATTTATATAACACATGGCATACGACTTAGTAAATGATGTCTGCTTACAAATGTTAGTTCTTTCTCTGCCCAGGATGTCTAGGGGGAAGTGCCTGTTTCAAGTGCTGAGAGACAGGGCAGCAGACACAGCTGGGTTGAGGAGAGGTTCTGGCCTGTTGGCCTCTAATTGAGGGCTGGAGAGTGGCAGAGTCAGCTGTGGGTGTCTGGGCACATATTTGCAACAGCTTGGAGAGGTAAGCACGGGGTTGGCAGGCAGTCCTTAATATCTTCATTCAGCACTGGGTGAGTACAGACATATGAAGGACTTGAGAATACTACTATGCCTGACTCACATGCAAAAAAAAATAAGAAAGAGGTGAGGTAAGGACAACAGAGGGAAGGTGAAATGTTGGCACTTTAGCAGTCCCAAGCAAAATGCTTCCTAAGCTGTGTTCCAGAGCTGCAGTGCTCAGTGCATGCGTGACCACCAGTGTGTGCGTGACTACCTGTGGTGATAGTTCTGCAGTGAGGACTAATGAGCTCACAGGTGCTGCTGATGCTGCTGGCCCAGAGCTACACAGAGTGGAAAGCTCTTTACACTTTCCCCTTAAAGTGCTCTGAACTCAAGACTGCTCAGGTCATATAAAAATCTCTGATTAAACAAAGATTAATATATTCCTTTTTTGCAAGATTTTTCAGCTAACATGCTATTGTAATTGTGAAATTCAGGTTTCACAAAGTATGAAATGAATTAATCAACTAGACCACAAAAACCTTTGCCCTGGGTCATTTATTTATATAGAACCTTGTGGAGAAGTTCCCTGTATAGACCCTAAGCTAGAAGACCTGTGCCCATTGCCGGAATGCAGCGCCAGGCTCTCAGCCCACAGGAGCTGGGGCTTCCTCCGCCTAATCAGCAGTCATACTGTAAAAGAGGGTGTGCATTGTGCCTGTTACACGAATACAGTTCCTTCACTTCCAGGTGAAAGGAAGGTATAACAACACGAAAGAGAAGTACCTGAGTGAATACTGCTTTGCTGGTACATACATTTTTGTTCTCCTCAACAAGTTTCACTTCACAGAAGCCAACTGGAAGAACATTCACTTTGTGGACCAGGTAATTTGGGCCATTGTTTGGAGTCAGGTGGGGGTGACTGAGGCGGCACAGGGTGGGAGGGGTGGAAGTCCAACTGAGGGAAGGGTGGGCCTCATGTCCTGTTTTGCCTCCTTGTCTCGAGACAAACTGCAGCATGTGTCTGGTCCACCCAGGGTGCTGGCCAGCTAGCTCAGCCTTGCCTTTTTGCTCATGTAACAGTGATGACTACAATTCCTATGAAACAAGAACATGAGATACTAAGTGATACCACTGTATTTCAATAGCCACAGTTATTCTATGTGCTGCTTCAACATCTATGCTGAAGGCCCCTTCCATAGTAGGGAAGGGATTATCGTGGTGTCAGAAGAGGCAAAGGCCTTGCAGATGGTGGCTTTAGGGTAGACCCCTCTGAAAAGTCCACGTGGAATTGGGGATGAGGGGTTGTGAATGAGGGTTTTTGCTTAAAAAAGCAGACTCAGTTGGAGACATAAAAAAGCGTCGCCACCAGCAGGCTTTCTGTAGTGACAACTGCCGGCATCCAGTCACAGAGCAACATTGACATGGTTTGCACCTCTCTTGCGCAACTCATGCTTGATGAAAATGCCACTGAAAAACGGCAGTGTGTCTCTACCTTTTAATATAAAGTAATTTACCTGCTTATTGAATTTGGTGGTTTTAAGCAAAACAAAACCTTGAGTTAGAGGGATTTGAGGTTCCATTGCACTTTGCCCATACTGACTTTGCAAACTCAAGTACAAATCTTTTCTTGTTTTGATATTCCTGTCTTCTTTTCATTTCATCATGGTTTAGTTTATCTGCTTGAAGGATATGTCAGTATCACATATACCAACAATTTAAATGTTCTTTGCTATCCAGTGAATGATTCAAGTTTTCTAAACCTTAAATTAACTCTGGAGCCTTCCTTAACTATGCAGTCAGATAAGGCCCCGGCTCCCCCCATAAAAGGAACCCAACCTTTTATAAATTATTAATTTCCAGCACTGATAAGGGTTTAGGGCACAGGAATTTTTTTTCACATGGTATTGGCTGGAATGTCAATTGGGAGATTGCTTTACAATATGTGCTAAGAGCTTTCAACATATACTAGAAAGTGATAAAATTGAACATACAGTACAGTCATGCCAGCGGTAATGAAGTAGAAACCCTTAAGAGAGACAGACTGATCTTTCCAAGGCGGCATTAGGTAAATGATTCTGTATTCAATTTAATTTCTTTTTTTTTTGTAAGAATAAAATATGCATAGAAGATTGGAAGGATATGTTACAAAGTGATAGCAGGAGCAACTTCTGAGTGGTGAGGTGGAGATAGTTTTCCTTTCTTATTAGGATTATTGTACTTCCTAATTCTTCTGCCATGACCATGTACAACTCATGCAATAAAAACACTTACCAAAAATTTTGTTATTTACAGAATACTTTGAGGTGACTCGAAAACATTCCTAGGAAGATGTAGGATCTAAGCATGTTTTATTATTTAATAAGAATCCTTTCTCAGGCATGTGCACCATCTTCTATCCTCCATAAAGTACGGTCAACTTGTTGAGATTATTCACCAATTTCTCCCCTCACTGAATAATAAAGAAGTCATAGTTTTCTCTGGGTGAAACTCCTGGGCTTGATATGGCTGTACATAGACATTCATTATCTTCTCATCCTTTGACTGTTCCCTCACATCCTCTTTGCTCCCTGTCCAACCCACTCCATGCCTGCAAACAACAAAAAAGGAGTGCAAATCTCCAAAGGCCTATTGAATTAACCTCCTGGAATGGAGACTGGACATTAACCGCATTCCCTTTTGAATTTTGGGAACACAGCAATGAGGTCCAAACTCTCCTTTTTTAGGCACTTGCTCTGCTTTTCTCACAACCATATTCCCAGTTGCAAATATAAGAGCTATTTAGGGACCTGAACATGGCACTCTTCACCCACTGGTTGCTCTGTGTCATAGATGGGGCTGCAATGAAAACTCATTTAATTCTCAACCAGAAACAATGAAATTACCCCACTGTTTGCAGATGGACGGCAACAGCATCGGCTGGAGCTTGGGCTACATGCTGAACCTGACCAACATGATCCCACCCGAGCAACCTCTGGTTCCACCTCTCCCCCACTCCACGTACGTCTTCCTGGTGATCGTCTTCTCCCTGATTCTGGTGATGGTGGTCATCACAGCCGTGTTTATCTTTCTCAAGCCTTCGTTTTTCTGGAAAGACATGGCATAGAAGGTGCAGCTGAAGTGTGACTGGAGTGAAAGAAAACTTGCACAGAGGCAGTTTCCCCCACAGTAGGGTGCAAGGGCCGTTACTTCCTTGTTCACCAAGCCTAGTCCTGACCGCATGAAGCTTCTCTGGCTAAAGCCTTTTTGTGAGAGATGTTCACCATCTTCTGCCTCAAGGATTTCTGGCAGATATTGTCTCTTTTGTGAGTCTTTCCCAATCCCCCTCTCCCCCTTGCTCTTTTGTGCTTGGTAGGTCTTAAGAGACCAACACCTTTTGTGGTCTTCACTTTATAATAGAGCAATATTGACTTTGTCCAGAAAACCTGAGCATTCTGAGGCCTCTGCTGGGAAGTTATGCTGGCTGAAAGAAGAATCTCAGGAACTCTTGCAGACCCTTTCTCCTTTCCCCACTTATTAAGAAAGCAATCCAATGACTTTGAAGAGGGCAGGCATACATCCCCCCCCCCCCCAGCCTGCTCTACATGAGAGAATTCTCTAGTCTAGGTAAATGTGCTAAGGCCAAAGAGTTTTACAAAGGAATTTATGTGCTCATACAGTTAATCCAATATTTGATGTAATCCAAAACAGGGATGTGGATGAGTCACATATTCCTGGATGATGCCAAAATGTTACAGAGATTTTTTTAAAAGCTGATGTAGATATAGCTATTCAGTTATCAGGGCACTCTACATGCTAAGTGTATACACATCAGGAAGAAAAATAGTTACAACTCAGGGTTGGAAAAGGTTACAACTCAGGGTTGAATCTATTGGAATTGTGTTTTTATTATAGTAAAACACATGATATAAAACTTAACCAATTTAACATGTGCAATTCAGTGGCATTTAGTACTTGCACAAAGTTAGGCAACCATTAACCATGCCTGCAGAATATTTTCATCATCAAGAAATTGGCTAGAGACAAAAATCGTTTCAAGTCGATGACTTGAACCACTGACCATTCAGTTTATAGCAAAACATGTTAATAAATAGCACCACAAAGATGCTCATTGAGTTTGTAGTAACATGCTTTAATGGCCCGGGTATAATTTAGTGAGAGAGCTTTATTAATATACCTTTCTGTCAGTGTATCAAAATGGGCCAGGAACCAGATATGGAAGAGCTGTTACCAACCCTGTCAAAAATGACTCTATTTACTTATTTCATGGACTGTGTTGTGGGAGAAGCAGAAGCTGTGCTGTGGACCTTGTCATGGAAACATGAAGAAACCCTCTACTTCCTGCTGGAACTTACCCTGCCTGTTGAGCAGGATGGAGAGGTGATATGTTACTCTGACCTTTCCCAAGCTATCCAACTCTACCACTGTGCACTAACCATTGAGCTGATGGGGGTTGGAGGGAGAATGGGGAGAATAGGGAAAAGCTCACTCACAAACCCAAAATCAGAAGTTTCTACATCATTTGAAAAATTGAGTGATTTTTGACAGGTCGACATAAGCTTCACAAAGCTGTGGATAGGAACATTTTCTGCTACTCACAGTTGAACTTACTGTACATTGAATAGGAAGGAGAAGTCAAATTAGAACATTCTGGAACCTTTCTAGTGGGTTATATTTTGGTAACAAATATCTATTGAGCATTTGTTGTGTGCCATTCTTCCTGCGCAAATACATTATATCATTTTCTCATTTAATCTCCTCAACAATCTGCAAGTAGCTACTTCTTTTTCTCTCTGACACAGAAATTGAAACTCCGGATGGTTCAATCCCTTGTCCAAATAGCTGAGCTGAAGCATGGCATCCACGTAACCATTTTTTCTCACAAGTGTGATAGGCCGTCTCCTTATAACTTCTAAGTGCATATTTAATTCTATATGAATATAGGGTTTATGGCGCATGCTGTAAAAGTTGGAAAGAAGGCTTGCTTACTGATGGATTTGTAATTTAATATTGTCTTAAATCCACAAAGACTGTCATGGTAACACTGATACAGTTTGAGAACTCTGCATGTTCACATGCAATGTATAATGCTAATCAATGATTTCTGTACTCCTAGTTTTTAAATATATTGCTTTCTCACTGCACAGCATTCCAATATCAAATAACTAGTAGTTGATGATGATGATGAAAATAAAAGGTCAAACAGAGTAAACAGCAGTTCCTTACAAAGAGAGTAAACAGCAGTTCCTTACTGCCTTATGTCTGCATATACAAGTCAATGGACATTCTCTATGTTGATCCTAAAAACAAAATGAAAGGATGGCAGTAGTTTTAATTTTACAAATGAGGGTCACACAAACTAGTGTATGACAGAGCTGTGTTTTTCTGCCCCAAGTTTATTGCCTTTTGTTTGTAAACACTGCCCCTTCACAAGCCTCTTAGCTTACATTTCCTTAAGTGAACACTGAAACCTTTGCTTACTCCACTTTTGTCCTGTTGCCTGGGTAAAAAAAAAAAAAAAAAAAATTCTTAGAGTATCTGGGGACCGAATTTCACTTGTTACTGAAGCCATGAAGATAATTAGTAGATACAACCTAATTTCATATATGTTGAAGGGAGAGTTGGTTTTGAGGCAGATCCAGGAATTCCCTTTGGACCATTCTACATAAGGCAGGCCTGATAATAGGGTCACTATGTCATTTTAATGTTGGATTGGCTATTGTTTATAGATGATTACTGTTTCTTTCTGGACTTTTACCCAAACTTGGTACCAGTGACTCCATTCATTTAAAAGATAGGAATTTTTTTTTCTATGAACCCTTGAATGAGGGTCAGGGAATCAGCAGAAATGGTTATAGCTATAAACAGAAGAATGAATTTACTTGATTAAGTTGTATGTTTCATATTACCCCATTCTTAAATTAAGAACTATGATATAAATAAAAGTTTTTAAAAAGCATATTTCATTTTAATGTGTTAATCAAGATCTCTAAGAAAAAGATGGTACAATCAAACTAGCTAAGGAGAATTTAATAGTGTCTATATCTAAAATATTTCAACATGTAATTAGTATAAAAACATCAGATATTTTTTTCATATTAAGCTTTTGAAACATGTTGTGTATCTTCACACTTATAACACTTCTCACTGAAGACTAGTTATCATTTCAAGTGCTCAGTAACATGTGTGATTAGTGGGTACCTGATGGGACAGTGTATGTCTAAAAGTACACCCAAAATATATCAGAAGACAAGGGCAATCTTTGTCCTTTTAGGGGGGGCATTTAAAAAAATACCTATAGATGTTTTAACACTCTTGCTGTTACTACTTTTATATGAAGTTTAACATGATTCTTAAACACATGTTTAAGATCCTCAGGTTTTATTGCCTTTTTTTCTTTGAATGCGTGAAGGTAGCAATGTATGTTATTCTAGCGATGTGTGTTACTACCATTAAAATATCTTCCCACTTATTGTCAGTTTGAAATATAACCTGAATTTTACCCAAATTGGTATGGTCCCTCTCTGATTCAAAACCAGTAGCTGCTATCTTGTAAAAACATTACAATTGCTCCAAATTAACTGTGCTCACTTACCATGGCTCTTTTCAGGTTGTGTTAGTTTAGTTTTTATATTTCTGATAACAATCTCAGAGATTCAGTGGCAGGCAACAAACTATTCTCGAGTCTGCAGGTCAGCTGGGTGGCTCTCCTGTGGGCATAGGTCTCGTTCAGATCAGCCCTTTTTCATGATGAACGGCACAGTCACAGGAGAGTGAGAAAAAACAGAAGTTGTCTCTTAAGGCTTTGTCCAGGAAGGGGCCCTGTAGTCTCCACCCACGTTCTATGGACCAAAGTCAGTCATATGGCCTGGCCTAATATTAGCAAGTTGGAGAACTTGGGAAACCCTGGGAGAATTGGGAAAGTGCATGGATAATTCTAACACAGAAAAGGAGTGAAAGACACCCCCCCCCCCCACTGGTGGTGCAAGGGGTTAAGTTGCAGCACTATGAAGCTATAGGCAGCTACTGCAGCACGATTTTGATTCCCAGCCAGGAAGCTGGCCCACATGGTCCAGCAGATCTCTCCTGTCTGGCCTGCTGCTACCCTCAACCATTGCATTCCAATAGACACATTCTATCTCTGATGAATCCTCTCACTCCCCTCCCTCCACACCTCTGGCCCATATCCCTGCTCTTGTATGCATAAAGAAATCTTTAAAAATTATTCCAGAAAGTTATGATAAGCCTGACAATTCTGTAGAGTGTTTCTTTTGTCTACAAATTTTTCCAACAAAATAAAAATCTCCAGGGCCCAGTTGAAGGAATTCAGACTTAAGACTGGCAATCATGAAATACTCTTGCCCGGGTATCTTGTTAAAAATTCTTTTTGGGGAAACATAACACTTCATAAGCATCAGAGCATCCGAGGAGTGGTTGTTACCAAAATACCAGTCTCTTGTGCCTCTCTTCTGGCACACTCACTTCACTGGTGTTTATAATAGTCTCCATCCCAGTGGCGCAGCGGGTTAAAGCACAGCACTGAGAAGCTAAAGCCACTTCAGCATGAGTTTGATCCCCACCCTGGAGGACCCACATGGCACAGAAGACCTCTCCTGACACACCCGCTGCTCCCCTCAGCAGTGTACTTCATCAGTCAGCCTGTTCTGCTCCCCACTCTGTGTCTGGTGAATCTTCTCATTGCCCCTGCACCTCTGGCCTGTACCCCAGTTTTGTATGCATAAATAAATCTTAAAAAAAATCTCCATCCCTCTGGGCTGGACCATTGCTGACATAATCATAACCCTTTGTACATCATCTTGGTTTATTTATTTTTTCATACAGAGCTGGGGTACAGGCCAGAGTCGCATGGGGTGAAAAGGTGCTGATCAATAGGAACCCTTAACCTTTTCCCAGACCTGTGGGGGGAGCGTATGCTATCAGTCCTTAGCATTTTCATAATAAAGGACAAACATTTTGCTCTTAGCAAAATCTCCATTTATTCATATTAATGGGAAATAATTGGGTGATATCCTTCAAATTTAGTTATATCTCAGTTTCTTTTTTTCTTTGTATATGCTTTGAATCCAAAACTTACTCCTGCAGCTATCAATTTGTAAGTTTCCAAGCAAAAGTATATATATATTTTTAAATAAAAACTGGTAACTAAAACATTTCATAGCATCTTTTCATTTAAAAAAATGTTTCATGACTAGATCACTTTTACCACAATTTATCTGATGGGTTAAAGAAGTAATTGTATAGATGTGGCTGATGACATGTTGGATTATTGTACTGACTTTATGTTGGGAAGGAAGGATCAAAATTATTCAGGTAGCAAAGTGCTTCATGTTTTGAGGTGGTTAATTGAGGTGAGAAGAAAAAGAGGTAGGACAATCCATTGATGTTACTCATCATTAAAGTCTCACTTGGGGGCCCTCCCCGGTGGCACAAGGGGTTAGGACTCAGCACAGCAAGGTCGCAGCAGCTGCTTCCGTGCGAGTTAGATCCCCACCCCAGAGGTGACCCACATGACGCAGCAGACTTCTCCTGACCCACCCACTGCTCCCCTCAGCAGCTCCCATTTGTCATTCTGCCTGTTCTGCTCCCCACTCTGTTTCTGGTGAATACTTTCACCTCTTGCAACTCTGGCATGTACCCCAGCTCTGTATGGAAAAATAATAAATCTTAAAAAAAAAAAAAAGCCTTCACTTGGGGTCCAGACCCTGGGTACTTCCATAGACTTGCACAGGTGATTTGCCTCTTTATCAGAACCCCAGATAATCCTTTTTGATTGCTGAGTAATATTCCATTACATATATATATATATATATATATATATATATATATATATATATATATATATATACCACAACTTCTTGATCTAGTCATCTATTTTTGGGTATTTGGGGTGATTCCACATCTTCCCTATCTAAAATTACTATAAAGGAAAAAAAATAACAGAAATTTGAAATGGTCAGAAACAGAGGATAGGCTTTTAGAAACGAACTGAACACAAAGTAAGAAAAAGGAGCATATCATGAAGCCAAGCGAAAGCACCATAAATCCAAGAGCTCTCTTGAGCCCCTCCCGGAAAAATGGAGAAGTGGAGACAGGGCACGAGAGCCTCGAGCTGCGGAGTCACCTGGGGGTGCCCCGGCATCTCCACAGGCTCACCAGAAGCTGCCGGGTGCCCCTGGACAGTGCGGGCGATGGCTCATCGCCAGCGGGCTCCAGAATATCCTCCTTCTGGAACAGGCGCTCCTGTGGCCGCTCCGATCGCCGCCAGCCGAGGAGGAGCTGGCGGTCCCTACGCACCCGTAGGGACTACAGCTCTTCCTCACTTTGAATACTCAGGTCTGGTCTCTTCCAGACCAGCCCCTGGGCAGCTGCGGCCGCCCGGCGCCGCACACGCCCGCAGAGACGCAGGCCGCAGTAAAAGCCGCGGGTGCTTCCATCTCCGCAGCACCCGGGTAGGTGGGCGAACAGTGGAGGCGCAGACTCCGGGGCGCACGACCTGCGCAGGCTCGAACCCGTCGGGCTGAGGGCCGCAGCAGCGCGCATGCTCCGGGTTCTCCTGGCAGGCTGTCCCGAGGCTTCAACCCGAGACTGGCCACGCTCTTGGGGCGCGCACGTCGGGACCGGTACCCGGCGGTTAATGACCTCGACTGGTCTGTGAATGGTGCGTCCTACCTTCGTTGCCCACACTTAGTACACTGCCGTCCAGGGAATGTCCCTTTGAAGTCCGGTACCGCGGGTTAAAGCCTCCCTTGCCCCTACCCTGTCAGACAGGCCTCCAGTATTGTGGATTGTTGGAACCCTGCTCTGTGGGGAAAACAGCGTGGAGTGGTGTGTGTGTGTGTGCGTGTGTGTGTGTGGTGGGGAGGGGAGGGAGTTTAGGAGGTGTGTGTGTGTGTGTGTGTGTGTGTGTGTGTGTGTGTGTGGTGGGGAGGGAGTTTAGGATGTGTGTGGGGGGGTGGGGAGGGGTTTCTGGGAATGAGTTTCGGAGGAGGGGGTGGGTATCCTCCTTACTCTGGGACTTGCAGCTCCCTGGCCTCTCGTCATCCTCTTTGGGAATTAGCAGGTGTGGGAACCACTTCACAGCTTTGGAGAGCATGCTTGACTTGCAAAGGGGGTCCTTATTTTCTACTGAACACCTGGCTAGGATTAGTGGAGGGCACATGAGGTCGTGCCCGCTTCCCGTGTCCTCATTACAGTAAGCAGAAAGAGGGACTTGAAAGGTGGGGCAGAATGTAATGAACAAAATGCACAAGGCATGAGTGCTGTGGGAAATCACGAAAGGGCAGTGTCAGAAACAACTTCCTTCGGTTGGGAGTGGGGTTGGGGAGGGGTTTGAATTAGACTTTGAAAAGTGGAAAGTTCTCGATTGGAGGAAGTATGCGTCAAAGGATGGAACAGCAGCGGGGAGTAGACCATTACTGTGTCTAGTAGGTACATACTAAGTTGATACTTTTTAGTGGAAAGAATCTTAAAGAATTCCGTTAAAGAATCACTAAGTCAATATCTTTTTTTTTTTTTTTACTGATTAAGCAGAATTTAAGTAATTTTGACCAGATTATCTTCTGTTTCAAATCTACTTAGTGTTTTTTTTTTTTTTAAGATTTATTTATTTATGCTTACAGAGGTATGGTGGGTGAGAGGATTCACCAGAGGCAGAGTGGGGAGCAGAACAGGCAGATCTACTGAAGTACACGGCTGAGGGGAGCAGTGGGAGGGTCAGGAGAGGTCTGCCCAGCCATATGCGTCATCTCCCTCCCTGGGGATGGAACTCCTGCTGCAGTGGCTTCTGAGAGCTTCACAGTGCGGTGCTTCAACCCGTTGGGCCACCAGGGAGAGCTCTACTCAGTAGTTTTAAGTTATCTTTTGGCTCTCCCGCCTGAATGTTCCATAAGCATCCATTAGAAACTTCTGAAATCTGGACTCCATCCTTAATCCCTTCCTACCTTGAAACTACTAGAATCATCTACCGCTCAGTTACTCAAACCAAAATCTTGGGAGTCCTTGATTTTCCCCTCATTTTTCCTAGACCTCAGCTTACTGCCCAAATCCTGTGAATTTGAACTTAAATGAACCCCTAACCACAATTCCTGCTTTCGTTTTATGATTCAGATTTTTAGCATCTCTTATCAGGACTATAATGGCCTCTTAACTGATTTCCCTGCCTCCAGAGAATAGCTCTATGTATAATCAGACATTTTTTCCTTGTCATAACTTTTATAGTTTGGGTTACACTTCTACATGTCTTAATTGCAGTTACTCCTAGATATTTTGAAAATATTTTTAGTATGTAGGGAAACTTAACTTTGTCATACATTCTCTTTTATTCTACCACTTAAAATCTTTCTATGTCTGAACTTTTTATTGTCTTGGGCTTTTTATGAGTAAAAACCTATCTTCCTACAAACCAATAATTTAGTCATCGCCTTTCCAATAATTATACCTGTTACTTCTTTTACATGTCTCATTGCAAGGTGATCAACTGCTAAATACTAAAGATGAGGATATATCTCTTTGCTTAGCTTTTAAGTTAAAATATTTTAATAGTATAATTTTATCTCAAGTATCATAATAGTTTTTTTCACTAATATATGTGTGTGTGTGTATGTATATTGCTGTTCCATTTTCCTCCCATTTATTTACAATACGGTTTGTGATTAATTGGTATGTTACCTCACTACACTCACCACCAAGGACCCATAGTTGCCTACCTTAGTCCTTTGAACCCACTCCACACGTTGGATAACTCTTCAGACTATTTCTTATTGCAAGTGGGAATGCAAGAACAATCATGAAAAAGACCTCAAAAAAGAAAAGAATATCTTTATTTTTAAAAGTAAGGTTTTAATAGACTTTATAAGAATTTTGACTATGCTAAATCATCCATTTATAAATGTAGGATGATCCTGAAAAATGTGATATATGTTTGGTCCTACATCCAAATCATAGAGTGGATATGTTAAGGAAAGTAATGAGAGAAAGTAGAGATGAACTGTACTCTTATTAAGTTTGTCAGTTATGTAATAAAGAACATTAGAGGTGAGTTAGTTGTATATTCACTTATTACATTACTTAAATACTTCCTTATCTGTTCTCTTTGCCTGTCACCCAGCCATTCTCTGCTGTGCTTTAAGAAAAGTTGCTATCAATGTGTTTCTTAGAGTAATTCCAAATAAATCACTATCCCTGCAATCTAGATAGGAATGAGAAATTATGAAAAAGTATACAGAATTCTGGGAGTGTTGCTGAGATAATTAGGGATTGAAAGGAGACTTCTGTCAATCATTAGCCAGGGTTGGTGTTACATCACACTTTCTAGGATTGCTGTTCTTTGGTCAAAAGTAGAGTTAGGCATTTTTAATTGTCTTAAGGAATATTGAAGGTTTAATAACAGCAGCACATCTTAGTTTGTGTCAGCTTCTTCAGCAGTACGTAAGTGTGGCTCAGCACCATGGCTGCATTGTTGTTTTCTCAGCATGCCTGCAGAGTGGGTTCTTACGGTGATGATGCCTTTACTTTGATCATGGAACCCATTTCTTTGACTTTCAATACAAACCCAGGTTTTTACTGTGATTGGGAAACTAATGTGTATCTGCCTACTCTTTCCACCCCAACTGTACATTAGTTTGGTTGGCATGTATAGTTATTAAAGGAGATTTGTGCGATTCTGTTTCTTAAAATAAAAAGTAAACTCATAATCTATATCATCCAAAAAAAAAAAAAAGGATTTAACATAGCTAATATGGTTTAGTTTTAGAATGAGGTTTAAAAAAGGTAAACAAATTTCATTTTAGCTTATGAGATGTTTCAATAAGAAATACCAGTAGGCAGCCAGATAAAAGTGTATCCAGGAGAGCAGCCAAATATGGAGACAGATTGGTCTGTCTTCAAAGGTTTAGGATGTGCCAGCATTTCGCTGTTAGGGGAAGTATGGTCGCTAAAGGGAGAATACATGGTAAGTAGTGGTAAAAGGGTAGAGGACAAGGACTTAGGAAGTCTGCACAAAATAAAGGTGCCCAACATTATCAGCTATTATAGAGTAATCAGTTCTGTAACAGCTGACAGTGATGTAGTGTTGAGTTTCAATATTTTCATGTCTTATTTGACCTTCCTAAAGGATATATGAAATAGGCATTATATGAACAATAATATGTATCCATTGGATTTTATCATTAAAAGATACTTTTAATTCTATCATTTATATGATACATTGCAGAGAGGAATTTCATAATTTTAAAATCTACTGTGTAAGAAGAGCTCGTATCAATTCAAAAAACAGGCATAGGCTATGAATTGGCATTTAAAACAAAAAGATGCAAGGTAATTCCACCACTTCTCCCCCCTTTTTTTTTCAGATGTCAGAAGAGAGAGATAACACTGCAGTCAAAGAAAATTTAGACAAGCATCTCCAAAAAGGTTC
This sequence comes from Condylura cristata, assembly GCF_000260355.1. Lineage (NCBI taxonomy): Eukaryota > Metazoa > Chordata > Mammalia > Eulipotyphla > Talpidae > Condylura > Condylura cristata. The sequence goes on along the minus strand of NW_004567112.1, from coordinate 21,282,222 downwards.
TTAGTAAATATATAACAACACTGATGCTGTTTTTTTATTTCTAAAGGATGTAAATGACTAATCTTGTCTGTGGATTTTATATGGGAATACAGGTTACTTAAGGAACGAGTTCAAGCAAAAGCTAAACTTGATCATGAAAACTGGTCACCAGAAACGTCCAAGTCAACGCATGCAGTGCTTTGTTCTATTGTTGTGTCTCTGTCTCTCTGTAGCCTGGGGAATCTACTAGTGCTTGAGGCTGTGTTAGACCCTAAACATAGAGATATAAAACTTGCTTCAGGAAGCTCCACATGTCAGGGGAAAAGATGCATAAACTATGATTGAGTCCTAACTTAGTCATTCAAGGAGTACTTTTTGAGTACCTAATATATGCCACTTGCCGTTCTAAGTTCTGGGAATATAGACTAACCAACTAATTGTTCTTATACTAAGAACAATTGCAGTGAAGAGTGAAGAGTCTCATGACCTGTAGTGATTTAACTTTGTGGCTTACCCCTTGTTTCCATCATTTTATTTTCTATGCAATTCAAAGATAGGAAGAGAGAAAAAAAATGACCAGTAGGTCCCTCCATTTTCTACTTTAACTAGAATCAAACAGTTCTTGTCTTTCTCAGTCTGTCCAGTAGATCATCCAATAGAGGAATAGAAAATAGTAAGAGTTTTGGAGCACACACCACAGCTTGAGTCTTCTTTACACCCTGTACAGCCATTTCATTTCCTCTCAAAGCTGACAGAAGCAGGGGCTTAGCAGTATTATACTGATCTTATAAAGCTGACATAAGTTAAAATGGATATCTAGAGAGCTCTTTCAGATTTCTTGAATCAAATTGAAGTAACTGGCTTTGATATTGAATATTTGTAAAGTATACTGTATGCTCTACAAATGGAATAGGATTGTCCTCATGGCTCACTTCTTTTTGAGCTTTCTCCCCCTTTAGTCTAACTACAGATATAAAGAAGAATTTGAGCGAATAACTGAGGATGTGGAGAAACAAACTTTAGTCCTGACCATTCATGAGAGTTTTTATTCCAATTGGAAATGATGAAAGGGCATTCATTGGTCTTAGGACCTAGGCTATCACGGTGCAATGGACCAGTCTTTGTAATTGTGGTGATCTTAGAAGTGCATGTGGTTTCGTTATTTAATAGGTACTTTTATTGCTGTTGCTACTTAGTTATGTTGTCAGAAAGTATCATGAACTCTACATTGTCAGCTTCTTGGTTGATTTAGGTGCAGAAGAAAATCAAAGTGTAAAAGAAACTTTGAGGGACAAAGTCAGAGACAAACTAAAAAATGCTAAGGTAATGCTTCTTCCCCCTCCCCCTTTCGTCTTTTTAAGCTTATTGTTTAAATGTAATATAATAAATGTTTCCTGGTCAAAAAGAACCAAAAATTCAGTCTTGAATAAAAATCTTGGAAGTTCTTATTCCTCCCTGTACTTGTCTCATGACAACCCTATAACCTCAAAACAAGAACCAGAAGAATTAAGAGATTTGGTCATGGTCATCTCAGGGGAAAATATGTATGTACTTTATAAATGAAAAACAAGAAGAATTCTTAATTTTATTTTAATTGTAGTCACATATTCATTTATAAACATCCATACGTTCAATAAATCAGTGACTTCAAATGCAGAGACAGTCATTGGCAAGTTCTTGATGATTAATTCTTGTTTCATTGATGTTCTGAAGAATATCAGTCAACCAAAAGAACCAGAAGTCACGATCTCACAAAATAAGCTTTATGTTTATATAGACACAAATTGAAATTTGTATATTAGGAATGCTTTTATCTACTCACAGGAGCCTTGAAAGCACAAAATCTGAGGTAGAAGGTTAAAAATTTCCCAATTGCTTTTAACTTCTTGCTTTACTCTCCCACCACCATCTCTTACATCCCCTTGACCCTTCCTCCCTTCCTTCTCTCTTTTAGCCTGAGAAATAACTTCATTTATTACTTTCCACTAGTTTTTATAAGTATTTTGCTTTGTTGAACCATATACTTGTAAATTTCCCTTTTTTGTCTCTATCATTCTAACTCATTGTACTACATATAATTCCTTTTAATACACATTTTGCTATAAGTGGCAGCATTTAATCTTTCCTCATGGCTGTATAGTACTCCATACTGTGGATCTACCACCTCCTCTTGGTCCAATTTTTTATCAATAGGCATTTTTATTTTTCATTCTGGACAAAAGTTTTATGAGCACAATTATGTAGGTATATATGAAGATTAAGTTTTCAATATCATGTATTTACATTGTGTTTCAGATTAATCAAAGTGAGAAATCTTCAACTAAGGTGTTTAGTGATAAGGTTACTCATAGGTCTAAGGTGAGTAACTTTTTCTATTTTTAAAAACTGCTTTTTTGAGGTATATTATACATAGAAAACATTTATCCAGCTTAAATGTATGTATCAATGACCTTTTAGAGAACTTATAATTATATTACAATCAACACTGTCTTCCAACATTACACTAATTTTTGTCGCTCCCAACAGATCTCCCATGTCAATTTGCAGTCATTCCTGTCCCTATTTAACATTGTTTCTTATCTAAAAATTATAATGTGTAGGTATGTAAGGTGAAAATAAATCTGGAAAACAGTAAATCCCATTTGAGTTTTTTTTTTTTTTAAGATTTATTTATTTATTCATATAGAACTGGGGTACAGGCCAAAAGTTCAGGGGCAGTAAGAGGATTCACCAGAGACAGTAGGGAGCTGAACAGGCTGATTGACGAAGTACAACCCGCTGCACCACCAAGGAGGGCCCCCATTTGAGTTTTTAAAAGATGTTACTGTTCATATTTCAAAAAATATATAGATAGACCCAAAAAGCTAACAGAGGTAAATACTGGGTGGTTTTCATTTTTACGATTTTCAAAGCATTATTTTTCATAGATGTTTTATGATTCCATTGATGTTTATCAAATGAACTTTGTGGTTATCTAAAAATAGTTTAGGCCCTCCCTGGTGTTGCATCGGGTTAAGACACAGCACTGCAAGCTAGCCGCAGCCACTACAATCTGATTCAATCCCCATCCCTGGAGGATTTACCGTAGTTCTGTATGCATAAATAAATAAATAAAGCTTTTTAAAACATTTAAAAAATAAAATAAAAATAGTTTATACCAAAGTAGCAATTGATTTTTTAAAAAAGATTTATTTATTTGTACAGAACTGGGGTACAGGCCAGAGATGCGGAGGGTGAGAGGATTCCCCAGAGACAGAGTGGGGTACAGAACAGGCAGATCAATGAAGTACACTGCTGAGGGGAGCAGCGGGCGAGCCAGCAGAGATCTGCCTCACCACGTGGATCTCCTCCTGGGCAGGCGGGGATCGAACTCATGCAGAAGTGGCTTTAGCTTCTTTGTGCTGTGCTTTAACCTGCTGTGCCACCAGGGAGGGCCCGCAATTGATTTTTTAAATAAGCACGAATAAATTAGTACTGTCAAAATAAATGAAATAAAAATTATAATGAAATATTATTGATGCTCCACAGTGTATAGACTGTTCTAAAACTCAGTGTTTTATAGCACGTTTGAAACTTAAAGAGACAAAACAATTCATGTTTGGGGGGAACTGTAGATTCAAAGTAAATATCCTAAGATGAAAGATGAGTAGTCCAGCTTGCCAGGAGAATCCTGCCCTCTTCAATACATGGTTCCTTTCTCTGAGTTCACAGCAAAGCCTCAGTGTCTATGTTACTGGCTGATAGATTAAAAAAGACCCAGAAGACGGGCCCTCCCTGGTGGCGCAGCGGGTTAAAGCACTGCACTGAAAAGCTAAAGCCACTTCCACATGAGTTCGATTCCCGCCTGCCCCGGAGGTGACCACATGGTGTGGCAGACCTCTCCTGACCCACCCGCTGCTCCCCTCAGCAGTGTGCTTCGTCGATCTGCCTGTTCTGCTCCCCACTCTGTCTCTGGTGAAGCCTCTCACCGCCCCTGAGCCTCTAGCCTGTACCCCGGTTCTGTATGTACAAATAAATAAATCTTTAAAAAAAAAAAAAAAAAAAGAGCCAGAGGGTTGGCGATTGATGTCTTAGAGGATAATAACTTGTGCCAGTTGCACAGGTTAGTTCCACTAAAGGAACATGGGGAAATGTCCAGGTGTCCAGCCTAATAGATGCCCTTATTGGAGATGGGAGAAAAACAACCATGAACAATCAGCATTTATACATTAAACAGTGACAGCACTTTATAACTATTTAAGTACATGGATTCTTTTGTTTTCTTTTTAAACTCATCTCTGTCTCCTACTAGTAAATTTTATTTTAATTAAGGTTAAGAATAAAAGTAGACTTCAAAAAATGTATGAGTAGTAAAAATGGAAAATTTTCAAGATCAGTCCAGTGCATAGCAAGAAAAGAGGTGAAAAAAGAGAAATTGGCTTTAAGGCTTTCCATGCCAACTACTTCCAAAGGAATATCTTTTCAGAAAGTTGAGGATTTTTAGTAGTAGTTTTGCAGTGAATGGGGATAAAGGGCCATAAAAGAATATACGGACTATTTAAATATACAGCATTGCTGCAATGTGAGTAAATTTGAAGGTTAATGTGACAACAAATACAGATAGAAATGGTATGCAAGGCAAGCCTTTTATTTTACACACTGAGAAAGCCTAGTAGTTGTGAGGGTTGTTATTGTAGGGCTGACCCCTTCCCTACGCCTCCTGCTGTGTATGATGAGGAAGTGGTGGCCATCTGCTTTTAAAAGATTCAGATTCACCACATTAAAAAATGTGAGTTTGTTTTTCAATGAGTTTAGAACTGAGAGTATGCTGCTTTTAATTCTCCTAATTCCCTCACTTTATAAAAGTGCATAGGTGAGGTGGGCACTGCTTGTGTGTGAGCACACACTTACATGGGAGTAGATCTGTACATGGGAGTAGACACATGGGAGCACACATTTGCATGGGAGTAGATCTGTACATGGGAGTAGACA
>NW_004567112.1:21238249-21277152 GCF_000260355.1 Condylura cristata | reverse complement strand
CATGGGAGTAGATCTGTACATGGGAGTAGACACATGGGAGCACACACTTGCATGGGAGTAGACACATGGGAACACACACTTATGTGGGAGTAGACATGTAGGGGGAGTAGACATTTACATGGGAGTAGACACGTACATGGCAGCACACACGTACATGGGAGCACCCATGGGAGCACACATGTATATGGGAACACATACATGGGAGCACACATGTATGTGGAATAAGACACATGGGAGCAGACACTTATATAGGATCACACACTTACATAGGAATACCTGCTTACATAGGAGCACACACTTATGTGGAAGCAGACCTTACATGGGAGCACCAGAAAACAGGGAGGGAAAAATAAGTTTGCCCTGAGGCCATCTTTTGATTAAACTGTAAGGTGATACTCTAAATAGAGGGAAGTGATAGTCTGGGAAAGGAAGACCACTGGACTCTTGTTTTTTGTGTTTTATTACAGTTCTCAGAATCTTAAAAATAATTCAAAACAAAGCAAAAATATATATATAAACCAACCAGATTCAAGGTTAAATATAACTTCACATTGTCTCCCCTGCTGCTCCTTATTTGCAAATAAGATAAAAGTTGTTTTTTACCATATTAAAGTATTTCTTTCACTCATCAGCAGGAAAAATAGTCATTCATCACTGTACCGATTTACCTCCGTTTAACCCACAGCCCGAAGTCGTACTGGACGAAGGTCTTTCGTTTTTCATCCTGAGCAGTGAAGAAGATGCTGCGTTGGGTCAATCTTCAGAACAGGTTGGAATTGTTTCCCTTCCTGCCCCATCCTCATTCTCGGGAGAAAGAAATCTTTATTAAAGGCATAGCATGAAATATTGAGGTGGGAGGTGCATTTGTCACTAAGCCACTTTCTTCTCTTTGAGCTGAGACGCTGTTGATGATGATGATTCCTAATGTGTCCTGAGTGCTGCCCGGATGCCCAGGCACGTACATGGAGCATCCACTGTGCTGTTCAGTCCCCAAGAGACCCCCGTGAGCCAGGCCTGCTGCCACCAGGCGCAGGGCCAGAGCTGCCAGCTACAATACCTGTGCTTTCTTTTTCTTTTCATGTCCTCTCCACATGCCTCACATCGCTCCCCATCACCTTACTGCTTGCTACAGATTCCCCATTCCCGGTTGGCTGGGTTGGGGTTGTTTTTGTATTGAGGTGATTGTTTCCTTTGTTGTTTATATTTTGGAAGCAGAGCACAGGCTTCCCTCAGATAGTGTCACTGTAGCGCATCCAGCACCCACAGTCCAGCACAGTCGTCCAGTCAGCTCCCTTCCCTTCCCCCTACTCCCTAACCAGGATTCCTCATTCTCCAGTCAGCTTCCCAGGAAGGGTTAGTGTTTAAGTTTGGCTCGGTCTGATCCTTTGCTTGGTTTCTCTATGTGCCACATATAAGGAAAACCACCTGGAATTTGTCTTTCTCCTTCTCACGTCATTCACTGAAATAGTCCCTAGTCTAAGCCCCAGTCTTGCCCAGGCCCTGCCAGCCTCTGTCAGTGCTTCTCAGTTCCTCTCAAACTCCTCCCAGCTCCCTTCCTCTGTGGTTGTCTCTTCTCCAGGACTAGTTGCCTCGTTAGTCTCGCCCTATCTCCTCCTGCTGTGCTGGCCTTCCTGACACCCAGAGTTCTACCTAATATCTTCTGACACTTACCCGTTCCCCTCCAGGTCCCTCAGGTGCTTCCTTTTACTCCCTCTGACCCCCCCCTTTGCCTCCCACTTTCTACCCGCCGCCTCCATTTCCCTTTCTTTGTATCCCTCTCCAGTCCTTTTACTCCTTTTTTTATTACTGTGTTTTTAGAGAAATAGGATTTTTTTCTCATAAAAGTGATACATGGTATATATTTTAAAACAATGCAGAAAAGCATGAAGAAGAAAATAAAAATCTTGGGAAAGACCCCTTCTCAGAGATAAACCTCTATCGTCCTTTTCTTACATCATTCTCTGAGCTTCCACATATAACATGCACACACAGAATTTTATATAAATAGAATCATAGTACTCAATGACAATTGCATTTCCCCAGTTGCTCAGCCAAACCTTGATGTCTTCTTTGGGTCCTCTTTTAGTCACATGCCTCATATCCAGCTCACAAGTCCTGGTTCTACAAGCAAAAAATTCCAGAATCTCACCTGCTTCCCATCCCCTCTGCTGGTACAGCTGGAGTCTAAGCCAAATAACCTATCATCTAGAACACTGCCACTCTCCCTTGTCTTCGGTGTTACGCCAGCAGCCTGTTTTCTAGCTCATGCAGTCATCAGGATGAGCATTCTTGTGTTTACACCTTGTCTCACTCACTCCAAGTAAGGAGCTCAGGCCTTAGGTGGCCTTAAGGCCCACGTGACTGTGCCCCCTTGCTGCCTCTGACTTCACTTCTGACTACGCTTCCCTTGTCCATCCAGCTCCAGCCTCATTCACCTCCTTTATAGTTCCTCAAAGCAGACGACTCTGCCTTTGCAGATTTATTGGCAGAGAAGGTGCTTCTCTAATCCTCCTGCTCTGATTCACTACACTCGGTCACTGTTCAAATGACACATAATTAACAATACTGTGCGTGGTAACTCTCTGTATTCAAAGGAATTCTATGACTCACTCTTTTTACTTAATAATTTACTTCTAAGCATATGTTTTGAAAATTGAGAGATTTTTATTTGCTCCCCTCTTTCAACATATATATATATATATATTTCAAATTAGGTAAGTAAAGTTGTGCCAAACAAATTGGCGACTTTTGGTAGAGACTCAATAAAATTCTATTTCAATACCTATGTTCAGACTGTAGCTTCTATATATCGATACACTGTATTTCAGAAGTTCACTGTAATCATGCTCCAGAGATGACTTCTGTGTTGAATTTTTACTTTTCTTTTTCTTAAATATCATCCGGAAAACAGCGTGACTGCTCACATTACTTAGGTGGTACTGTTATCTGAATGGTAAAATGAAACGGGCTTTCAGACCCCATTGCCTGTTTCTTGACTTTACCCTACAGTGTGCATTCTCAGTACCTGAAACATCAGAGTTAGTATCTCAGGACATCTTTAATAGAAGAGGGGTGCTTGACTGAGAGTTCTACTTCAGTAGTCTCTCATTGAAAATCACAAAGAAGGGCTACTGAAAAATCATATTGGCTACTATTAAGCCTCAAATCAATCCCTGTATGTTCAGTGAAATTTGATTGGGACACTTGCAGCTCATACTTGAACTGGGTGGCAATGATCAGAAAGACAACTCACAGCAAGGCCCTCTCCACCCCAACTGCTTGCTCCTTCCCCCCAACCATTTCATTGGTCTGTATATTAATCATTGAAAACAAGCATGCATAGACTTACATTTTTTCTGGTTTTCAGCAGAGATCAGTAAATGACAGTTACCCCAAACACTTTTCACTTGGTGATAGTTCACAAAATTTTACTGAAGGCCAAGATGAAGATTTTATGAAAGAAGTTATCTTTCCAGATTTACTTGAAGTAAAGGCTGCTGAATATGAAGATAATCAAGAACAGATTAAAAAACAGCAAGCAAATATTTTTGAGCCAAGTAGTTCTCCAGGTAAATTTCTTTTATGACAAATATCCAAGTCATTCATGAATTGCATTATAGAGTACTTGTTTTCATATTGCTGGGTAGATATAAAAGTACTCATCTGACATTATAGGAAGTTTTCTATGTGTATTCTTCATACCTTCTCTGAGTGCAAGGGAATTGGCTAAAAGAACTCTGTGTATATGTGTGTGTGTGTATTTATAATTTGTGATAGATTAAAATAATCCCCTTTGCTTCTTGTTTGGTTAATATCAGTTGAATGTTTTGGACTTTAAAGCAATATCTTGGTTTATTTATTAAGTGCTCAGTCAGCATAAACTGCCAAAAGATAGGATGCCACGCATTTTAGAAGATGAAGGATTCTATATTCAGAGAAAGCCAAACATATATAAAAAGGCCTGCAACAAAATGGAGAATCGCCTGCTTCAACTGGAAGAGGCAAGTGCATCAGTTCACACATTAAACCACTCCCTGGTAGAATGTGACACTTGTTTTAATGAAATGCTTACTTTCTGTGCTCAATTGTCCACAATAGGGAAAATGTTGGTTTGAAGAAAGTGGAGAAATAATGTCATTACCTTCACCTATTAGGCAGTCATGGAATTTCAGACTAAACATGAGCAAAGAGTCTTTAAATCCTGCACTAAAGACCGTATACAGGAAGGTAACCAGTAACAGTTTATTTCTCATAGCTATTATAATTTATGTTAATCAACTATAGGATAAGACCAAGGGCAGAGGCTTTGTCAGCCCAATAAGAAACCAAAGCAATTATTTGGATGGCACACAGCCATCCGGCCAGATTTACTAGCTGAAATTACTTAACAAGATAGACATCTCTCGCTGAGGAACTTTAATTTCCAAAATGACTTATCATTTGGGTTGTTTAGAACTGAAACTGGTGTTTTGCCTGGTTAGTGACCATTTTGCCACCGACTAACTAAATCTTCTAGGTGGACTCAGAGCAGGCTTCCCCCTCTAGTTGACCCTTACTTAGAAAATGACTTAAAATAAAAATGAGCTTTATGGCTGTTCTCTTGCGCCCCCTCCCCCCTCCCCATCCAGTGAGGACAAAGGGGGAAGACTCCTAGCTTAGGAGATTGTGGGAGAGAGCCTCATACTGGCGGCATCCAGGTCTTGGTAGACAGAAGTGGGACAGTGTGACAGCGGGTGTCAGAGCAGTGGCACATGTGGAAGCACATGCACTGTCACGCCTACTGCCCCAGAGCAAGGGCTTGTACCCCCCACCCCCTTTTGGGAGTTGCTAGAGTCATGAAGGTGCTGCCATGGGTGAACTAGGCTGCACATATACTAAGTTACTGTCTTTAATTATATCACTAAAAACTAATCATCTATCATCTATGGTTAGTAATGTGTATATCTGCTCCCTTTCGTTACCTGCTTGTGTGGGACAAGAATAGGTTATTCCAAATAAAGAATTCAATATAAAAGAAAACAAATCATGTTCATATTCAAATATGCACTTAATGCAAAGTAGTATTCTAAAATATAGTCGAATTACTTTGCAGAAAAATCTAAAGCCTACAGACTTCAACTAACTTAGGGAAAGTGCAGGACCCAAAGGGAGAGAGCCTCAGGGAGAAGCCTCCTTTAGAAAGGAGCTGGCATTTGCTTAGCGGGCGTGGGCTCCTCAAGGGATTTTTCCAGAAATGAACAACATATTCTCTTGGGACAATGTTTTAATAAATGTTTGCCATTTAACTGACCCACCGATGTTAAGTTTTCATATAGTTGAAGTATGTAGTTGAAATACTGATCAAGCTGTTCTAAACTTCATTTGTCATGATGTCCCTGTAAGAAATTGTTTTAGGTCTGATAGTTTGAAAGTCCAACTTCTACCAACACATAATAGTAATAGTAATAGTAAGTAAGGTAGTAATAGTAAAATAGTAAGGTAGATGAAAATAGTTGCAGCGATATAATTAAAATGCTGTGTATTTCATGAAATTAAGGCCATAATTTCAATAAAGAAAGATCACATTTTTTTCTTTCTTGTATCTCTAATTTTCCAACTAACATGTACATAAGGCAATATTACTCTAGTTTCAAAAGAAACAAATGAAATGAACATTGTATTTATATTTGTCTTTAAAAGGCAGTGAAGTCTGATCCAGAAGCTTCTACTAGGAGCAAAATAGAAGGTCAAAGGGAGATGTATCAGTTAGATCTCAATATTGTGGGTCTGCAGTTCAGCCATCATCCCCTCTTCAATCAAGAGCAAGTGTTATGTGCCAGGCTGCTCCAACTTTATGAGCGCTTTCAGGACAGGCAGCAACAGAATTTGCCTCAGCTGCTTTATGAGAAGGTAAGAGCGGCTTTCGTGATATTGACAGTGTTGAATGTTTAGTGCTGAAAGGGAAAACAAAATGCTTCTGTCAGAACAAGTTATCTTAGAACATTTTTAATGCTTTTTAGATATTTAACCAATTAGAATGATGGTGTTGTTCAGTATTTCTGGAAAGAAACTATAGAAGTTAGCCAAGGGCAGCCCCAAACATATCCTGAAGTAGTTCAGTGCTTGTAAGTGGTTTAGTAACCAGTGGTGATCTTTGTCCTGTGGCCCAAGAGGAGCAGTTGAAATGATTATAAAGAGCCGTATTTCTACTGAGTTAAAATTCTGCTTTCCTCCTAAACCAGTTTCACATATTTATAAGGATTTGTTTAATGGCTATTAATTACTGAAATGTTGGTAATTGTGGAAATGTTGGCCTAGTCAAATCTTATTTAAATAACTGTATTTGTTTTTCTGAGATTACATTTGTATTGGCCTCTGAAGCACTTAAAATGTACAAATTATTGCTCTTTTAAGGTAAATGTCTCTGGAACATTAACCTCACCAGTTACTAGTGAATTTCCTCATTATTTTCATTTTCTTGGCTAACCTTTGTCCTGGTTCCTGCTGTTTTCATTCCTAGTTTGTGTGTGTGTGTGTGTGTGTGTTTTAATGTGCTTTACAACATTATATATGTTTTAGGAGTACAGGTTCACCACATTTCCAGATGTATTTGGTGTGGTAAATTAGTATATTTGATTATTAAATTACGTAGGAGAAATGGCTCCATATTGTTTTCTTCTACAAGTTTTTGGATGCTCTTACAGTTTTGATCATCAATATAAGCATCATAATTAGCTTGACGGCTTTTTTTTTTTTTAATTGTATGCCCATTTTTTGGGGGGTTGTGGTTGGATTTATTTTGAAATAGATTTTACCTTTGTAGAAACTGGATTTTCTCATCCAGGAATATAGTAGGGCTTTACTTGTTGAGTTCTTTTAAGCCTCCCAATGAAAGTATTTATCATTTGACTCTAGTTTTGGAGTTCCCACAACCTATTCCTAACTATGAAGATCTTTCTTTCATGTGCTTTGTGATATAGTTTCCTACAGTTTACTTCTCTAAGGGTATTTTCTGTGGTTATCTATGTTCTCTATCTTCCTCATTATCTTATTCCCCTGACCTTTTACTTTCTTGATTTGCTGTGTTATTACATAATCATAATTTTATAGAGATAGATGTAGATATAGTTTTAAATATACATAGAGAGATAACGGATTTTATGGTAGCAAGTGCTACAGATAAAGACCAATAACCAGATAGATATATTTTCTGTAACCATGGAATTACAAATAAAAGATAAAGTATATTCCTATGCTCACTGTGCCATTTTCATTAATTGGCATTTCTTTATATTAATTGATGAACTGATTACCTAGAAGTTTCAAGATAAAATGTTATTGTGTATATCTATTGAGGCACTTCCTAGTTCTGTCCCAAGTTGATTATATTAATTGTGTTTTAGAAGGTGAGGCAATTATACACAAAAGGTCATACACTTGTGTTGCAGCGTGTACACCTAAATCCACAGGTGAATGGAGGTGATGGTAATAGAAGGGTGAAATGTACTGAAATAAATATTTTCATTGTTGTAGCTGAAGGCACTGATAGACACTACCAAATTAGCAAATGAAAATTTGGAAATGAACCAGTTGATCAGAAAATCTTTACAAGATTATTATTGGCAGATAAGGTAGGCTTGGGGGCCTTCATTCATCAAGCATTTATTAAATAACTTCTTTTAATAAAGTATTGCACTTGTAATGGAAGAGATAATATACAGAGAGACAGGATACTCATTGTTTAGCAAATTACAGGAATGGTTCCAACCTCTCCTTAGACATCCACTTGTGTAAAAACAATTTCACAGCAGTGCACAGAAAGGTAATTGCCGTTTTAAAATTTATTGATTAAAAAAACATGCTGGTTAAAAACTACTCTGTATACGAATTACTTTTCAATTGATTGAATTCTGTTGATCATGTTTGTATATATTTGAGGTTAATACACACGTATTTAGGTACAAGATATAATATTGATTGACTCTAAAGACAATAGTCAGAAATTATAGATGCTACCCATGTAAAAGAACATGGCTTAAAAGGTAGGAGCCATTGAAAGAGAATTTTGGAAAGTGTGAAATACCAGGAAAGATAATTCCAAGACAAAACATAAATCATGTGTAAAGGAATCTCCAAAGCAAGATAGCTCATGGGGTGGCACTTGCTGGGCAGAAAGTTCAAATATTCACAAAGATAAAATAATTCCCTGACTCCAGCTCACTGACGAGACTCTGCAACTAGAGGCAACAGCTGATTTTAGTCAGTGGTTTCCTAGAACAACCTAAGAAATTAAAAGTAATGTTACCTTAGAAGGTTGATACATAGCTTGCATAAGACCTGACACATAGTGAATAGTTCATAGATACTAGTTAAACGAGTGAATGACAATTGGCAAAGCCAATATTTTTTTCCAGAAAAGCATAACTCTAACCCTAACACAGAGATTTTTCTACTGATGTGAAGTTCTAAGGACTATTTGCTTACAATACAAAAATAATACGTTTTTAATACAAAATTTTTTAAAAGTGATGAATGGTTAAAAATGAATCAGGAAGGTTTGAAGAGCAAAGAAAATGGTAAACATATAGGTAAATCTCAATGAACAATTATGTAATGATGTCTGTCTTGTGGGATTTAAAAATAGAGTTAAAATATAAAATTTCAGAATGGAGTAAAGATCAAGAGAATAAGTATAATTAAAAATACTTGCACTGGTCAGTGTCAGAGTAATGGTAAAGCTTAATTAACATTAGAGTGTGATAAGTCTTAGATTTTAATTTATAAGTCCTAAAAATAGAGCTTCCAGATATCTTTTTAAAGTGTATTAAAAGATTATTTCTATCACTTCAGTATCCAAATAGTAGATTCACTACGCCACGGAAAAGTCCCTCTAAATTTGATGTAGGTTCTAATTGTTAACCTGAAAAAAGGTGTTATTAATACACATTACGCAAAGTCCAGAATATTAGCAGAGCACTTTAGAAAAATCTTTTAGTCATAAAAGAAATGAATCTCTAAGTGGAATGTTAGTCTCTATATCAAGATGTGGGGAAAATGGGAAAAAATTCCTAAGTGGGGGCAGGAGGCAGAAGCATTAATCTGATACATTCTTACATGCTATTTTTTAAACTTAACAATTTTAATCCACAAACATGATTTCGATCTACCATTTTATTATTCTGTAGTAATACAAAACAACTCTATGACTTAGAAAGGGAAAAAGACTTTTCCTTACTACACAGTATATTACAGACTTGGAAACAGATAAAATCCCTTCGACGACAACAAGGGTTTACAAGTACCCCAATAAAGATACAGTTTCAGAGGTAAGTAGCTGCTCATTTTGTTCTTATTGTCCTCCTGAGGAACTGTCCATGAATGACGGGTATTTCACAGTCACTGGGGAAAATCCAGAAACTAAACAACTGTAGGATGAAGGCAACGAAAGGGCCTATATATTGAATATATAAATAATTTTTACAAATGAAGAATGATATAAAAATATATTTTAAATAAATAAATTATTTTTACAATGTATGTAGTATGACCATTTAGAATAGGCAAAAGATTTGAATAGATACTTCACTAAAGGCATATGGACACATGAAAAGATGTCAATATCATGTCATATCAAAAGAGGAATGTCAGTTAAAACCACAGTGATATATACCACACACCTTTTAGAATGGCTAAAATCCAAAACAGAACCAAAAAGAAAAGAAAAAGTTAGAAGAACTGGCAAGGGTGCCTAGCAACTGGAACTCTTCATTGTTCCTGGTGGAAATGCAAAATGATACAACCATTTAAAGTGTACAGCCCAGTGATTGTCAGTGTATTTATAGAGTTGTGCAACCATCACTGTATTGAAGAAACAACTTGGAACATTCTGGACATCCACCCCCTCCCCAAGGACACATCTTCCTATCAGTGGTCTTTCCTCACATGTATGGACACGTTTTCATCTCCAAGTCTATACACAGAATGGAATTGCTGGGTCATGTGCTAACTCTGCTTTATATTTTTGGGAGTCTGTAGCCAAAGTATCTGTGCCCTTTTCCATTCCCAACAGACCATATGATATTTTCTCAATCTCCTCATGAAAAGATGAAAACTTTGTACTGAAAAGAATTACCCACTAAACTCTCAGGAAAAGTCAACTCCAAGACTATTTTCTGAAAATTTCTCAAACAGCCTGGGTTTTGCTAGACCAGTAATAAAAGAAATGCTAATAATACCTACTACAAAGCAGGGCTTTTTTTTTTTTTTTTTTTCCAGACAAGTACTTAGAATCCTTCCTGGCACGTACTTAGTATGTATGGTGAAAGTGAACTAGTCTACAGGCAGTAAGGGCAGTAGCTGTGTTGCAAACTTTCTAAACACAAGAAGGAGTGTGTGCCATTCAATATCGCCCTAGTCACCTGTCCTTAAACATGGTCATGTTCTCACATCTTAAATCTGAGAGGGAGAAAAGTGAGAAGAAACAAGTGTGTCCTTAAATAGTTTCTCTTTTACCCCCCCCCCCCCGAAAAGGTTTCTGATGGCCTCAGAAAGGATGGTAAGCTATAATGGTTGTTTTACTCATGGGAGGAACTGAGTATAAGCTTATGAAGATGTTTAGTATGTACACGCTAAGTTCTCATATTGATAATATTCTTGGAATATAAAATTACTTCTTGTAAGAGATTAGTTGACTGTGTGTTGACAAGACCTCTAACAACTCTGAAATAATTCCACTGTTTGTGCTTTAAGTAACTATGTTCATTATTAATTAGGATAAAAACAGGTACATGTGATGAACAAAAACAAGAACTGTCAGGAATGTCTGAGACTGAGAAGAAAACTAAAGGAAAAACATCTCAGAATGGGGAAAAACAGGAGGTATTTATTTTGCAAAGTAACACCCAGCTCACCATGACCTGTGCAGCCTAACTAAACAGTATCTTGTGTTGGTAGATTAAGAAATGTTGGTACTTGTAACAGTTACCTAGCAAAGTAACAAGTATAGTATAGGAAATAAGCTTAACTTTAAGAACAATTGTCCTGAGCAATAAACTTATGTACTTAATTATACCTTTACATTCTAGAGCCTCTCTTCTTTAGCTTCAGAACTTGAAGAAACAGATATTGAAAGAATAAAATCAATTACCTTGATGCCACAACTTTCTTTTACAACAGAATTAACAAACTTATACATGTGTTCACTGTAAGCATTTTCAAGGATTGTTTCTTTGTGATATGTTCTCTATTAACTGCATTGTTGTTAATAATAATATTGTAGTTTGTTAATAATAATATTGTAGTTCTTGAGTGAGTACCAAATGCCCAGAACTCTGCTAAATACTTTTCAATATACATCTGTGCATTTAACTGCCACCATAGTGCCACAGAATTGGTATTATTCTCAAATTAGACATGGGGGATTTTATGTTGATGGGAGGTTTAGATACCCACGGTAACATTTCAGAAGCTGAGATGTCACAGAACAGTAGTTTGGTTCAAGTTCATATGTTGTCCCTAATGTTATAGAGAAGATGGACAGGTAACAGAAAAGGAGCAGGATGATACTGGACCTTTGGTCAGTTAGGGAGAGAACATGAAGAGATTTTAAGTTTTGGTCTCCTCCCTTCTGAAAAAGATCCAGCCTTAAACATTAGTAAGGTCAGTTTCCTAGTAGCTGAGAAGATAGTCAATGAATGTTTGTTGAGTGGATGGATGGATGGATGGATGGGTGGGTGGATGGATGGGTTGAGAGTGGGAGGGAGGGAAGGATGGATGGAGGCTCTCTCTCTAGGAGTTTGATATGACTGAAGGATATTTATTCAATTTATTCCCCCAACAAAGCTTTTCAAGAGCCCTAGTTTGCCTTTCTGATATTTGGGTTGACAGGGAAAAAAAAATTTCCTGGAGACAAAAGTTATACAACTTAAAGACTAAAGGGATTTTCAGGAACCTTCAACAGAACACAGTAAGCGTATTGACTGAGTCACCTCTGAGGTTATTTGAAAATATGCTGTGTGTGTGTGTGTGTTTCTTGTAAGTTTAAAAATATTTTTGAATTCTTGATTCAACTTCCTCTATTCCCATTTTATGACCCTCAGTTTTCTGCTCTCCAAAAATATGATAGGCAAGTGCTGTAATCTCTTTAAATTATAACTATAATTTTAATTTACTTTTAAGATAAATTACTGTTGACTTAGAGTACCTTGACTTTAGAGTAAATATCTTTTTCTCTTTTTGAGTAAATATCGTTTTTAAAAAACACTTGCTTAGAAGCTTTTCTTCACAGAGAGGCAAATGTTATTGAAGTTAAAGATGCCATTTGTCTTCTAAAATGACCATATATTGATGTACTTAGGTACAACTTGAAAAAACAGTATTTTGTATTCCTGTTGCTTCTCAAGCATCCTTTAAAGGTTTGTTTAATTTTTAGGCACGAACAAAAGAGGAGAGCCAAAATTCAGAAGCTTAAATATTTTATTAAAATATTATACAATGATAAGCAGGTTTCTTGCACTTCGGTGTCTCCACTACAGTCAGATTTTAAAGTCATGTTTCAGCAAATTTTCAATATTCAGTTAATACATTGGCCTGAAACAATTTGTTTGGAGGTATGGCATGTCTCTTACTTTCGTATCTTATTATGTGCCATAGCATACTTAAAAGTTCTTGTGGGCTACTGTTACATGTGATGTGAAATTTTTGATATTAAGAGACAGCTGATCTATACATATATCCAAGTAATTCATATATATTTATAACTCATCAATATTCATGTATGCTGTAAGTGCACAATTATTTGCTGTGTTATTGGTCTAGATCTGTTCTCACCAGTTAAAATCCTTGCCCGCTCCCACCCCCAAAATACAGCATGACTATGCTAGTGGCGGGGGTGGGGGGTTGGGGGGATGCTGTTTGAGACAGTGGTGTAACTACTGGAAATGTTGAACAAGCTCTTCAGATTGCTTCAGCCTTGACTAGGTTTCAGTCTCTTGCTATATTCATCTCTTTTGAATCTTGAATTCCTTTAAACAGCTGATGCAAGAACATGCACACAACAGGCCCCACCCCATCCCCAGAATCCAGCCTAAGAATTCCTACCTTAAGAAGAAAATAAGACAGTGGAGGAAAAGTGATGGAGTCTAGACAAGACATCTTGATGGCTAATACAGGGGTTAAACTTGAATCTAAGGCAACTAAGATGCATGTTTATGAGCATAAAGCAGTGTTTGAGAGGTGGGAAAGGGGTTAAAATTACAACTCTGTAACTCAAAGTTACCTTTATAATGCCTACAAGAATTTTGTTCCATCCCTGATTAGAGGTTGTATTCATTTTGTTCATCTGGTCTATCAATTTCCTGTCAGCCTAAAATGTACCTCTCTTGAAATTCCTACTTAAAAAATAAACTGACTATACTTTCCTACTACTGTACCTAAAAGAGTCAAATCATAACTCAATCCCTGCTATTTAAAATCTGCCCTCGTGTAATTGATAAATACATGTCTTGAATCCTCCATCATCCCAACAGTTAACACATAACCCAAAAAACTAAGTGGCAGGAAAAGAAAGGAATCTAGCTAGAGATAAAGCACACCAGTGAACAGCTACAAAAATTGCAAAATAAACATAGGTGCCATACTTTAACAGATTGTAATCTACATCTCAACTTCACCTCTTCCCACTTCTCCTTACTCTT
The DNA here is from genome assembly GCF_000260355.1 of Condylura cristata. Classification (NCBI taxonomy): domain Eukaryota; kingdom Metazoa; phylum Chordata; class Mammalia; order Eulipotyphla; family Talpidae; genus Condylura; species Condylura cristata. Next base: position 21,263,479 of record NW_004567112.1, on the reverse strand, counting down.
TCTTCACTTTCTGCCAGCCTGAATTACTTGTTTTTCTTTACACATCCTTGCAATTTCCTACATTTGCCCTTTGGCACAGATTAGCTCCTGCACTTAGAGTGCCCATCGTCACTGTCCCTCCACCTCCCAACATGGTGTCCGCTGACTTCATCAACGAACAGGGCACTCTCCGTCTTTCCATTTGCTGCTCTTGGGATCTGGCCTCCAGTCCTATAGTTTCAGAAAATTTGGATTTGACTGCCCTCTAAGAATGCATCTCCCTTTTCAAATTCACAAGGCTGACATGTAAACTCAGAAACCAGTTTAATGTTTGAATATATTTATTACTTTATTGTCTCTTCTTAGCTAGTTTACTGATTCACAATAGGAAATTTCTTTCACAGACCTGAGTAGTTTAAGCCCATTTAGCCCCACACTCTACAAATCTTTTGCATTTAGGGATGTCTTTCTCAAAGAGACTGTTGGATTGGCTTAAATTCACTCTTACAGGAGTATTTAGATGACTGGTTTAGATAACCAGAAAACATTGTCTCTGATTTTCCTTTTCCTCTGCTTTCTTGGTTAATCAGCAATCTTTTGGATTGGCACATTCTTTCTTATCTTTCCAAGGGGAATGTCTCTTGCACCCCTCCTCATATCAATATTTTCCAAACACTGATAGCAAAGCATAGGTTAAAATAAGACTTATCTGTTGGGGGAAAAAATTAGGCATGTCGTTTGGGAGTGGGGAGTTGTAGTAGGAAGCACAGCAAGTGGCGTCCCGAGACCCAGTCAGGCCTGCAGGACAGCCTGCCTAAGCCTCTGGTTCTCCTTTTCCTTCCCCCAGAGCTGGTTTAATCGCCCTTATGTTCCAGAGCCGGGGAATTTCCCTCTTTCTAAGCAATGCCACCTGGGTTTCCATTGCTTATAAACTAACACAGTTTCCTATGAAGACGCCATTACTTCATTTATAAAACAGGAAGAAATAATACCTGTTTCCTATCATTTTTACCAGATTCAAATGAGACAAAGAACTTTACAAAGTTCTTTAGTAGAACTTTAGCAGTGCCACATGAAAATATGTTATTTTGGTAATATATAATGTACCTTATTTTCATAACTGTATGTACAATCCGTTCAATTAATTTTCTTTGAAACAAGTAAAAGGCATACTTTCAGGGACATATGATTATCTACTTTTCTTATAATCGTGTGGATGAAATCTATAGAGTAATACCTATGTGCATTCTAGTATTTAAAAAAAAGAATGAGAATGTGTTGTTGGGGTATTTTTTTTTTTAATTTTGTACTTTCAGTGAACTATCAACCATTTCTTTTATATGTAGGTTTATGAAATAAGTAAAAGTACAAGCTTAATGGCAAAACTATATATACCTTTACCTAACAATGCAGAGCTGAAAAGCAGAACTGTTTTGGAATACATAGAATTTAGTTGTGATAAAATGGTCACACCTGTAGATGGAGAAGTAGGAAGTGGTAAGTATGTTAAAAATGTTTCTTCCCTGGTTTTCTATATGAGCTCCATTGCCTAAATGACTCTAGGTCACTTACTTAATAAAGGAAGTTACTTATAGTATTTGGTTAAAAAAGGTTATGTTCTCCCACTAGATACAAACTGAGGTTTCAAAATCTTTGTCTTGAATCTGACCTTTGGGACTAGCCTGTGTGCTTTCCCTAAGTCGTCTGAAACAAGAGTGCTGTGCTGGGAAATTTACCCAGTGGATAGACAGCTTTGCCTCTGCAGTCCCTTCATGAGACTTACAGATGCTCTGGAGCAGGGGGCTTCAACTTTCAACTGAGAAGGGCAGGGAGGAAGAAAAAAGGCGTAGAGAAGGAAATAAATTGGGAGAGAAAAGGAAGAAAGAGGAAGGGATGTCTCTGTTCGTTTGTTTTTCACTTGGTTTTATTGCTCATGCAACCCCTTTGTTAGTGAGCCTATGAGAAAGCACCCAGGTCTCTCTGTATTCCTTCTTTCTCCTTCCTAGTGAGTTTGCAACTGTTTGTGTCCAAAAGGAAGGAAGGACATAGAAGCAGCCAGAAAGAAAGATAAGTAGATAGATGGACTGGAAAGGAGAAAGGACAGAGAATCTGTCTGCGTGGAGGACAAAGCAGAAAATGAGGATCTGGAGACCCAGGAGAAAAGCGTCAGGGCTCATAAAGAAAACACCAAGAACTCAACCAAAGTTTCAAGGGATATTGTTAAGATCTCTGGAGACTGAGAATGAAATCAGGGAGTGAGAGAACTTAGGAATCTTGCCTGTCTCATTTCTTGCTGCTAGTGAACCATTTGTGCTGGAAGCTGTTCTCCCCCCAAAAGAACAAAAATTATGAACGTTTAAAAAGTTATACAAGAGAAAATATAGTAGTTCATCTTTATGGATCCAGAACATTATTTTTCTCTCGCTTTTGTAGTCTGCCTTAGGTGGGAGGTGAGACAAATGCTAAGATTAGAGCTGGGGGTCAGCAAAGAATTGACTTGGGGTTCCATAAGTTCAAGTCAGGGTGTCTACGAGCACTCAAACTGCACACCTAAAAATACCTCTTTAATACCTTTTATAACAGATGTGCCTTTTCTTCTTGAGGGAAGTGGAACTGAAGAACTTCGTCTTTTGACATCAGGAAAACTAAGCTATTCTCTATCATGGGCCTTAGATGAAAACGGTATTCCTCTGACACCTATGTCACATTCTCTAAGATCTGCCTACTGCAGGTAATAAATTCTTATGCTTGAAAAATGATGCCTCCTTAGTAAAGCACCACACAAAACCTGAGTCTATCAAAGGAAGACCCCAGCATACGTAGATACCTTTAACTTGAAGGTTGATTGGTTTTTGAATATTTGTAAGTATATAAAATAGTCATACATTTTATTTATTATCACTCTACTATGGCAATAAAGTCTTTATAAGTAAGAGAATGTGTTCTTCAACGGATATTGAGAGAGGCAGTTCCTTAGTCCTTAACTTGTAACCAAGAATTGCAAAGATTTTATTTCTGGGAACTGTATAACATTATAAGTAGATAACTCCATGCCTTATCTGTTTGCTACAAGGAAAATTCTAATTTTTAAAATCTAAATCCCAGGATTTTCTAGAAGAATTTGAAATTAATTTCTAGGTTACAGCCGCAAAAAGTACTACTAAAAATAATTACAATAAAATTCTATAAACATGATGATACTGCTGGCTCATAGTGTCCTGTGTTTTACTGAAATCATAGCTATAAAGAGCAAACTATATGTCATCATTTCAATATTAGTAAACAATAACAAAAAGAGAGCCTTTCCCCATCCTTATAGACAGTGGTTAGAAAAAAAGAGAGCTCTGAGTAGGCAGAACACGGGCTTTTAGGGCAGTGAACCTGCTGGGGATGATACAATGATTGTGGAGAACTTGCCATGAAAAGTTGGTCAAATCCATTCAAAATACACCAAGAGCGAATCCTAATGTAAGCTGTGGGCTTCAGGGATAATGACATATTAATATAAGTTCATGGGTTGTAACAATGCTACTCTTACCACAACACACACAGTAATTTATCACTGTAACTGGCTCAGGGTACTGAAAGGCGGGGAGGCGGTTGTCTGTGGGCAACGGGGAGGCGGTGTGGGACGGTGCTTTCTGGTCACTTATGCTGTCAACCTACAATGGGTCTGAAAGTAAAGCAATTAAAAAGTAAAATCTTAAAAACATTACTATAAATAAATTGAATCAAATACATATAGCATTTAAAACAGAAGTTAGAGAGCATTTTAAAAACAGTAGTGACTACACTGTAAAGCCAGGAGTGTATGGCCAGAGTCCGAGTCAGAGTTCATGAGTGGTTTCCTTGATAATTAAGAGCATTTTTGAGAGGGAAGGAAAAAACTCATTGTGAGTAACACCCAACAACTGGTGTTGGCTAAACTAAGCTAATGAATAAATGTAGATTTGTCAACGAGAAGTTTGAGTAAAGAGAAGTTGAAAATAAGAGTCATAACAGAATTGAGACATAAATTTTATAAATGTTGGGTAATCCTTGTCATCTTAAAAGAAATGATAAAGCTGCAGGGAAAGAACCAGAATATATGAGAAAGAATGTGAAATCATTCAAAGTCAGGAATATATTAAACCAGGACACAAAGTACATTGCCATGGTTTAGAGAAGGGAAAATATCAATATTTCTTCAAACCAGAGAATGACAGTGAAATGCCATAAAGACAAAAATGTGCTTTAGACGGATGTCCTTGTTTACTCAGTACATGAAGTCATCATCTTAGAGAACTGGAGAAGGGCTTTTTAGGATAAAAATGGATAACTAATAAATGTAATTCATTTTGGGGTCAGTGAACACACTTATAATAAAGTTGAACCATTATTTTCATGTATCCCTAGTTATACATGATGAGACAGTAAAATATCTTTGGAATGAGAGACTAATGTAAATGACTTTAAATAAGCCATTTATTCTGCTCTTAGCCTATAGCTATGTAAGTCAGTGGTACCATCTAGTCTTATAGTTTTCCAACTTCTGAAATGGCCTCATATGCCCAAACAAACATACATTCTTTTCAGTTAGCTATCACTCTGTGTTATGTGCCGTGTTTCAAATATAAAGATACAGCCTAAATATTCTTTTTATATTGTGGTCTTTATTAATTTTCCTCAAGTAAGCATTTGGTTAAATTTTAATACTGTGCATTCTATGAAAAGAAAATATTAATAAGATATTGTTATGTTCAGGATTCACAGAATACATTCTGTAAGCACTATTTGCCTCAACATCTACAAAACTACAAAAAATTTTGCCTCAAAATTTTTTAGCATTACACAGACTGGAGGTGGCAAAGATGAATGTTTACAGATTTTAATTATTTACACACCCTTAAAAAGCTACTGTCTCTTAGGGAAGAAGGTAGACATTTATCAAAAAGTTCTTGTGCAAGCTAGAATGTGTGAAGAACCAGGAGAAATACCACAACCAAACATTCTGTTTAACCCTAAATGCAGAAGCTAAAGAGGTTTCATCTTTGAATACCTGGAATGGGAAGGTTTTATCCTGTATAACAGCTCTGTAATGTTCATATTTTATGCAAACTCACAAAATGCCTTCTCTATGCTAGTGTGTTAAAGAATGTAGATGCAAGAAGTGTTCCTGGAATCCCGTGGCTCACAAATGCACAGAAACTTTTTGAATGGGCGAATGAATCCAGGATTGACCCAAATAACCCGGAATATTCTGATTTAATGGAATTTATTATGGCAAGTCATATTAAATACCAGTACTGTAAACACTATTTCCTAAACTCCTTCCCCATGTTCTTTCATGATTTGCTGTGTATTTTTTTCTAGATACTGCAATAGTTGACACATAAAGATAAATCTGAGGACAGATACCATTTTCAAGCAGTTTAGAATATTGGAAACATAATTTAAAATTCAGGAACTGAAGCAGGTCTGAGAGTTGGGGCTACTGCCACTACTGAAGAGCTCCCACACAGCACATCCTGCAGCTTAACCTTCAAGCGAATAGCCATTATAGAGCTGCAGCATGCCAGTTTCATTAGTATTACCCATGTTTGGGATACAACGATGACTTCCAGACACACTCCTTCACTCAAAGACTCCATTATCTATTCACTTCTCCTCCTGTATAAGCACCCGAGCTGCAAGTGTTATAAATGCTTCCCCAGTCACTTCACTTAGGGATGGGCGCTTCCTTCTTTCCTTACTCTTCTGTTAACGTTGTATTCCTTTTTATAAACTCTCATGACTCTAATATCATTCTGCCTTTTCCCGTATTCAGTCATGTATTTTTTCTTTCCTTGGGAAACTATATCTAAGACATTTGTGTGCCTCTTCTGGAAACTAGCATATACCTTGTAGTGACATTTGCATTTAGTGAGTAAAGCAATGAATAAATAGATGATTGCAATTAAATTTCTCAGGATTACAGCTTACCAGCTGATATGCTGAATTCATAACAGGATACAGAAAGATTGGCCTCTCTCTCAGCTATTAGGATAACCAGATAAAAAGAGAGTCTCATCTTTCCAAGTGTGCAACACAAGTATTTTCATTTTTACACAAATCGTAGCTGGGAGACCATGTAGCATGTATTTTGTATGTTTCCCTGCCCCCCACATCCTATCTCTCTACAGATTCAGCTACTCTATTACCTCCTTCCATGGAAATTTTTAACCTCACAATTGACTGGGTAAAAGCAGTGTTTTTTGAACTAATTCTTGTATTTAAAAAATAATATAATAGTTTATTTTTACATCATTTTGTGCCTTTTTCCATCGCAGTTGTAATCCCTGTGGGCTTCCCATCACCAAATTACCTGTGTGCCATCACTATAGTGCAGTGCTCTTGCACCCCAACTCCCCATTTTTGATCCTATTCCCACTCCACCCCTGTAAAATGTCTCTGGTATATAGTTGTTCATTATTATTATTTCCCCCCCCCCTGGTCCTTTATGCTCTTGCTATGAGTGAAACCACCTGGTATTTTTCCTTTCCTTTATGGCTAATTTCACTAAGCATGATCCCTTCCAGCTCCATCCATATTGCTGCAAAAGGCATGTGTTTATCTTTTTGATTGCTGAGTAATGTTCCATTGTGTATATATACCACATCTTTTAACCCAGTCATCTACTTAAAAAAGTAGCAAGTATTGTAAGTGAAGGCTTTGTCATGTCTTACAGTACATGAAGCATAAAGAAGAGTATATTCCAAAGTATTTTCGTCTGGAACAGTTGCAAGATGAATTTAATTTTGTTTCTGAAGAGGAAATGAAGAAAAGCAAACGTTTTCAGCTGTTGCAACTTAGAAATGCAGGTCTCTTTGATGTAGTCCTACAGCCAATACCCCTCTATGACAGAGAGATTCCAGATTCAATCTTCCAGGTACTTGTTTTCTATTTGAATGCAGTTTCTGAGATGATATGTTACTTTTTTCTGCTTTAAACCTGTATTTCTTTTGATAACTGACAATCCGTAGACAGGTTCCCCCACTTCCTTCTCTTTAGGTATTATAAATATACAGATCTCTCAGATTTCACAAAGGCTTTATCTTGCCTTTGCATCTTAGATGTTGTCCAAACAACCTGTTTCACAGCCAACATCCTTTTTAGGGATATCCTAAATTTACCTAACATTGGATTTCTGCTGTTGTAAAATGCATCACCAGTTTAAAGGTGACTTTTTGGAGCCAGGGAGGAACACTAACATGTTAAACTTGTACATTAATTGCCAAGTACACCTCAATTTCAGAATCTTTAAAATGTGAGAGACAAAAAAAGAAACGAGTTTACACTGTGAGAGGCTATGTTGAAACTGCCAGTGCTAGCTAATGAAACTGGGGCTTCTACTACTCCTGGAGAATTGGTTGTTACATATCTGCCAACACAATACTAGTCTTAAAATGGAATTATAGCTGGTTATTTCCTGTAGAAATAACCAGTGGTAGTGATACAGCATTTGAGCTTGCTAAGAAGTGGTTCACACAGTGAGCACAGTGCCAGGCAATAGAATTATCACTGTAGACACTGGCAATTCCACTCCTAGGGATCAATCCAAAGGGCACAAAAACATTAATTCAAAATGTTTATTGCAGCAGTATTTATAATAGGCAAAACATGAAACAACCCAAATGCCCAAAAATAGATGACTAGATGAAGAAGAGGTAGAATATATATACAATGGAATACTATGCAGCAATCAAAAGATAAAATAGTGCCATTCACAGCAACATGGATGAAGCTAGAAGGGATCATGCTCAATGGCATAAGTCAGAAGGAAAAAGAAAAATATTGGAAGGTTTCACTTATAGGAGGAATATAGGGGAACCCAAAGAGGGACCAAGGGGGGAAAATGATAATAACAATAAAACCAAACAATAAAAAGGCAACTACAAATCAGAGACATGCTGCAGGGGAGGGAAAGAGGCCAGGGTAAGGCAGGAAGAACATAAGGGACGCTGGTGATGGTGCACGGGTGAATTGGTGGCGGAAATTCTACGGGGACTACACCTGGGAGAAGAAAGCAGACATTGCAAAAAAAAAAAAAAAAGGTAATGAATTAATTAATTAAAAGAATTATCACTGTGGGAGTATAATTAGTAACATTGGCTGTGTGGCTATAACTTGGATAATTTGGTAAATTATTATCAATTGATTAAAAAACTGGTATTTGTTTTGGTGTTGTATTCATTTTATTTTGGACCAGAAGGAAATTGCAACAAGCCACTTAATATCAAAAATAGTAAAATTTATATTTAAAAAACAAGGTATATTTGTTGCTTTTACCACTCAGCCAACCTTTAGTTTTTATATGATGGTTTATAGAAAAAAACAAACCAACCGGTACATTTGGGAGGACACTTGCAGTCCAGACCAAATGGGATTGTCTCAGAAACTTGTGTGTCCTCAGAGGTGACCAGGAAAAAAATGAATAATTTGTCTGTGAAAATGTCATGGCACTAACAGCTAATAACTATTAGATCCAAACAAAAATAGGATTTACAGGTGATTCACTATTTGCACACATACGGGTGAGTAGAATTATACGCATTGATAAACAGACCAGTTGGTATGTGGCTTTTGGAAAGACTTTATCAAACATTAACAATGGAGGAGCTGTCTTGAGACCTTAGGAATGTGAGTTAATAAGTTACAGGAAGGTCTTGGCTTAGAATACCTGGAAAGTTACTCAGTTTCCCCCAGCTGCTTCTCTGAATGGTTGAATTCAATTCTATAGTTCCATAATTTGGAAAAGCACAACACTCAGTATAACTGACGGCAGGACTTCATAGAAAAGGAAATTTCCGCTATGACAGAGGGACTTGGCTGACTTCCCTTATCTTATACAAACTACTCAGAGAAAACTACAAACCATTCACACTGATTTGACCATCATAACAATTGGGCAAAGGAACAAGAAGTGATTGTTTTAGATCGGTTTTATTTAAAAGCACAGATGTTGAATTACTAATAATTTTTTGACAAATTGAAAAACTGTACTGTGTATAGATATATAATTATGCGCTGTAAGCTAGTAGGGTTTATTTCTAGACAACAGAACTAATTTAATACAAACTCAATGTCATTTACCACATTAACATAATTAAGGAAAGAAAAAATGCGCCCCCTCTTAATAAATGTCCAAAAGTCATTTCATGCATGATAGACACTCATGATGAAAGCTTGTAGGCAGTGGAACCTGAAGGGAATTCCTTTAATCTGATTAAGATTGTTTCAACATCTTGGGGTTTTCTGCTGATTTTAGGCAAATTGTAGAATTGAAAGGATGGAGGAGAAAAAAGGACAATTTACATATCCACTGGATGGATGGTTAAATTAAGTCCCAAAGATACGGAAACTTACAGAAGCAGCCCACGATGGCTGCTACAGATTCTGATGTTGGTTTTTTTGGGCTCTTGTACTCTGGTGGGGATTAATCTTCTTCTGATGTGTCTACATAGACAAGTGATTTGCCAGCACTTAAAAAACAAAAAAGCCTATCTAAAAACAGTTAAAGTTTACCACTCAGCAAGAATTTGCACTTACTGGAAAAGACACTTCCACCTAATGTTTGGAGTCTCCTACTTCTTGAATCCAAGTTAAGGTTACCAAGTTCTTCTCATCCTTGAAAAGAAGAGGAAAAAATAAACAACAGTACCCAGGGACCCTTGAGCAAATTTTCTCTCTCTCCACTTTCCTAGCACTCTGGGAAACCAATTCCTTAAAATCTTCCCCTTAGCATGGTTAGCTGTGTGGCCCTGAAACTAAGTTTAGTACTTAAGAATCATGATCAAAAATCTATTCCTTCATAGGCTCCTATACAAATATCACACTTAGTGGCAGAACATAAGCTTCCATTAATCTGAACAACATAATAATGTCCTCTGTCATCTCCACCAGTAAAATCCAATGTACTAAATCAAAATGAAGGACAAGGAAAATAAGGAAATTAAAACTGGAAGAACGTGTCTTTGTAGAAAAAATGTGTCTACATGGAAAAACAATTAAAATCTACAATATATGGCCACAATACAAACATGCCCACTCTCCAATATCCAAAACTTTGAACTTGTTACATTGCTTAAAATAGGAGATTTTTTTTTTATTATCTGAGTGAACTTAATTTAGTTACATGTGCCTTTAAAGCAGAGAATGTTTTCACAAGAGAGCAAAATAAAGCTGCAACAACAAGAGAAATCAGAAAGATCTCAGTCATGAGATCAGCGTGTAGTTGCTGGTCTCAGACATCCATCCGCAAAGATTGAAGAGAGGCTCAGAGAAGCCAAGTGTGGCCCTACTGTATATGCAGCAAGGAAATGGGGCCACAATCCTGTAATTGTGAGGAACTGCTTTCTGCCAACAGCCTCAATGAACTTGGAAACAGATTCTCCCCATAGCCTCCCAGAATCCAGCTGACATCTGGATATCAGTCTTGAGCAACCTGGAGCAGAGAAGCCAACTGAGACAACCTGGACTTCGAGCTGCAGAGCTCTGAGATAACACATCTGTGCTGCTTGAAGCCACTAAATTGTGGTCATTTCGCAGCTGATAACATGGCAGCAATTGAAAACCAATACACAAAAAAAACAAGTAGGTGTGATGACGGCCTAATGTAAAGCAGCATGAAGCCCACAGCATTACATATGCAGTCTGCTTGCCCCAAACTCTGAGATCTGAGTATAATTAAGAGTGCAGACTCCTCCACAATTTGGTGAAATCGGGAAGTTTTAATAAACCTTTTAGTACAGCTAGAAAAAAAATACTGCTCACAGGAAATCACCAATTCATCACCAAAGGTGGGACACGAACAGTTCTTTCACACGAGGTTGCGGCTCATGGTGGTGGTAGAACAAAGAGAGGGAGGGATCTTGTGGCCATTCCAGTCACCTGAACAGGCTGGAAATAGGTACAGGCACTGCAGGACACCAACCCGTGCTGGGAATCTTTTTAGTGAAGGCAGAGTGCTGAGGGGTGCTGGGGCTATTAGTTTAGTCAAGAAGAATCTGGCTGCTGGCAGCGTGGGTGGCAGTCTCAACCCCTTCTCCACTGAATGCCAGAGCAGAAGCTGCTGCATTTTACAGGGAAGAGCAGCGAGCAGAGGGGGCACCAGAATTCAGGCTCCTTGTAATCGTGATCAGCATTTGCTCCAGACCCAACAGGAAAAGAGTCAGTGTAAAGCCTGCACCTGAAGTGGCCCTCCCTTGGGACTCCAGCTTCACCTTCCTTTCTTCCTCATCCACTACCTAGTTGAACAGCAATTTAACAACTGAGACTAAAGCCACAGAACCCTTATTGGAAAAAGCAAATAGGGCACTAGACATCCTTAGGAAATAAGGAGCTTCTGAACACACTAGAGGGAAAAGCTGAAAGAACTTAAGTCCAGACCTATATAAAGGACACAGAATTTGAGCCCCTAACAGAGGAAGATTTTAGAATGATGATGATAAAGGAGCTTCATGAAGTCCTACAAGGTCAACCAAATATAGAAAGGTAGTAGATTCAGGATCTTCAAACAAAAATCCAGGAACAGAAAAGCTGTTTCAGTCTCTTTGATTGAAGCTATTAAACACACACACACACACACACACACACACACACACACACACACACTGAATGAAATCAGAACAAATTTGGAAAGCATACAAAAAAAAAACTTAAGCTAGCAGAAGAGAGAATTTTGGAAACTTGAGATACAAATGTGCAAATAGAAGGAGAGAAATAAAGATTAGGGGAAAAATGAAGAAATTCTATGAGACGTAGCCAACACTTAAAAAACAAAAACATTGTGACTGTGTGTGACCATGAATGTGAAGTGAGAAGGGGACAGAGACCCTATTCTAAGAAATAAAAGCCAAGACTCTCCCACACCTAAAGAGAGAAGAAATACGGATGTTCAGGAAATCCAGAGTGAACCTGATTCCTAAATTGCGCACACTAAAACATAGCTCTATTAAATTATCAAAATTCAGTAATAAAAAAAATTGAAGATTGCTAAGGGTAAAGTGTAATATACAAAAGCACCTTGACCAGTCTTTTAAATTTTGTAGCAAAAATCCCCAAGCCTAGAAGAGAGTGGAATGACATTTTTATAATGTTAAAAGACAAAAACTGCCCAACAAGGAAAAAGTCTATCCTGCCAAATCACTTAGATTTGGATAAGTAAAGGTGAGGATAAATAAAGGTTTTTCTAGACAAAAGCTAATGGAGGTCACCACAACTAGAACTGCCCAACAAAAAGTGATGAAAGCAGTTCTTCCACAGGAAAAGAAAAGAAAAGAACATGAAATTTTGAGCAAGGTGTTAGGATTCAGAAAAATAAGACAACAAAACCTATTAAAGGGAGGAAGAAAAGGGAAGACTATATATAATCAAATAATGATGAATTGATTTCAGCACAAAAGGCTGTCTTAGGTATAGAAAGATTGACTGATTTTGTGGTTATCCACGTGGTAACCCTTGTGGTAACCACAAAAATAAAACTCAGAAACAGAGATGCTTAGAAGAAGAAAGGAAGAAACTGAGAGACCCACCAAAGAAAGTCATCCACTTTCAAAACAGAAACATGCGCAACAGGAAACAACAGAAAGGTAAAACAACCAAAAAATAGAAGAGAGAGTAACAGTTGAGTAAGCCTTATATAATATCAATAATCACCTTTAATGTGAATGCTCTGACTTCACCACTCAACAGACACAGAATGACAGGTTGCTAATAAATAAATAAATAAAAGCATAAACCATTTATATTGTGCATATAAGAATCACGCATTGGATCTAAGGATAAACAGACTTAAATAGAAAGGCTGGAGCAATCGCACCGAAGGGCAAACAGCAGGAACATAAGGCTGGCCCCATAACTTATATATCAGGCTTTCAGTCAAAACAAGATGGGCCCAGAAGACAATCCAGGGAGAAATTCATCAAGAGAGCACAACTGTCATCAGTATTTATGTACCCATACAAGTGCACCCAAATATATGAAGCAGCTATTAACAGAAGTAATGCTTTCTGTTAATAAAGATATTAACAGAATTAAATCATTCCATTGACAGCAATACAATAATAGTAGGGAGAATCTGAAACAAATGTCTTCTTCTCTCAGACCTGGTACTGCTGATGTCTTTCACACATGAACTGAAATTAATCGCTACTATTTTATTGTGGCCTGTCATGTCTGAATTCTGTTACCTTCTCCAAGTAGAATTAACTTCAATTCTTTGTTTAGGAATATGAAGGTCAATTAGAGAAGGATGGGTCCGTTTCAGATATGAATTCCATTATTGTACAGAGGATTACTTCTACCAATTTTCTGAAAAAGGTAAAAACAAAATAATACTATCAATATATTTGCATTTACTTTTGTGAAAGCTAGTTTGCAGGGTGCGTGGCATTAAGCTTTCCTACACAAATCTACTGACTCTCACCTCTTGCTGATAATTGAGGGGTTTTCTCTTCAGACTTCTTCCCTTACTTGCAGTTAATTAGTTACCATCTACAGATGTCCGTGTACACTGTTGATACTGAGGTTATTTCAGGCAACAGCAAACTCATCATGAAAGCACACCCCAACTTTTCCTGTTTAGATGTGAATATTAATCAACTTCCTGCTTCTTTTGGAGCCTGAAAATTGCCAGTATTTGCCAGAATCCCTGCTTCCATTAGGATCTCACAAAGCCGGGTTACACAGAAATTCAGGGAACAAAGGGAGAATAAGCTTCCAAAAGGAGAAAGTAAATGTTAGAGAAAAACACTGGTCTGACACAAAGTCAGATGTTCACAGAGTAGCCAGCAGAGTCTCGGCCAAATGAGGGACTCCCCATTGTTGAACCACACCCCCAATTCCTTTCCACAGTCAGGGCTCCCTCCAAGCTCTGGAGTGAGGCTCTACCAGGAGAGATAACATGCCCAGTCTGGTGGAGGAATAGCAAGTTCAATCTGTGTGGTGCCCAGGGGCTTGGGAGGGGAGAGAGGGTTAGGAGAGAGAGACGGAGCTGGGGGAGAAGAGAGGAGAGAGAATTAGAGGATGAGCAGCAGTGGGTTCAGGGAGTGTGGCTCCTCTTGAAGGGAAACAATGTGTTGCTCATCTTCCTACATAATTTTCCTGGTTATATTTTTCCACCCCACTTTCCTACACCAGCACGCAGATCATTATAGTCTAGGTTCTATCATCTCTCGGATTATTTGTGGCAAGACAGAAAACTGAAACCTGCATCTTCTTGGTTTCATGTCTGAAAGCTTACATCGGTAACAAAGGACAGGGTTAGAGGAGAAGAAGGAAGGATTTCCTCAGACTGAAAAAGAACCCCAGCATGCTTGGAGGAAGCCAGGGAGAAAGTCTCCATGGGCGCAATGAGTTTGTGGCCAAGCTGTCAGGATAACAATGACTCAAAGGAAATTAAAGATGTGTGGTGACACTTCTGTGAGTCTTGAGTCAAGACTCACGCCCAGTGCCTGTAGGTAGATGTCTTAGACACGCTCACAGGAACTCACCTCTGCTGATGGAGCCGGTTCTGTCATAATACTGTGAGGTGGTGGGAAGAAGGCAGGGTTGGAGCTGACATGACACAGATGTGGAAGGGCAAAGAAATGGAAAGAAAGAATCTTGCTTCCATGTGACATGGGAGAGTTAGGAATGGTTTTAATAATGGTAGCAAATAGAACCCTATTTCACTTACCTAATCCAAACTTTTCATTTCTTGCTCAAAAAAAATTGGAGTAGAAAAAATATGGTGATACTTACTCTTAAAATATAAACTATGAACTTTTAAAATTCGACTTTTTTTTCATAGATGAGGAAGTTGATAATGAAAAGAATTGTCAAAGTTAGCAAATTTAACTTAGCAGATATTGTGGCTGATTATGAAGAAATTGTTTCTACAAGGTACATACTAAAATTCATTATTAGTTTTCAAGTATGAAATGTAAAGCTTTAAGCTAATACCTCCAAGGTCCTGTAATAAGTTTTCTAATTTTGTATCAGTATAGCTATTTTTTTTAAGATTTACTTGTTCATACAGAACTGGGGTACAGGCCAGAGGCTCAGGGGGCGGCAAGAGGCTTCACCAGAGACAGAGTGGGGAGCAGAACAGGCAGATCGACGAAGTACACTGCTGAGGGGAGCAGCGGACTGGTCAGGAGAGGTCTGCCACACCATATGGATCTCCTTTGGGGCAGGCAGGGATCGAACTCATGCAGAAGTGGCTTTAGCTTCTCAGTGCTGTGCTTTAACCTGCTGCGCCACCAGGGATGGCCTATAGCTATATTTTTTTAAATGCAGCTATAAAGCAGAAAGTGAAATACAAATGACCTAAAATATATTTGGTCATTTTAAAATTGCCTCTTTGACTTGCCTATATGACACATGTTTTCAATTGTGTGTTACTTTAGACTTTAATCTTCATTGATAGCTTTTAGGACAGAGAAGAAAAATTTTAAAGTGTTTTTGAAAAAAAAAATCTATATAAGTGCTTTTGTCCCATATTAGTTTCACTCTAAGATTTTCCTGTCCTGAGACTGACCCTGGCAAAGTGACTGCTAGTAACCCCAGCAATGTCTCTGAACTTCAAGCCCCCTGAGCCACAGGCAGCAGCAGGAGGAGACTTTGGCTGAAGTAACTCAGTTCTCAAATAGTCCTACTTGTGAAATTTAGGGATGGAAGCAGGAGGAACAGGGATGCCATGTTTTTGGGTAACTCCCTGGGGCCACTTGGAGATTTCTAGTCTCACAATAAAATTCTAACAGGCCTAGGATGCTGACTTTGCTTTTGTTTTCTTTTCACTCTTGGGGGGAAATGGGTGTGACCATGAAGCCATCATTGCAGGAGAAGTCAAAGGGCATGGAGCAATCACATTCTCTGTTAACCTGAGAATGAACACAGGCTCTGTGTATGCTCAAAGATCCCTTCCTTGGCTTTAAGTAACTCTACCTCCCCTCCCTCTACAGTGGAGAGAATAGAGTTCAGAATATTGGCTTTATTTACTATAATAAGTTTGAAAGTAGCTTTTTAAGCTCATTTATCTTCTGTATATGTGGCCAATCACTTTTTGCTACAGCCAGTTGACACATGCAGTTTATAAACTTGTTGAACGGCGAAGAATGTTAAAGCCTCAGAGAAAAGAAAGGAAAAAAGTGGCAGCACAGACCATCTGTGATGGAGACATTAAGATTCTTGTCAGAATTCTAAGGGCTTATAATATTCCTACAAGGAAGATAGAAGTTGCTAGGTAAGATAACCAACACTTATGGTTGCAGAAGTATCTTCACTGTAAATTTCCACATTGTCCTATTTGTACAATTTTGTGCTTTATTGATCTCTCATACACAGAAACTAATGAAAGTTGACATCTTCATTGGATAGTCAAATCTACTATCATTGCTATGTATTAGAAGTTTTCCAAAGTTTGAATGCTCAAAGTAACTTTAAATGTATATTTTGGGGTGCCAGATTAAAAAAACACCTTTTTCCCCTATTCCCTCTTATGAAAGATGTGCAGCTGCTACTACCAACTGCACTGTCTTCCGCCACTGGCCACTCTCAGTACCGGAAGTAGAACCCTGGAGAACACAGAACACGGGGTCTGTTTGAGACTTGTCATTTTATGTGATTTTACAAATCATATCCATCTCTTCTGCAGGCACTCTGCTTAGCTTGTGTTTCTTCAGCAGATGATCAGGGGGGCCAGGCTGGCTGTCAATGAAGTCATCGTGAATATTAAATGCTCGTGGTATTTAGTATATCCAGAAGATTTAGCTTCTCCTATACTTAGGCTTATATATGATGCATACTTTATTAATGACTTCTTAATACTAAGTTGTCTCAGAAATATTAGGTATATCCACTTATATTTAACACATATATGGTCTAAACTTCCTTATCTCATTGCTAGCACACTCTATAAACTCTCAGATTTGCAAAGCAAGCATTTTTGCTTTATAACCACCAATCTCTAGTGAAAGTCTTTCAAAGGTCTTGCCTATGTTTAGTAAGCTAAAGCCTTATTTATATAATAAAATTGATACTCTGAAATGCAGTGTGCCAAAATGTGCACATTTCAAAGACTAACCTGTGAAGTAAAAATGTAGTAAAATCACCACCTTTTCCTGTAGCCACTGGAATTTATGAAAGAAGGAATAGTATAATGGAAAGAACAAGGGTATGTAATCTCAAAGTATCATGTGCCTTATTTTTCTTTTTGCTGAGGATAAGTGAACAGTTAATCACAGACTGAATACAACCTTAGTTCAGCATTTAGGAGACATTCTTCCAGAATATCAATGATCAAATGTTTAACAAACTCTAATATGAGCATTCAAATCAAATTCTCTAAAACCCAAAGATACATAACTTAATTAGATATCTCCATAAGCATAGGCAAAAACCTACCCACTGCTAAAATTAACGTTAACACTAGAATGACTGTCTATCTTGTTTTTCCTAAAGAGCCTTGGGTATGCCTACTTATTTGATATCATCCCTATCTCATCACAAACATAAAGAGCTAATCAAATCTGCACCCTCAGCTGACACTTTATATGAGGTAAATATTTAATACTTCCATAAAGTGCAATTTTGATTATGTTTACTCTGAGTTACAACTGGCTCCTAAAAGACTTCTCCATCTCAACTCCTTGGTATTCCAGTTTACTTTCCATGACAAGTTGAAATGCTCTGTATAAAATATAATTCTAAAAACATTTTCATTCTTTGCTCCCCAGCTCTCAAGAACTATAGGAGCTTTTTTGAATGGCTGTAAAAATCTGTGATAATCTGATCTTTACCTACTTATCAGTCATATCACTTCACCCCACAGCAATACCTTATCATGCTACAACTTGTTCTAGAAACCCTCTATACATGCCTTTTCCTTTTTCCTGAAACGACTTCCCTTACAACTACGTATTATTGGCCACATAAATTACTACTTAGTGGTTCAAAACTCAAGCTCAGCCAATGTTTTCTCTGTTAAGTTCTCTTTATCCCCATGCCAGAAGGTTAATCATTTTCTCTTCTGATTAACTGTTATAGCTTGACTATATTTCTCTTATTTTACTTCTCACTTTTTATTGCAAATGTTTTCCTCTTTATCCCCGATAGACTTTAAAGTCTAATCAAAAGGTCCATTTATCTTTGGATACCAGAAAAGTAGCTGATATTGACTAGGACTAATTTTTAATTTTTTATTAAGTGAATATTGGTTCTTTGAAAAACTGGAAAAGTAGTTCATCTAGTTGTCAGCCAGTAGCTAAGTTATTTCCTACTCTATGAAATACTATAAAAGCCTAGTCAGTGTTTATTATGTATTTCAGGATACTGTACACCCTTTTGTGGAAGTTTCCTTTCAACACACTGTATATGAAACCAGTACAGCAAGTGGATCTCATCCATGCTGGAATGAAGAACTTAGAGTAGATTTTATGTAAGTTGGAGTCCATGTTCCCTCAGTTTCTAAAGAAAGAGAAATAACAAAATTATTTTCTTGAGCCATATGTTAAAAATACTGATTACGATGAGTTCATCTCTCCGGGGAAAGTCTAAATCACAGTGCCTCAGGTTAACCCACCTAAAGGAAGCATGAGGACTGGGATATTTATATATAAGCCCTCTCAGCCATTTATTGGGAGAGACACTGACTCCAAGAGCCAGGGAAAACAAACAGACTCCAGGAGCCGGATAAACTCCCCAGATACAGAGAGGCAAGTACTGGCAGACTGAATTGGGAAGCTCAAAATGGTAAGAGGAAGCATTAAAATAGCACCTGGTAAGCCCAGACATCCTGCTTCTCGGTGTATTATTCCATGCTCACGGGGTCCATAGAAATATTCATATGAGGATGCTGGTTATATCAGTGTTTGTGCAAGTTGGGCTGATGGAGGCCTCAGTGTCATAGAGACTGCAATATGTTGGTGAAATCCCATTTTCTTTTCTTTCTGGGCACACAACTAGATTATGTGGGTTATCAGGGAGCTATGTGTCCAAATTCTGTCCATCAGAGTGTGGGCATGAATGATGCATGGCTACGTCTAGACTTGTTCAAAAAACAACCATATCTTACATACAATATTCTTGTTCTTCCTTTTATCTTTTATAGGATCAGATTAGGGCTTTGTTACTGGTGACATCACGGTGAACTTCCACCCTCAGTTTGAAATGCACAAGCTAGACTAAGAGTAGAAGCTTGTTGCTTATGATTGACTACACTTTAGGGACCTCGCAGAATGTATCCAATCAATGAAGTTATCAGCAGACAATTTGCAAAATTAAATGACTCCACTTTCCCAATTTTCGGTTGGAGAAAGTAAATATGGAAAAGAGGAATCTCTCCATGGTTAAACAGTCTTATCTTAACTGAGAACAAAAAGAGCAATTAAACTATGTGTATGAATGCAAAAATGAAGCAGAATTTAACAGAGAAATCTTAACATGCTATACTCCAGATAATTTATCTACAATGTATGGCTGTATTGCAAACTTTCTGCTTGACATATAAACATTTTTATTTTTAATGCAAATTACCTAAAGAGAGATATCAAAAATTACAAAGCACATGATGATTTTGATGAAAAATTGCAGTCTTCAAAGCAAGTAATGTTTTCTTAGTTTGTGCTTTATAAAAGAACTCAATTCTATATTCCTTTATGAATACTTCTCTTATAAAATAAACATTCACATATGTTTTTCTTATTTACAGTTCACCAGGACATGATTATAGTTTCTCAAGCTTATCTAAAATAAAAGATAACATACATATCAATATTTTCGATGAAATGATTATTGAAAAACATGAGGTAAAGTAAAATAGTTATAATAATCAACGTTGAAATAATCCTAAGGCCAGATTGAATGAAGTATAGTAACATATTTGGAAATTTGCTTTCAGATGCATCATCTATGTCCAAAATTTTCTGAAATTCATTTGAGAAATAAATGAGGTATATAACAAGTCAGTTAAAAAATAACTGACCGTGACACGGATCTTAAACCGTGTCTAGAAAGAAAAGGAATAAATATACCAAGAATTTTAGAGAAGCGGTTTCTACCATTGAGCATTACATTTGTTTGTTTTGTTGAAGTGATGTTGCATTACAGCATGACATAGCTCTCAGATGAGCATTATTGAGAAGCAGCATGTGTCTATGTTGCTTGAAGTCCACCATTAAATGCCTCGCTCTGCCTTCACCATACCATTGTGCCCTGGCCCCACCTTGCTCACCCCTCTACCTCTTCCCTTCTTGTAATCACCAGAAGGAAGCTTAAAAGTTTACTTTGTCTTATTTACTGTTTGTTTGTTTTCTCTATATACCAAATGAAAGGGATCATATGGTGTGTGTCTTTCTCTGTCTGCTTATTTCACTGAGTGTAATACCTTCTAGGTCAGTCCCTTTTGTTGCAAATGTCAAGATTTCATCTTTTTATAGTTGTATGGTGCTCCTGTGTGTGTGTGTGTGTTCCACATCTTTATAAATTCAACAGTTGATGGGCACTTAGGTTATTTCTAGCTCTTGGGTGTTTCAAATCATGCTGTCATAAACATAAATGTACATATACCTCTTTGGATTAGTAGTTTTTCATTTCTTGGATAAATACCCAGAAGTGGAATAAGTAACTCAGATGGAATTTCTATTTTTAATTTTTTGAGGAATCTTCATACTGCTTTCCAGAGTGGCTGCCCCAATTTATATTCCCATCAACAAAAACCAAGGGTTTCCTTCTCTCTATATCCTCTCCAACACTTGTTTCTCATTTTTTCAGATAATAGTCATTATATTATAATAGTCATTATAGGCATTGCCACATCCATGAAATGATATTTCACTGTTGCTTTGATTTGCATTTCTCTACTAATAAGAGATGATGAACTTCTTTCATTAACACTATATTTAAATTTGAGCTCCCTAGTAACCAAAATAGGAAAAAAAACAAACTGAATTAAATATTTATCAAAAATGTTTGATGAAAGAAAATATGCTTCTTTTACAAAAGAGAAGTTAAAATTATTCCTAGGATAGAACCTAATTCTATGCAGTCTACTTTGAAAAATTATTGTCTTCCTCATAGACTGTTCTTTCTAACAATGCCTTGTGCCGTAACAAGCTCAAATGTTAGTTACCCTCCGACTGAAATTGTATTAAATATATAAAAACACATAACCACCTCTCTTGAGTAAATGCCTTTAATATAAGTATTTGTTAAATTATATGGTACTACTATCAAAGTTAGTAGTATTTAATAGTAATCTTTCTACCTAGGGAGATTGGGGATCAGGGACACAGAAACTGAATTAGACTTTGAAGTATGGTTCAGGACTAAGCCTTATATATGAATTACTGAGAAGTATAATGGCAATGTATTCCAACCCAGTTTCCTAAGAGAAGATACATTTATGAAGACTAAAATAAAATATTAGAGAGTAACCTGAGTGATAGCTGTTCTTCAAGGAGTTGAACTGGATAGTGTTCTGTGTCATCATCATTTCTACTACCATTTAGTATCCTAAAAGTTTGTTAATGGTCATGGGGGCTAAGGTAATTTTCATTCTTTTTTTGTATCGTTAGTGTATTTTCAAAGTTTGTTGCATTGAGCATATCTCCTAAAATAGAAGTATAGACATTCAAGAATTTTTGCATCATTTACCAACTTGAAAGAAGACATCTTAATTTAAGTAAAAAGGCTTTTCCTGATGGGGAAATCTCCTTTGAGCCATAGTTGAGATTCCTTTGTATCTTTGGCCCCTTAGGGCTCAGTTTCCTCAACCACAGGTTGAGGAACTCTGGGGCTGACAATGAACATATGAAGTTGTGCTCATGCTGCACTTGATCTTAGCCAAAGGCCGAGAAGCGATGTGTACTCGTGATAACAAGACTATTGGGCAAACTTGGTTTTACACCTGTTTATGCCTGTCTTAACAGAGAACTGCAACTCCTAGTTGGAGTCTTTGGCCTGCGATGTTTTTGATGTATGATTACTTTATCAGGACTTGCCCCAATCCTATCCCAACTAACATCTGTAATAGAAAATTGTTTCCTTTATTAGGATCACTGTCTCAAGGGCTGCAGTGGTCACTCATATATAAGAAAGAATTGGCTTGGATCCATTGTCTTCCCTTTCTCTGCTCTTCTACAACAATCTGAGGTAATACAAAATAATTGATAGCTAATTAAGTTTTTACCTCTGACTAAAAAGAACATACTGTTGTCTTTGAATCTAGTTCTGTGGTTGGAAGATTGGTAGGTAGGTCAGCTAAAATGATCCTGCATTCTAGTGCCTCAGGGATGAGAGTGTTTGAAGGTTTTAGCTGACTCTAGAAAAGGAGATACTCACAAATTAACTCCTTATATTTTTAGAGTGTTTATTGATAAAGAATAGTACAGCTAGCACTGATTTTTAAAGCAAAATTCATATTTACATATAATAGTTTTATAGACTGGGATTCACAATGATGTGCCTTGTAACCAATGGTTACTAAAAGTTTTGCTCCTTAACTTTACATAGTGATAAATGGTGAAGCTGATGATTAGCACCTGTCTCTGCTACCCCCAGCAAGCTCTGCTCTTGGGTTCCATAACAAGAGTATGCCTGTATGACCAGTAAAATATAAAAATCTCAGCCTAGACTCCATTTTGGGCTCTGTTATTTTCTTGCTGAGTGATCTTAGGCAAGGTATTCACCATCTCTGAGGCTATGCCAGATACAAAAGATTCAGAAATGAATTTTCTGCCTCAATAAATTTACTGTTTATAGAAGAAAACTGGCATTTCAGTACAACCTGCTAATGCCCTATAGCTTTACAGAGGCATGAGACAGGTACCATGGTAGCATACAATAAGGAGCCTGGAGGGGGCAGGGGAGGGGTGCCAGAGTGGGGAATGAGTACTAGGAAGGAGAATGAAAGGCCAGGGAAATATTTACAGAGTGATATCTTTAGAGTCAATCCCTAAAGACAACTTTGTTAAGCAAATGGAGGCATTTGAGGCAGACTTTGTGTGTGTGTAAGGATTAGTGTTGCATTCAGTCCTCTGGAATAGAAAACTTGAGTAACTGTGCTCATGTCAGGGAGTCTCACCTATAAGGAAATCTAGATGCCAGTGCAACTGCTCCAGAAGATTTTAAGGATCCAAACTAATTTTGTCTTTCTGTTCCACTTGGTTGTGCAGCTTTCACTCTCATAACCGCGAATTGTCCACTGTACCTCTTTGTAGTCATAGTGGCAAAGGGGTGGGGTGGGTGGGGGGAAGGGAGGGAAGGAGAGACAAGAAGGGGAAGTGCCTGTACAGAAAATCCTGGCAGATCGCTTACATTTTACTTATGTGACTTGGCCATTACATTAATGGCATGATGCCTTCTAAAATGTTATAAGAAAGGAGGAGAGAAGGACTATTATAAGAGACATGTCTACATAATATGCAATCACAGGATACCATGAGGCAGCATGTTGCAAATTTAAATGCTGCAATTAAAAGTAATATAGATTCAAGTTACTGGAGATACAGGGCTTCTGACATCTGTAAAACTGCAGCTATTTCTCAGACTAGACTCCAGAATGGAGAGGTAATTAAGAGTGTACGCTTTAAGGTGAACAAACCTGGGGGAATGACTGTGGCTGCACTTCTCATTAGTTGTGTGATCTTGCACAAATCTCTCAAATTCACTGAGCCTCAGTTTCCTTATCTATGAAATAGGCAGAAATGTAATTACCTCGTTGAATGATACGATCTTTATTAAGTACTTGACACAGTGCTTTGCTCAATAGCGATTAACTATTATTATTAACTATTATTAGTGTAACTTACCTCCCACCCCCTATGCACACCCACACACACACTCCCATGCACACAAGACCCCTTCTCCTGATGTCCTATGAGTTATCTTTTCCGCTGTTCATTTTTTTCTCCTCTTAGACCCAAAACAAAGTATAACTTTATCTTTTAGCATCTTTTCTGAGACTAAGTTTTTATTATAGTTGCTTGCTTCCTGGCTTCACTCCTTTCTCAGTCCTCCCTCTCCATGTGGTACATATTAGGCAGGGCCCATATTAGGGTGCCTGTAGACAGATCGTGGCTGAGAGGCTGGTGTTCTTGTGCAGAGTCTGTGCCAGAGCTGCACAGACCCAGGCAAGTCTTACCTGTGGGTAAAACTAAGTTGTGCTACAGTTTTTACATTGATGTTTATTCTCATCACGCAGAACCTTTTATATTTGTCTGATCTTTCAGATCAGTGGAACATTTCAAGTAAACATTCCACCAGTTTTGCTTGGGTACACTTGGAGTAAGACTTACATGTCTCCTAAAGAAGACTGTAATGGGCAGAATTTAAAAGAATGTAGCTTCTTAAATATTTTTGTTACCATTGAACCTCAAATATCATATGTCGTCTGTGATACAGAACTAGGCAAGGTAGGTCTTACACTTGAGTTATTTTATATATATTATCAAAGTGCTAGTAATAGTAATAATTTTGAAACTGGCAAAAACAAACATTGATTTGTGTAATTTTTCTGAAAACAATTTGGTACAGTTTAAAACACTTTAAACTTGATTCTAGTTTTCAGATCCAATCGATGTTTTACAGAAAGCACAGCTTTTTAAAAAAACTTGCAAGTCCTTGTTTCCAAACCGAAGAATCACAACTACTGTTTTTAATGCTGAGGGGATACAGATTTTAGTAACAAGATATATCAAGGCATTAAATCCACCTCAGCAACTTCTGGACATATTTCTTCATGATTCAAGTGCAACACTTGTAAGTTATGTTTATTTTAGTGGTTTGAGATACAACTCACCCTCCTAAAGTGTGTAGTTCAATGGTTTTTAGTATAACCATAGAGTTGTACAACTATCACCTTAGAAAATTTTACAATATATTTATCACTTCAAATTTATATTTATTTTAACTGGTTAGCTTCTTTTGTTATTGTAGTTTGCTTTTATTCACTTGCTAATATCTTAGAAAGAATCATCTATCAGGAAATGATTTGCTTATTCTTGTTGACACTGCACATTCAGTAACTCTTTATGCTTTGAAAAAGGAAAGGATGAAATAAGAAATGTATCTCCCCTTTAAGGAAAAAAGCATTAGTTAACAGGCATCTATAAAAAATCATTTACAGCTTTCGGTTACTTAAATTTGATGAAGTCAGTTGGCTCTCTTAGAATATTTGTATTACTTGTCCATTAGAAAGCAACCCTTGCCATTTAGTTATCTTTATAAAGCTCCATTAGTCAGACTTTTTTTTTT
>NW_004567112.1:21234445-21235889 GCF_000260355.1 Condylura cristata | reverse complement strand
TTGGCTTCGTAGAACGTTTGTGGTAGTTTTCCTTCTTTTTCAATTTTTTGGATGAGTCTGTATAAAATGGGCACTAGTTCTTTTCTGAAAGTTTGGTAAAATTCATTTGTAAATCCATCTGGTCCTGGACTTTTCTTTTTGGGGAGGAGTCAGACTTTTAAAGCTAATTGAGATTGCCTTTTGGTTTGCTCTGCTTTTTTTCTACCATGGGTTTCATCCTGACATCCAAAATCCAGGGACACAATGTTTTCAGGTTTCTTTCCAAAGTAGTTTTTGTCTTTTAAGAGAAATAGAAATCCTAGCTCCTTTGATTATCCAGGATTGTGAACCTCCTCTAATTAACTGCATGAAGTCAGAAAACACGACCTGTGTAGGTGGTGGCAGTGGTGTGTGCAGGGAGCAGAGTAAGTCAGGGGCAATGGCAGTGAACTTTCCCAGTGAATTCATTGTTCACATTTGCATCCTTGTGTCCTCTTTTCTTTGGCCCGAGCCCTTGTCTTAGCGCCACAGGAGACACAATCCCCAGTCTTTCCTCTGTTGCTTGGGAAAGCAGGCTGCACCTATAACTTCCTGCCAGGGCAGTTTATAACAAGCTTAGAGTAATAAACGTAATTCTGTGTGTGGGTGGCAGCAAAAGGGGGCAGAGGGGGACACTTGCCTGGCGTAAAGGACTATGGGTACTTTACTGGGGAGGGGTGTGGTAACATACAGCTGAGGAGATGTATGAATCTGTTTCCCTAAATCATATACCGTGTTTTAAGCCAAAGTTACCTCAATAAAGAAAATATACACATTATTCTGATTGATTTGTAATGTAACCGCAAGCCTTTGCTATCCTTCTGTCTTTTTCAAGTTTTTAACAGTTATAATTTAAGGTGCATATGTAGTGTATCAGGTTTAAAATTTTAACAATTTATTATAATGAAGCATCATGGTTAATACCACACTCTGAAGTCAGGCTAACATGGGTTCATTTCTGTCTACCCCATATATTCTGTTAGCTGTGTCACCCTGGACAAATTTCCTTAATACTCTAGATTGTTTCCCTTTCCATGAATCAAAAATAATGTGTGTACTTCAAAGGCCTGTGGGAATCGCTTCGTAATGATACTGGGGAGCGCTGTGAGAGAGGGGCCTGTGGGGTGCACTCCGAACACGCGGTTAATATCATTGCAGGACCTCGTCGCTCGATTTGTATCCTTGATTCCTATTATGCCTGACACCGTGGGTGAAAACGATGGCTTTGACATATGGATGACATCAGAGGTAACAAATTACCTTGTATAGTTACACTGTACAGTATTTTGTTCTTGCTTTTCTTTTTCTTTTCTTTTTTTTTTTTTTTAAGATTTATTTGTGCATACAGAACTGGGGTACAGGCCAAAAGCTCAGAGGCAGCGAGAGGCTTCACCAGAGACAGAGTGGGGAGCAGAACAGGCAGATC
>NW_004567112.1:21219779-21234345 GCF_000260355.1 Condylura cristata | reverse complement strand
AGAGTGGGGAGCAGAACAGGCAGATCTACAAAGTACACAGCTGAGGGGAGCAGCGGGCGAGTCAGGAGAGGTCTGGCGTGCCATGTGGTCGCCTCCAGGGCAGGCGGAATCAAACTCCTGCGAATCCAACTCACGCGAAAGTGGCTTTAGCTTCTTAGTGCAGTGCCTTAACCCGCTGCGCCACCAGGGAGGGCCCTGTTGCTTTTCTTTTAAGGAAACCTTTTGGAAAATAGCATATACTTATATAGCCATTTTGCCTTGCGACATTTAAAAGGGTTCGAGAATTTAACGTCTAAATTTTTTACTTTATAGCAATCCAGTAAATGCTTATTCAATGCTGTTAAGTGGTAGGTCGTGAATATTTGGCTTCAACAGCAATTCCAGACATTCTCCAGAGGAACATGGCTTGTCACTAAGGATCCAGTCAGACCCTTAAGTCTGACAAATACCACCACTTCCCAGAAGCTCTCCCGGGGCTCCCCATCTCAATGAACAGCTGTATAGCAGTGCTTTTCCTGAGTACTTGGTTAAAGTTCTCTTTAGAAAGGCTGCCAAAGTAAAATACAGACCCTATGCAACATTTGTGACATATTTTTAATAAAAAATGACCTGTTTCTCTGAAATTCAAATTTAACTGGGCGTTCTATTTCTCTCCCAAAATCTGGCAGCCTTAATTAGAGCACTTCTTCCATTCTACATTTAATTACAATTAATTGCTATATGATGAACCCCATATCCACACTCTGTACAAATATATCCCAAGTTTAATATCAAATGTAGATGTAGATTTGATTCCTATGTTTATATTCAGTGCTTGTACTCTACTTTAAATTTAGCAAAATTTAATTGGTATGAACAAGAGGACACATTCCGCCTGGAACTGATAGTCTTGGTACTTTCCTAAAATGTTTTAGAGGCTAGATTTGAGCTAAAGTGGATTTAAGGAGAGTAGGGATAACGTAATAGGTGGCCACAATGCCTCTGCTGAGTAGCTTGTGGTTTGTTCCAGGATCCAGGGATTCAAATCTGGAAGAGCTTAAAGAGGTGATATTAGCTGTAGACCCTTCTGAGAGTCTTTGAATTAATCAAACCTGTCTAAGGGCATTATAACCCCACAGACTTTTGAGAGGCAGCCTCTAAAATAGCTGAAACATTCCAGCAAATACTATTACTCATGAGCCCTCCCCCATCCAAAGAATACCCACAATTAAGAGGTCACCACAGGCTTGGGATTTCTCTTGGCTAATGTCTTCCATGAACCCTTTGGTCTTGGGATCCCATTAGTGTAAGACTAATTAGATTGTCAGAAGATAAGAGTTATCTCCTACCTGGGTGTCAAACAAATCTGGGTGTCTGGGAGTCAAACCCATCTTGATTCAAATCCTGTTTCAACTGAGATAATGATTTAATAGCTATGTGAACTGAGGTAGGTGACTCAGCTTCTCTGGACCTGAATTTCCTCATCTGTGTCATACAGAGGACACAGGTTTTGCGAGGATAAGAACGCAGACAAGGCACCTGGAATTCAGGGTGGATTTTCTCTTCTAAAATTAAGTCTGGAGACCCCCTGCTTGGCCTGGCATTGAAGACATGACCACTCACATCTGAGTACTGTCTTCCCTCTCCTTTTCACACTTTTCTTCCCCCAGGAAACCACCTTACCATCTTCCTTCACCTCTCTCTCTCCCCATCACATTCAACCAGTTTGCTCTGATAAGGTCATATCAGTTGCTAAAACACTGCAATGCTTTCACACTGATTTGGAAGTGCCGGCCTACCCAGCCCTGGCCTTGCCGTGCTGCTAGAATGCCTTGGAGAGCACAGGTCGCCTTGAAATGGTGCTGCTCAGCCACAGACTATGGCCCTATGAACATTTGTCATGAGATCTTTTGATTCTTTTCTGGAGAAGCCAGAAGTTCAGAGTTTTATATGCGATCTCTCAATTTGTAACACATTCTCAGAACCAAACAAATGCGCCTGCAGACCAACACCCAAGTCACACCTCTGCTGAGCTTTTGCCCCCTGCTATTTCTGCTTCATTAGGGACCCCAGGTTTAATTACCTGTTCAGCTGTTTCAGCTGAAGACGGTTCAGTCACTCTTCCTGATTGGACTCCAACTCCCACCTCTCCCTCCCTCTCAGCTGACAACACTGTATTATTGGTGCAGGACAGTGTAGCTCTGTCCAAAGAATCCTTCCTGCTAAAAACACCAGCCAGTCTCCTGTCAAATTCCTCTCTGATGATGTGATGCATGTCTTCCTGGCTCTGTTTGCCCAAAGCATTTTAACATCTTCCCTAAATAAAAATGTCCAGTTTTGGATGAGAAATTACTTGGTCACTTATGTAGAATCCACATTAATTGTCCATAATAAAGGTGACTCCTTGGCCCTCCCAGGTGGCACAGCGTATTAAAGCACAGCACTAAGAAGCTTAAGCCACTTCCGCATGAGTTCGATCCCTGCCTGCCCCAGAGGTGACCACATGGCGTGGCAGACCTCTCCTGACCCGCCCGCTGCTCCCCTCAGCAGTGTACTTCATCTATCTGCCCATTCTGCTCCCCCACTCTGTCCCTGGTGAATCCTCTCACCCTCTGCACCTCTGGCCTGTACCCCAGTTCTGTATGAATAAATAAATAAATTAAAAAAAAAAAAGATGACTCCTGTGTTCTGAGTTAATGTTTCCTTCTGATATCCTACTTGTTTATCAGGTAAATAGAGAACTTTGCTAACAGTTTTTGTTACCTTTGTGACTGGCAAAAAGTGAGTTTGCAACTAGAGGGAGTAGAGGGCTCTAAGTCTTTCAGATACTTGCAGTACTCAAATTTTTCCTCTCCCCCTACCCTACCCACCCACCCCCCTTGCTTTTTTTTTGGACCCTGTTTTGATTTTGCCTTAGAAGTGCATCAGTTTGGCTACCGGGAATAAGGAGGAACATGCTATACTTCTCTGTAATTTCTTCCTGTATTTTGGGAAAAAAGCTTTGGTTCTTCTGGGAACTTCAGTGTTGGAAGTAAGTGCTGGAGTTAATATTTAAATAGGACTAACAAGACTAATTGGCTCTTAGCTGCAGTTTCAAAGACTTCAACCCTCCTTTCCATCTTTTCACAAGCTATTGAGAGAATTTCATGGGCAAATTATGAGGTAAGAGGATAATGATGATTCATCAAAATGGCACAGTGTAAAGAATGACTTCCATTTGCTTTTTTTCTTTGCAAAATAGTGCTGCTCATAATGCTAGTTAGGGGGTTACTAGATATATAAATTCTATTGCGCACGCCTGCTTTTAGGAACCAAAGATACATCACATTCTTACCTTTTAATGTCCACATACAACCAGTCATTCAAAATTGACTTTTAACTCTTTTTATCCCTCATCTAGGGGCATGTGGCTTATGTATTAACTCAAGAAAATGATGAATATTTGCTTTGGAATCCATTAACTGGGCAATGCCATAAACAGTTTGACCCATTTTGTCCTTTACAAAGTGTAGACTGTTTGTTTGATGGTGGAAATGTAAGTATAAGGGAGAAAATTTTATTTTGAGTTATCCCCTCAAGTGTCAAACCAGCATCCTCTGCCTTGGCACGCATTAGAGTCACGTGGGGGAACTTTGAAGACAATGTAGGTGTTGGTTAGAATCAGTAGGGTGGAAATCTTTTATCTCAGCAGCTGCCACAGGTGCTTCTATAGAGTGCCTGGGTGGGAAGCAGTGAGGTGGCGAGTGTTCTCCTAGCCCTGGGGTCTCCTTGTCTCCTACCTCAGAATCTCCTTTGTCTTCCACCACTGACCTGGGAATTGGGACTGTGAAATTTGTTCCCTGCTAATAAGTTAGGGGTTTTATGTTCTTATGGACCCAGACTGATTGTGTGTTAATGTTTTAATAGGTTTGGTTTAATATTCAACAAAATAATACACCAATGGCTGTACATTTTGACTATTCAAAGGAAAGTTTCTGGAAACAGTTGCTTCCAAAAAATTTTCAAGGGGCAAAAATCCAAAGCATACAGGTAAATCACACTTTTCCAGTTGTGTCTATGTGAGAATTATAGTGCTAGTCATTACTAGTTGTCACAGTTCTTATTATGTAAACATAGCTGATTGTTTATGGAGTCATTTGACAATGTTAAAAATTATTCTCTGCCATCCAGTTCAAGCTTGGACTGCTCTGCTCCCTTCCCTCTACTTGCAAAAATGGTGAATTGAGTAACATCTCAAATGAGATCTAGAGTATAAAGTAAAATATTTTTTAAAATTTCACCTTAAGAAAGGTCAAGATGGTGTGTGAAGTTTTTACTCTGATCTATTCCTTTTGCTCCACATCCATTGCAATGATAAAGTGCAAAATTGAAAAATCAAAGGCTCATCTGGACTCCACATATCAAAGTCTGATCTGGATAGCTACCTCGTGGAATTGAAACAGGACAGATACCGTGGGACTGTGAGCAGTGAGTGGGGCTGAAAGATGATGTGGCAACGAAGTTAGAGATGCTCATGACATTCAGGGAGCCAGGGCCAGTCTTACTTATGGAAGCAGGGTTGAGGTGGAGAAGAAAACTGCAGATCCACCGCCCAGGCTCAGGAGGCCGCTCACCAAAGCGCCTAAGCCCAGAGCTGACTCAGCCAGCAGATGGCAGCTTGGCTGGTGTGCCCCTGATGCACTTGGTGTTGCTTCAGGAGGCACCCAAATACCACCTCAACAGCTGCTTCTGAATTAAGGCGCATGGTTTATCCAGGTGTAATTAATTGTAAAATGCATGCACTAGAAGAAAGGAGCCCAAAAGAAGAAGTTGGAGGTGTAGAAAAAGAGAAAAAGAGCAACAGAAAAACAGAAGCCAGAAACTTGAATGTTCAAACCTCACCCATAATCAGGGAAATACAAACTAACAAAACACTATTTCGCATATATTAGAGGACCCCCCCCCACACACACACACCAAAAATGTTGGCAAAGAGGCAGAGAAATGGTGGGAGCACAATTGCTATAAACAATTTGGAAAGTAATATGATACTATCTGGTTAAGTCAAAAATACTCAACCTTTGATCCACCCATCAGCATTTATCTATCTACCCTAGAGAAACACATACAGTGAGACAGCATAACAGTGTGTGTTACGGAATTGTTCAGCACAAGCACACAAAAAAATTGGAAACAGTTAAAAATGTATAAACCAGTTTGCAATGGTTGCCAACTTGACTGTCCATCTACTTCATCAGAATTTTTGAACGTGGAACCCAAACATCATTATTATTTCAAAACTCCCCTGTGGCTCTAGTATGCAGCCAAAGGTGAGAACCACTGATCTCAAATCATGCATATTAAAACTATAAAAAACATAATTCCAAGCAAAATAAAGTAGATGTGATGACACATACAGTAAAAAACTACTTATGTGAAGTTTGAAGACTATATATTGTTTCTGTGTATGTAGATATGTAGGGATAGCAAAAAAAAAAAAGCTTGCATGGGCATAAATACCAAATTAGGTTAAAGGTTAGCTTTGGGGAAAGAACAAAAGGAATGAGATCAGGGAGTATATGCAAAGTACTTCAAGTCTCTCTGTAATGTTACCACTTCTTTTTTAAAATAATGTAAAACAGATATGGAAAAAAAGCAAAGATTAGGTCTTTCTGGGTGATAGGTGAGTCAGGTGGGTGCACATTGCATTATTCTCTGCTTGTCTGTGTAATCAAGGCAATCACAAGACTAAAAAGAACACGTGGTTTTTGGGGGGGAAATAGCGCCAAAGTGTAGAAAGTGATTTCTGCTCTCCCTTTCAACGTATTTCTCCTACTCTCTAAGAAATAATCACTGTCAGTAGTTTTCTGTGCCTCTGAATTATTCTCCATGCAGAAGCAAACTAATACATATACTTTACACACACACATGCACACGCACACCCCTATATATCTTTATTTCCTGCGTTTCCTGCTTGTAAAGTCATTTTAAAGAAGGGGAAATGTGCTTATCTCTCGAACAAACCACATTTACTGCATCCATGGGCCATGTCTTCTTTTCTCATCCTAGAGCTGTGACTGAAGCATTGCTGCCTCTTAGGGAGGGGATGCACTGTTTAGAGTAGAGGGGCTTCCTTGTTTGTTTTCCCTTAACCATTCTGTTATTCTTCCAGGCAGCGTTTATTGAGAGCTGCTGTGAACCAGCGCTATGTTTGGTATAGATACCACCAGGAAAAAGACATGCCTCAGTATGCTTGGGACTTGTGTTCTACAGGAGGAAATGGGCAGTTGATGTAGAGTGTGATAAAGACTATTGCAGAAGTGACTGTGCGTTGGGCAGCAGGAGGTCGTGAGGGGGCAGGAGGAAGGGGCTTCCTGGGGAAAAGCGGTGATGGCATAGTGAGAAAGAATGAGCAGGAACTACCTAAATGAGTCAGGGAGAAGATGGTCCCAACAGACAGCAGAAGCTGCAGGCTTGAGGGCCTAAATGGCGAGGAGAGCGTGGTCAAGGAGCGGAATGGCTGGCATGGCTGCCCCAGGTGGTGAGCAGAGAAGATCTCTGGGGTGCACGCAGGTCTGGGAAGGATTTGGGCCTCTATCTTCAGGACAGTCAGTGGTCAACACCAAAGCAAGGGCTGCCACAATAAAAATTGTGTTTTTAAAAACCGCTCAGACTGAGGGTAGAGATGAGCCTTTCCCAAGCTGAATCTATACACACAAAACTCGTAGTTGCATCTGACTTGTATCTCCTGAGTATGTTGCTGCGGGTTAAGTATTCTTGATCTTTGGCCACACACAAACCAGCGGGAACCACTATCTATCGCGAACACTCTTCATGATCACAATTGAAAACACAAGTTGGAGTGTGTGATGAGAATGTGGGTATGCAGAGGTGAAATTGGCAGGGAAGTGTCCTCTTGAAGATAAAGGATATGAATTCTCTGAAACAGCTGACCCTTTTCCAGAAAAGGAAAATGGACTAATACCTGTAAGCTTATAGATTCAGTGTAACCCTCTTTTTCAGGCCTAAAGGTAATTTAACAAATCTGCTAAAGTTGGTGGGGTGGGGTGAAGAGGAGAAGGGCCAGCTGGAGCCACTGAGACTGGGGCATGGGAGGGGGTGGGGAAGGAGAAGTTTTGGAGGGGCTGTGGTTGGTGATAGTAGTTAGGAAATTCAGCCTAACCGTCCCGTCTGGGGTAGCTGGTGGCCTCTGCAAGATGACTGTGGAATTCATGCTTTCCCTTCTCCAGTCTTCCATCTTCTGCCTTGCTCCATTTTGGGGAACTTCCTGTACCTGAAACTGGGGCAGGCATCAAATCCCCTGGGGAATAAAGGGGTGAGTTGTGGTGGTGGTGGGGTGGTTATTGAAACATTGGTTGCTGGGCCTCATCCCTAGAGGTTCTGATTTAGCTGGTCTAAGGTGGGGACTGAAAAGTTGTTATCTATTGATAAAACAGCTTTTCAGGTCTATGTCTTCTGGTCCAGTTCCACACTTTGGGAACCACCAGCTTAGGTCATGACCTGACAGAGCCGGCTCACCACTAGTACTGATGTATTCTTGGGCCTTGAGGCCTGAACAGTGTTGCCCCCTTTTTGCACAATGTCATTCCACTCATGAAGAGGAAACATCTGTCCCAATCTCTACAGTTGCCTCTGTTGCTCAGCTCAGGGATACCCAAAGCAAAAAAAGGTCTACATCAGCCACTCATTTTTGCCAGTGTGAGCCCTGCTGGTATGGGTAGGGGAGACCTGGGTTGAGGGCATGGACTTGAGAAGTCCCAGCATACTGTACTCAGGAGGGCAGCCGGGAAACACGGCAGAGCAGGACTTCCTGCTGTTGGTGGGTTGCCTGCGGTGAAGTCCTGGACGCAGGAGAGTGAAATGCTCTGTGTGGACGAGGCTGAGTGCGTGAGACGGGGGCCTGGCTTCAGCCTGCTGCCAGAGGGTAATACTCGAAGCTGGCAGACAACAAACCAAGTTAGAAGAGCAACAACAATAATAGCTGGTTGTTTAGTGAGCTGGGCTCACTATGTGCTGGGCTCACTATGTGCTGGGCTCACTATGTGCTGGGCTCACTATGTGCTGGGCTTTGCCTGTATTCCTTTATTTGAAAATCTTCCCAAGACTCCACAAAATAAAGGTATTGTCCCTCTTTTAAAGATGTGGGAACTGAGACTGCAAGAAGTAGCTTCACCAGTGTCATCATTCACAGTTGGAAGAGGCCTGTGTAAATGCCCAGATTATCTGGTGGAGTCAGCAAACATGCCAGATGCACTTGAATAAATGCATGGAGGCAGGATGTCTGTCTTACCTGTGAAAAATATCTCTGGTAAATCCACCACGCACCTGTGCTCTGGTGGAAACGTAGAAAAGCCAAAGAAAAGACTATGGTCTCTATTTTACCTTTGCACGCCTGTAATTGTCTTTGCCACAGGAGTCTGGCTTGGGTTTCCTCTCATTATATCAGCACTGCAGGGTATCTGTGCTGTGAAGATGGTCTCCCTCAAATCTTTCTAACTTTCACTTGTCTATATTTCAGCCTGAAGAAATAATTTATTCTGCTACAAATAAAAGCATGGTGGAAGATCTAAAGAACAGGTGAACTTTATTTATATATTGTGATTGCTGTGTTTTCTCCCTAATCTCACTGCCAGCCACCCTTTGGTCCTCGAACCCTCTTGAGCCCAATAGGTTCAGCAAGAGGAGGACAAACCGGTGATTAGAACAGGTAACTTCCAGAGTCATTATCTGTCTCTTGACATATGCCTTCTATGACACTCCCTGAAGACAGTCTAAGTTATGAAATAGTTGTCTCTGGAAAACACTGTGGCCAACTGCTAGGCAGTTCTCAGTACTATAGGCTGAACCGCTGTCTACAGAGGTTCAGCCTATAGTAATAATAATGCAGTAACTAAGACTGCTTGGAAGGATGTGAATGTAAATGACGACAATTTAGTGTATGGTAAAAAAATATTCTAGTTGGGTGGCAGAAACATCACTATTGTCCCTCCTTGATACCATGGGCACACATGGGTACCTCCCCCATGGCACACACCTGCACCTGCACCTGTTTCTAAGGAGTTGGTCAGTCAAGGCAGAAAGGTCACAGACTTTGCATCAGGCTCACTCTACCCCAGATGTGTCAGAGGCTGCTTGGGATGACTGTCTCCAGTGACTCACACTGACACAGCAGACTGGCATGGAAGCCACTATCAGCTAGTCAAAATGTTACAGGGCAGGGAGAGGAACACGGCTGAACCCCCAAATGCCTGCCTGTTCTAAATAGGTTCTGCCATCCGCCGCATCAAGATGAAACATATCAGACCTTTAATGGAAAGGAACTTTAATACAATGAGTGTGCAATACAAAAAAGACAAAGAATATAACTTCCAAGTCAGACACCCAGAGTTACCCATTACCTCGTGAGTGAAAGTCTACGCAAAAGGGATTGGCCCAAAGCAAGGCCCGAAAGCCTGCCACAAGCCTAAAGAACCTTCTAGAGGGGACCCATAGAAAAGGGTCAGAAATGGCCAGAAAAGTCTCTCACCCACATCTGTTTCACCTAGTCCAGGGCCAAGAAACAAGACAAAGCTTCTTCACCTGTCTCTCTGCTCCATGTGCCTCCCTCAGGGTCTCCTTCTGGCTCCCTATCCTGCTTCCTTCCTCTTCAGTCTCCTCCCCAGATTCTTCTCTTCCTGTCTCAGTTCCACCCTCCCTCTGGATGGGACAGGGAACCTGGAACCTCTCCTTTTCCTGGGAACCCCCCTGTTACAAAAACAGCACAACCAAAACAGTTTTGCTGCCCCCATCTCACACGATTGCCCAAACCCCACATCTAGTTACCTTTCTTTTTCCCCACAAAAGAAAGGAAATACAGAAATGTTTCTCAACTTTCAGTTTTCATCAGAATCAATTCTAATTTAACAACTTAAAAAATACAGGTGTCAGGGTCTGGGGCCTGTTGTCTCAGTATCTAGAGATGAAACATTTTGATAAAGCCCTACAGGTGATTCTGAAGCATACTCACTACCTAGACTCTCTCAAAATTCTAAACTATTTAGTTACACCACAAGCTCAGCCAAGAGATGCCCATTGGCTTCTTCTGTGACACAAACAGATTCTGCGCAGAGAGGCTCACAGGACAGCTCCATCCACAGCTCACACCTTGCTCTGCCTCTCCCTTCCCTCCAACAGCTCATCACAAGGCACACTATTCTCATGGGGTGGGCAGAGAGGCAGAAATCCCTGCCCTTCTGAAGGGTAAGTTTCTAGGTGGGGAAACTAACCATCATACTTATCAGTCCAATGCCCCATTCTGTCTCCCACTTCGCTTGCTGAATTAACTGAGGCAATGTGTCCTTCCCTGCTGGCAACATCCCAGATAAGATATCTGAATTTTTGTAAAGGCAGCTTCTTGGAAACAGTATCTATATTAAAGGAGGGTCCTAGAGAAAAGAAATGTCAGCTCAGTAGTCAGACCCTACGTGACATCAAGTTACATCTAGGAGGCAGCTGCCTGCACAGAAGTAACTGGAAACAAGCTGTGCCTTTGGGATCTGAATGCCAGCTCTGTCCCTGTAGGTGGCTCGTTTTCCCAAGCCAAGCAAGAGTTTCCCCCCCATCTTGATTAATGTGAATGATGGCAGACATCCCCAGCCTCAGAGGTCTGGTTACCTCCTACATCAAAAAAGTGTTCTCGTGCTTGAAGTGATAAAACTCTTAACATATTTGTTAAGTGGGTGAGTAAATAAACAATCCTTGCATTCATACCTCAGGATTGAAAGGACTCTAAAATGCAAAATGATGGAATGGCGACCTAAACAACCAACACATTGGAATCGACAGTGTAGTTTTATTTTGCGACAAATCCTTCCTAAGCTGGAACTTGGCACTGGAAGGTGTATTTCAGCTGAAGAGAGTGAATTTGAAAGGCTGCTCCAATTTTACTTGGTATGTATATGACTTAATTCATTAAGGACATTTGTTTTGTTTATAGTTAATTGCCAGATGGAATTAATGGTAGATATCCCTGGAATGCCTGTTATCTTAATCCTATTTAGATGCTATAGCATTAAGATGCATTTACATAGAGACCAAGGAATTTCAAATGAGGTGCATGACTATTACCATAATCATATTGCATTACATTTTCTTAAAATCATTAATATATTTTGTGATGTATAAATCATAAACTTTGGACAGAAATTTCCCAAAAGAAACTACCTGCAACTAAGAAATTCAAAAGTGACTTCCAGATAGTAGTAATAGAATAGAATCTGTCCATGCTTCTGGGTATGCGAACACAGCATACATTAATATCCTCTACACGCACATTGCTCCAAAATTTATACATTTATACTTCCTCCATGTATAGCCACCAATACACCTGACATCATCCCGATTGGTAAAAGGCATCCCAAACTCCTCAAGCCCCTAACCGAATGTGGTGGGCATTTGGTATGTTGTTACTGCCCTCTAATTTTGCCCTTCCCCGGAGTCTGAGCGTCCTGTAATTCCTCTTCCTTAGGAACTGGTCCAGTGGATTTTTCCAAAGTTCCAGCCTCCCAAGAAGAGATTCTTCTGCCTACCACCCCAAAACTAGTATCTCTTAGGAGTTAAGTACTTAGGGTGTGATCTGCAAGCGATATTCATTCAAGATGAGGGGGGATGTTTTGATTTTTCTTTAATCAAATTAGGGGTAAACAGACAACAAAGTCACTATAAGTCAAGGTTTAAAGCTTAAGAGCTACATGGTAAATCTATTCATTTTATAATACAATCAAAACTTGGGCTGAATTCAAAACTTTGGTTCAAATCCTGGCTTGACCACACATCGACTTTGATCAAGTTACCTTTTCCCCCTAACTTTCTATCCCATTGGACAAGATAAACAAGGA
This sequence comes from Condylura cristata, assembly GCF_000260355.1. Lineage (NCBI taxonomy): Eukaryota > Metazoa > Chordata > Mammalia > Eulipotyphla > Talpidae > Condylura > Condylura cristata. Next base: position 21,222,490 of record NW_004567112.1, on the reverse strand, counting down.
TAAAAATCATTATCACTTTTGTAGTTGGGTTGGGGAGTAGCTCCCAGCCTATGTGTTCAGTAACCATTAACTATTATTTGTATTCTGTGTGCTGACTGTTGTGCTAGGCATTGGGATTGTGGTAGTAAACAAGACAAATACAACTCTGCAGTTACAGACTATGTTATTTGAAGAAGCAGATTACGGGACGTGCAATTTCAGTATTTTAAGCAAGCAGGGGAAAGATAGTGTGCTATGCAATGACATGGGAAAAACATAGGAATAGATTTACTGATCAGGAAAAGTGTCCTGAAGTAAGCCATATTTAAGACCTGCAAGAAGTTTATGATTAGCGTCTATATTGTTACCTAACAGTTTTACACAGGCCTTCATTCCATAATCCTTTAATCCTGTCACTTAGTTGTCACTTAATATAGATGAAATCAGTGTTAAATAAATCTTCAAAACTGCTCATTTGCATGGGTCATTTGCATGACCCAACTAATTTCCTTGTTGACAGTTTTCTATTCTAGCAAGAGTGCACATCTATGGAATGTTAAGTGTTCAGGCTCTGGCATTACACAGACCTGGCTCTGCTCCTTTCTGTCTGCAAAGCAGGGATAATAGAACCTACCTCATCGGATTGTTTGAGGATTAAATATGAATGTAAAGCATTTGGAACTTTTCCTAGAAATATTAAGCACCCATGAAATGACAACTATTTTATTATTTTGACTGTCATTTCTTTGAGGCTGCTGTGATATTTTTGCAGTCAGGAATCAGTAAGTCCTCATTATCCACATGAGTGTAAAGTGGGCTTACATGTTATTCTGTCCTTGGTCCAGGTTACAGGATTTCCTATCCAGATGCCATATACTGATGTCCAGTCAGTGATTGACACCGTGTATCACACTGGAATTCACTCTTCAGAATTTCCCCAGACAGAATTCGCACTTGCTGTTTACATTCACCCATATCCAAACAACATATTATCAGTGTGGGTCTATTTGGCTTCCTTAGCTCAGCATCAGTGAAAAAGAAGAAAAGAAAAGGAAAAAATGGCCTTATAAGCTCTCCAACCAGAAACCACCAAAACTTCTCTGGTACTTTGGGATTTTGCTAGTTATCCTCAAGTCCAGTCAAGTGTGAGCCCAATTTGTTTCACTTTTAGAACTGGACACTATAGAGGCCCACGTCCTTAGTGCTAAAGAATGAATCTAGGTGATCTCTTCCAAGAGGACACTGCAGTCAGCCTTATTCTGGCAAAGAAGCATTTCTGACCTTTCCTTCTGAAATCAGCGTTATTCAGTTGTGGGCCTTATGCCACTTCCATGAAAATCACCTGGAGAGCCTTAATGAAAATGCATGTTCCCACATCCTACCAAGACCTACTGAATCACAATCTCTGAGAGTGGTGTTCTAGAACATCCCTTCTTTAAACAAGCTCCCCAGGTTATTCTGATGACTTAGGAACAACTTAAGGAATGTTGTCTTTACTAAAGTGAGGCTGGTACAACTGTTGCTGATTCTGATGCAATTCCGACAGAAGTTATTCAAATGGAAACTAAAGTGTGCCTCTCAGAAGATAAAAGATTGTTTCACTGATTAAGAAGAAAAGGGAAATCTGCCCTGGTGTGCTGAGGGCTGAGGTCAGCTCTGGGGGCTTCTCAAAAGTTTTCACTTGTGATGCAACTGACCTAAGTCCTTACAATACTAAGTATTTGGAAACTACTCCCAGGAAACTCTTAATATGGTTTCCCCTGTGACAAGGGGGGACATGGTCTTATCAAGTCCGAGGATCCCCCTTTGTGAGTAGCCCTCCATTCTGCTTTGGCATTTTTCTCTGCTTCCCTTTCTGAATGGTGACCCCCAAGAAGGCCCATCTAGATCTAGATCATCCTTGATGAATCCCATCCTTGATGGGATTTAAGTCAGAAACATTTGTTTTCTTGTGTTTAATTGTTCTGAACTTTATTGAGCAAAATACATAGTTTACTTAAAAGTTACATGGTAAGTTGTTTTAAAAAAAATTCAAAGGGGTACAGATACCCAAAGGTAGATGTGAACAGTCTTATATAAGGAAAAGGTGAAAGGGGAGATAAATTTCATTTGTCCCATTGCAAGAGCACTGGAGCTTCTTGTGTTACTCACATAGGCAAAGAACAAAGACCCCACATTCATCCCCAGAAACCCTCGATGTGCCACACATGTCATCTTTCCTCCAGTGTACCTGTGTGGGCTGGTCACAGAGAAGGCCTCATTCATTTGCAGTGATGTTAGTCTTGGACCAAACTTGAGATTAGTAAAGAGTGAAAAGAATGGGTGGAAGAATGTCTTTCTCTCCAGAGTTAAACCTGATTGTGTATAGTGATAAGAATTTTTGTTTTCCTTTAATTTGTTTAAATGGTACATAAAATTCTGTTATTAACCAGTATCCTGCGTACATGGAAAGATGAGGTTGTCAAAGAACACTGAATTTAGACAATTTGTTTTTGTGGCACTCTGAATATTTACATAGTTATATTGTTGACTGCCTATGGTTTCAGAATGCATAGGCCACTAAAAGTGAGGAGGAAAGTGTTCATGGGCAAACATAGAAGACTTACCTATATTATATGAATTATTTTACATGTATGTGTTTTTCAACTAAATATTTTCCTGAAAATTATGAAGCTATCTGTAATGGAATTTTTTCATTTGACTGATTTAAATATATATCCTCTTAAATATAA
>NW_004567112.1:21214859-21219009 GCF_000260355.1 Condylura cristata | reverse complement strand
CATAACATGTACTTTTTAAAAACCAATTTTATTGATTCACCATTTGTTTACATAATTATATCATTTGAGAGGTCAGCTTCAGACCTCAACATGTGCACAGCTTTCTTCATTCAGCCCACGCTGCCCCCCCCAAACAAAGCCCTAGTGTCACACACTACCACCTTCCCCCACTCTGGTAACCACTACACGTTTTGCAGAGTTTAAAAGTTATTTCTATTGTGTTTTGCCAGTTGCCTTCTTTGGTTACATATATTCCACGAATGTGTGAAACCATCTAGAATTGTTTTTCACATTCTGACCTCTTTCACTTAGTGTAAGAAACTTAGCTCAGCTGGGAGGTCCAGGATCTCCTAGAAATAATTAAATGGAAGAGAACAAATTAGTAAGTAATTCAAGAAAATCCCCCAAACTGAAGTTTCTGAATCTCAGAATAAAAGGCCCCACTGACTACATGGAACAAAGGATGAAAATGACCCATACCAAAATACATCACTATAAAGTGACTGAAAACAGAGAAATCAAGATAGAACAGGCTTCAGGTTTCTTATAAAGAAGAATCAGAACAGCATCAAATTTCACAAGAACAATGCTGGAAGCTAGAAGACATTCATTAGAGCATGCCTTCAAAATTTTAAAGGGAAGAGGTTATAGGAAATACATATAGATTTTTGGCATAGAATTTCATACCCAACCAATTAATCAAGTGTGAGGGTAAATTAAAGATATTTTCAGGTATGCAGGGTGTCAAAATTTTTCCTCCCAAGGCAACTTTTCTCAGAACACTACTGAGTCACAAAAAAAGACAGACAGAATTCTGGTAACAGGAATCTAACCCAGGGTAGCAGCTGTTTGTCAGTTCCAGAAAGATCCCATCAGTATTGCAACTGAAGGTGAGATTAAGCGCATCCAACAATAAAAAGGGGAAAGGTAGCACTAATAGATGCTGTTTTGCTGTTGAATTGTGGTACTTTATAGAGCTATTTGGAGACTAAAACGTAGCTATATATTTGAAGAAATCTAAGCCAAAAGGATAAATCTGGGAAAACAAAAAGTGTAATTATTATGACATTCTGTTCAAAAGTGAACAAAAACAACTAAAAAGGTGTTGATATAACCAAAACATGATCAAATTATTTACTGTGGCGATGCAGGGAGGGGGAAGAAGTGTGTGTAAACCATCCAAATCTTCATTCTCCAGCATATGTGTAAATACAAAAATGAAACATTGTAATCATTATTTTAAACAGTTATTTTGAAAGATTAAAAAATACTATGAGAAATAGCCAAAAGGGTTCAAAGAGGTTATGTTTTTTGGAACGGGATTTAGAAGTAGAGAATTTCAACAAAAAACTGTTGCTTTTCATTGTATGTCATTTAGAATTATTTTGACTTCTTAATGGGTACATATGAGTTCTTCTGCACACTTGAAGTACAAAACCTTTAAAACCAGATAATGATCAGAACTCTATGGGGAGGGCTGGGCCTCTTTCCCTATAGAAGACTGCAACATGTGTTTGGCAAGAGCAAAGAACCTAAAATTTTTGAATTCAGAACCAATCCCAGTCATCTGTCTGGGGCTACTCCACTAGGAAGCAATAAACCAAGAGTCAGAACCGAACCCAGGAGTTTTGGCTCCCATTTTTTTGCAACCAATAGACTATGAAGTCACCATTGAAAGGAATCCTAGGTGTTCTTTTATGAAACAGTCATCAGACAAAACCAGGTGCACAACAGAGTATACTACTATTTGTGCACAAAATGGGGCAGGGAAATTTCATGTATGGGCACGGTTACAAATACCTGAATATCTCTGGCAGAGTGAAAAAGTACACAGCAATATTGACTGGGAAGAATCAGGAGATGGGGGAGACTTGTTTAGTCACTGAATACAGTCTTCTGCTGTTTGACCGTTTGACCTTTTCCATGAATTTATTTTTTTAAAAAAATCAATAAAACAATTAAAAACAAGTGACATTTCACTGCCTAAAGTTCAGTGAGTTACTGTGGTCCCAAACTTATCTCTTGCCGAATCTATCTCGTGCCTTATGCTGCAGGCATAGTGGCTTTTGCAGTTCCCTTTCTCTGCTCATGTAGGTCTGCCATGTTCACTTACATCCTTTCAAGTTGTGTCAGGCAACACCATTGTCATAGAGAAAAATGGAAGTCATGGAGCAGGCTGTAGGATGCAGGATGCTCTCAAGAGCAAGATTTTGGCTTGTTTGACAGAGAAGGGTGGGTAAAACCGGATTTTGGGCTTTAGGGAGGGTGAGTATACACCCAACTCCCACCCATGGCTCTAATCTTATTAACAAGGTGTTCACTGACTAGTTCCTGGGCACAAAAGCACATCAGTATTGCCCCAGAGGGATCCAGCGTCCTGCTCTCCTCGAAGTTAAAAGGAGCCTTATATGCTACACCCAGTCTTTCAGACCTTTGCTAGTCATTGCTTCCAAGACTTGGTATGAATTTCCTAACTCTTCACTCCAGACATCCATGACCTCTATGTTCATTTCAAACATAACTTCTTAGGGCCTTTGCATATACAGTTCCCTCTGCCGGAAAACTCAGGCACCAAATAACTGCATGCTCCTTCCCTGATCTCAGGTGATTGCTCACCACATCTATTCTAAAATAATGGCCACTCACTGTCACTTTCTTTTATTTTCCTTCTAGCCCTTGTTACGACATGACTTTTTGTTATTGTATTTTTCTCAACCCATTAGAATATAACTAAGTGTGTGGGCTTTATTTTCTTAGGAATTAAGTAAATACCTAAAACTCCAATATATTGTATTGTACCAAAGGAATTAATGGAGAAATTTGCATTTTAGGCATCTCTAATCTAAATTATATGTTTTCTATATATATATATATATATATATATATACATATATATATGTATACATTAATCATCATATTGGGCAAATCCAGAAAATAAGACTAATTTCTGAATTATCTCCCAGTGCATAATATCTTTAAAGTAGAAAACCATGACAACCTACTTATTACAGAGATGATTATTGTCATGACCCATATTTCTGAAAGGGTTCTTAAATAGACGTTGGATATTTAGATTATTGGGAAGCCAAATTACTGTCATAAAGTTGCTTTAGTGCACATGAATTGGAACCTGAGGAGGTAGGTACTACTTAAATGCCATTATAAATGGCATGGGGTTTTTAGTCTGTCTCCTCTTTAGGGAACCTCTGCCAAGTGAGCTGGTCAGGGCAGCCCCTTATGGACAATAAAGGCTAGACTGGGCAGGCCAACTTCTGCTTCTGAGTTTTCCTTCTTTGACAATGGTTCCCGAGCCTGCTCTCCTGGACATAAGCATCATCTATATATGAAGTATAGCTCACCTGCAAAACCAGCTGCTTTTCAAATATATTAAGTCATTATGATAAAGTCAGATTCCTGTAGCACTCATCAGTGAGTCTTTATCACAAGTCTTGGGACAAAAGATTCTAAATGAAAGGAGTAGTGTTCCCTGAAATACACTTTTTAAAGGTTGATCTACATCCTTAGAAAAATAACGCTGTTTTGGGCTGACCTCTTGTGACAATCCACCAAATACATTAAAATTCAATTGATTAGATTTATGCTAATCACATTTCAGGTCCCAATCACCTTAATTGACTTTGGAGTGTCTCCACAGTTTTGTCATTTCCTGATTTACAACCGCAGATGGTTAATTACACCCACCAAGGATCTGACAAGCTAAGCCACTAAAGGGAACCTTAACTCCCTTCAATCAGCTCTCTTGGGGGTCTCTAAAGCAAAGGGAATAAGGTGGGGATGAGATTAATTGGATTTCTAGTAGGTTTTAAGGTGGAACTTAAAGAGACAACAGAATTTCACCGAGAAAGTGCTTTAGGGACAGCGGAAATGGCTAAAGTACTTATGGAGGAACTGATAATCCCCACGGAGCCTCCCCGAGGATAAATGCGGCTGCTGTAACGTGAGATGAAGGAGACTGAATCCAGTGGCGAAGGGTTTTAAACGCCAAGCTGAGGCTTCGGAACTTTCCTCCGCCGGCACCGGGAGGCCCCCCAAGGTTCTCAGCAGGTGAGTGACAGGACCCGATTGGCCGCCGGAAGGATCAACGTTAGCATCTCCCCCGCTCTCTCTCCCCGCCTCTGCCAGCTCCTCA
>NW_004567112.1:21134190-21214243 GCF_000260355.1 Condylura cristata | reverse complement strand
TTCTCCGCGAGGGCTCTTCGCCTCAGCCAGCGCTGGGACCGCGGGTGTCAAGTCGCGGCTCCTCAGGGACAGCGGGAGAGTTCGAACCCGGGACGCCCCACCCGCCCGCCTCTGGAGCCCGCACCTCGGTCCCAGTTAGCCCTTTGCTCGGCGCACAGCCCGGTGGTTCTCAGAGGCAGCCAGCCTCTAACTGGGCAGCTGGTCCTTCCGCGGGGCGCCGGGGGTGGCTGCATGGACGCTGGCTGTAGGCCGAGTGAAGTGAAAATGAGCAGCAGTGGTCAGCCCCGCGGAGATCCCCGCGGTCACACCCCCCGCGGCGGTCCTGCGGCCAGAGCCGGCCGTGACCGCTGGTGCGGCGTGTCTTGCAGACTCGAATTGCGGCGTCTGGCCGGGAGTGCCGCGGGGTCCCATGGAGCTGGAGGGGCAGTGGTGGCGGGGACAGCTGGCTGCCGACATCCATCAAGCGCTTCGGTACAAGGTAACTGACGCCCGTTCTTGCCATTCACTGAATGCAGCTCACTCCCTTGGGTTGTCAGGTCAGGTTTGACCACTTGCTTCCAGGCCAGAAAAGGCAGCTTTGCTTGTTCAAGGTTGATTAATTTCTTGGCTGCTTCGGTAGGAAGCATCAAAAGAACCTGCAGTTTAAATGGTGGTGGGGGGAGCGCGAGTGGGGCGCGATAGTTGGGAGAAGGAAGGTGTCAAGGGACATGGCTGGTATTCTTGTTAACAGTTGGAACACGGACTTGGTCTTTTACTTAAAAAAAAGGAATATACGTTGGCTTTTTATTGGGCAGGACAGCCCTCCTTGTGCTGCAGTGGCTGTGGCATGCAGCTGTTTGGGTCACATTTGTACAAAACTACATTTCCCAGTCTTTCTAATAACTTACTGTGAGGCTTTGGACAAGTTACGTAATTTTCGGTTTTTCGATTTCCTCATTTGTAAAACGAATAATAATTTTCAGAATTGCCTCAAGGCAATTCGATTAATACTTGAACACTGCCTATAGTAAGCATTAAAAAATAACTTACTGCTCTTTATCCTGAAGACCCCAGGATTTGGGACGATTCCTAAAGCCTGGAGGGAGGAGTTAGAGCTGCTGCCTTCCAGCTAATATCAAAGGCAGAAAGTAACCCCAAGTATTCTTACTAGATGTCGGGGAGGAAATCGACTTCTAAACAGTTCAGCCTTGCTCTTTTGTTACTTCTCACCTTTTGGAGTTTAATCTGAATCTGTGATAACCAAAAGAAAGGCTATTTGGGCAATTATCTCTAACTTGACTCAGTCCCCCCCTGGATTTAAAGAACCTTTTTTTTTTTTTAATGTATAGAAAACAGGAGTCAAACAGCTGGCTTTTTAATAAAGAGGACACTTTCTTCCGGTTGAGTGATCCTCAGATAATAGTGAACTTGTATTTTGGTTAAAAACTGGGTTAAATAGATTAGGAAACCTAATTCTTGCAAATTGTTACATGGTTCCCTTTTCTAAGGTTCTAGATTTCTAAATGCTACTTATTAATTCTGACTGTCAGTCTCTTAGACACACTACATAAGTCATTTTACCACAGAAAAGTCTTAACTACTGAGTGGTTCTCTGGAATTTTAGGAGAGTTGCAGGATTTCCACTTTGAAATTGTCTAGATACTTTTGACATTTTTTTGTTCATTTTTAAGTGCCAACACTTTACCCTTTATGTGGTAGTTATTTGATGTTAATGATACATAGATTTTAAAATATATAGACAAAACATGAAATTTAAAAGTTTTTGGCTGACTTCCATGGTTTCTGATTATATTTTGTGTATAATTTTAATTTTGTGTGATTACCTGAATTTTGTTGAGGTTGGAAGTAGATTATTCCAGCTGCTGTTGAATGCTTTTGCATATTAGACTCCAGTGAGAAACCAAGGGGTAAGACAAAACTGTTAGGGCAAACTCTGAATGTGAGGTAACACCAGATCTGAAGTAATGCCATTGAAGTTTGTCTTGGGTGACCTGTGGCATGCTGGGTTGTCTTTATCTTTAAGCATTGTGTAAGCCACATTTTTTGTGATCTGACAATATGGCCACACTTTATACTTTCATTGATCAGTAAAATGTAAACATGAAGAACTAAAGATCCACCATTGGATCTTTAGTAGACTGAAATCAAGGAAAGTTAAAATTAACTTTTCTGATTGAAATATCAATTCTAGGTTATTAAGTGATTTAGTTGGATACTCATGCTTACCTATTCAACATATTTAAATATCTATAAAATGCTATGCCAGGTGTTACAATGATAACAGTGAATGAGATGGGCATGATTGCTGCCTTTTTGGAGTTTAATTTGATATAATTTAGAGCATCTGACTTGACCTTCCTTTAGGAAGTTGCTGTTTGGACATTATGGGTACAAAACATTCTGTCAGTACAGAATCGCTCTACACTACCTTTTTATAGCCATGTCCTCTCTCCTTCATTCTTGTGGTCTTCCTACCCCTAACATCCTAGCAACCACTAATCTCTTCTCTACTTCTGTAATCTTATCATTTCAAGAATGTTAAATGTATTCATATAGTATGACCTTTTGGGATTAACTATTAACTCCCGAGCATAATTTTCTAGAGATCCATCCAGGTTGTTGGACATTAAACTTTTTTATGCTGCTGTTTTGATAGTAAAAACAGTATTACAAAGGGCTTCCTTTAGTATAGGGAAAATTCACAGGTCTAGGATTGCTAGGTTAAAGGCTATCTTTAAAAATAGGTGTATTGCCTAATTTCCCTCTTAAAGAGTATTATCTGTCAACCTGAACAATAATGTAGGAATTCCTACTTCTACACTTAATAGCATAAACAAAAATTAATAAAATTAATGTGGTAAGTAAAAACATCGCAATTCCTTAGTTTTGAATAAGATGGAACATCTTTTTGTATTTCTTAGCCCTTTTTTATTTTCCCAGTGGTTTCCATTCTGTTGATTTCTAAGCATTCTTTAATTTGCCCTGTGTTTTGAAAAATTTATTAAATTCATCTATTCTCCCATAATTTGAAATGTTGTTAAATAGGTTCTCCTATCCAAGAAAAATAAATCTTCCTGTGTTTTCTAAATCTTTCATACTTCTTTGGCATTATAAGAAATCACATAATTAAGCAAATATAAGGTTATTTCTAGGTATTTTCATTTTCATATTTAGTGTATATGAAATGTTTCTAACTGATATACAGAAAAATATTAATTTTTACATTAACTTTGTAACAGGCTATCTTACTGAATTACCCTGTTTTCTCTTTTTTACATATGTAAATTTTGTGGTCTGAAATTATTTTAAGTGATTTCTTTTGACTCATTTAACTTTCATTTATTTTATTGCTGAAAAATACACAACACAAATTTGCCATTTTAACCCTTTTTAAGTATATTATCCAGTGACATAAGTTTTAGTCACAATGCTACTGCCATCCCCACTATTCATCTTTATAACATTTGTCATCTCCCAAACTGAAACACCTACCTGTTAAACAATGATTGCACATTCTCCATGACCTACAGTCTGTGATAGCCACAATTCTACTTTTTTGTCTCTGGCTTTCTACTTTAGGTGTCACATGTAAGTGGAATCATGTATTTTTTTTTTTTTTTATGTCTGCCTTAACTTCATTTAGGATAATGTTCTCAAGGTTCGTCCTTTTTGTAGCATACTTCAGAATTTCATTCCTTTTCAAGGCTAAATAATATTCCATTGAAGATGTGTTTATTCATCCACTGGTGGATACTTGGGTTACTTGCAGCCCCTCTCCTACCCCACACACAACTTTTTATTGTGAATAGTGTTAGATGGATATAGATATACAAATATCTGCTCAAGCCCTTTCAGTATGTACCCAAAAGTAGAATTAGTGGGTCATATGGTAATTCTACATTTAAACTCCTACATCCTAGGAGATTTAATATTGCTGTTCATAGTTACTGCACAGTTTTACATTTCACACCAGTAAACAAATATTCCAGTTTTCCTACAACCTTATCAACACTTGTCATATGATTTTTATTATTTTTTAAAGGTTTATTTATGCCTACAAGAGCTGGGGTATAAGCCAGAGGTGCAGGGGCAGGGGTGAAAGGATTCATCAAAGAGTGGGGAACAGAACAGGCAGATCTACTGAAATACACTGCTGAGGGGAACAGCTAGCAAGACAGAGTTCTGGTGAGCCAGGTCTGCTACACCATGTGGGTCACCTCTCTGGTCAGGAATGGAGCTCTTGCTGCAGTGGCTATGGATAGCTTCATAATGCTGTACTTTAACCCATTGTGCCATCAGGGATGGCCCTACATGGTTTTTATTTTTTAATAATAGCAGTCCTGATGGGTTTCTCATAGTGGGTTTTCTTGGCACTTCCCTAATTATCAGCAATAATGAGCATCTTAATATGTGCTTATTGACCATTTGCATGTCTTTCAAGAAATGTTTATTCATGTGTTCATGTCCTTTAGCCATTTTTTAAATCAAAATTTTGTGTGCAGTGTCAAGTTACATAAATGCTGTATATTCGGGCTTAATATTTGTATTTATCTCATAAAATGAATTAGAACCATTCCATCTTTCACTATGTTATAGAACTGCCTTAGTATAGAAAATTTCTGATTTAAAAAAAACAAGTTCATACTGTATAGTTCTGAGACTGAAGAATGATGGGGGAAAATTTAGGTGTGTGAATATATGACTGCAGCTGGAGAGAGTGCAGCTGCTGAAAGGGAAACATGATGAGAAGGTAGTAGCAGATATATAGTGGTCTTTACTTTCTATACTCCCAAGTATAATGTATAACATAATAGGAAGGTGACATGTGGGGAGCGGTTGTGGGGAGGGGCGTGGGAGGCATGGGTGGTAATTCCATAAGGGAAAATAGCATTGCCCTATAAGTGTTTGGGCTGAAATTTTAAATGCTATTTGTTATCCTTTACACTTAATTAAATGCCATCCTTACCCACTTTTTTATTTGTGTTTCAAGAAAAGTGTTCGGGATGTGTAGCAGTAACATATTGGGGAAATTTGTCTTTGCATCATTATGGGGGGGGTATTTATCCTAGTCCTGTGTTAGACTAAATTTTACTCCCTTTGCCCTAGGAGCTAAAGTTGCCTTCCTACAAAGGTCAATCCCCTCAACTCAGTCTGAGAAGGTATTTTGCTGACTTGATTGCTATTGTGAGCAATCGCTTCACACTCTGCCCTTCCGCCCGACATCTTGCTGTATATTTGCTGGACCTTTTTATGGATCGCTATGACATCTCTATCCAGCAGCTGCATTTAGTTGCACTTTCCTGCCTGCTTCTAGCAAGTAAGTATAAATTTGATTGACATGACTGGAAATTTCAATTGTTTTAAAATAAGTTTATGTAAAAATGGTAAGATATCACCAAGTTCCATTCTTTCTAGTTTACTAGTATCAAGCTAATATTGAACATGCTTCTGGCACAATAATTCTTAACTGAACATTAAATGACTTAGGGGTCTTTCAAAAACATTTGTGCTTAAACCTTACATCCAGAATATTGGGAGGCAAATAATATACCACTCCAGATTTACTGACCCAGAATCCACTTTATAAGGGATATTTTGACTTTTGAGAAGTTCTACAGGTGATCCTACTCTGGCTTTCCAGTTAAGAAAAATTGCCTTAGAAGCAGTGGTTCTCAACTAAGCAGTTTTGCCCAACAGGGGACACATGGCAGAATATGAAGACAGTTTTTCATTATCACAACCAGAGAAGATGCTGTTAGCATCTAGTGGTAGGTACCTGGGATGCTGTTGAACACCCTGCAATACACAAGAAAAACCTGGCTCAAGATGTAATGAAGCTAAGATTGAGGAAGTCTAAAAAGTGTCTTACTCTTACATTGTCAGTTACCTTTCTACTGATGACATAATGATTGGCTTAATAATCTCAAGGTTCACATGCAACTGGTACAAACCCTGACACCTTTGCTTATTGATTAGGCACAGCTGTAGCAGATTGTAAGGTGGAATCTGAGACAACAATACTTGTTACCAGTTGGCGGTTACTGTTGGGCCTCTTGGTGCCTCTTTCTCAATGTCTTCATGTAACTTATGTCATTGTTAGTTCCTTGACTGAACAGAAAGATGGTATGCTCGGGAATTGAAATTGAATCTTCCTTCTTTTAATAATGGGAAAAGATTGTACTTGATACTGAAGTTGAGTCCATTATATAATCTCATATCATCCATGCCATTATATTATAGCATTCTACTTTTACTACTTCAGAATAGTGTGTAGAAATAGACCGCCTTCATTTTTAACCCCCACTTGAGTGTTAGTGATCTCATTGATTGCTCTCTAAGAAACATCCCCCTACACTTTGCCACTAGACTTCTTTGTAAATTTGTGCTTTGACTATAATAAACCTATAACCACATACTTACATTTCAGTACTAATCTCTCCAGATATTCTCTTCCTTCCTTGTTTTTTGGTCTGATGAACCCAACAACTGATTGTGTCTCCCTGAAAGTATTTCTGTAAGCTATTTCAAATGGTTTGTGGACCATGATGAATGCAAAATAAGATGCCACCTTAGTGATAACTTTCCACCGCCTGTGGATTAAGATGGAAACTCCTTACTATAACATTCAGAATTTTTCATCTTGACCTAGCTCCATTCTAGTCTCATCTTCCAAATCTGCCCATTGCACCCTAAGCCTAATTTTTATCACAATGCTGTTCATTCCCTGAATATTTCTATTTTTCCTTTAGTCTGCCCTCTTAAGATCCAGACACATCTTACCTGTTCCTATTTCCCCCACCTCCCGAAACCCAGACAGGTGGTGCTTAAACATTTATAATTAACCTTTAATTTAACATGCAATAAAGGTTTCATCCTCATAAGCAGTCACATGTATAACTCTATACGTTTTATCACTATGAAACTCTTGATGATTTAGTAGTTTGCATCAGATTGGAAAAAACCACACTTGTTAAATTGGATGTTTTAAGAATCCATAGGTAGGAGGACTTCCTGTTAACCCTACAGAATATTAGTTTATTATAGACTCAGACACTAGAAACAAGATATGCAGGTTTGATTATATCAAAATCTTGGGATCATTAATGAAAAGTAACTTTTTGCCCAATGTGCACATCACTGTCCTGTCACCGCATGCTCCATGCCCATGAGTATTTAAAGTGTGGGGTGAACCTTGGTAGTAGACTAAGTTATGAATGTATAGTAAGTTCAGACTTACTTATTTGTGATTAAAGCTTGTCACTGTGTCACTGGTAAGTTTCTAAATGAATTAGGAGTTACTAAACTATTCATAAATTACATGTTACAACCAAAGTTCACCCAGGACTGTAGTTTTAAAGGTCATGATCAATTTATTTTATTGAAGATTGTTTAATCTATGTGGTGATTGTTTAATTTAATCTGTGTGTTGTTACTTTTGGCTCATTTCCCAGGATCTAGACTATTTTTCTTGAGGAATTGCTTTTATAACCTTCCTTTTCCATTGGAGAATGGGAAATTGTAAGATACCGATCCACAGAATCTCTTTCTCAGTAGGAAGTTGTCAAAAAAAATTCAAGCTGTCGGTTTTCTGCTAGGGTCAGGAATCCAAGAGACTGTCTCTTCGTAGCTACAATAATCTCTGTGTGTAACTATACTACACAGTGGTGAACTGAGAGCCTGCTGTCAGTATCTGATGTTTTTTGTGGAGTTATCATGTTTGGATAACAAATTGCATCTCTCCAGTTACCATAAGCCATATTCAAATATCCTCTCATCAGGAAATGATTGAACTCCGTATGTCCCCCTCTGCTAGCTGCTTCCTGTGTTGGGATGACAGCCTGATGTACAAAAGTGAAGCACAGCTTATAGCTAACAGGACTAAGTAACAGTTGGATTCCAGTTATAAAAATAAATTGGGAGGCTATAAGTAGTTTGGCCAAGGACAGAGCACAGCTTCTCAGTTCCAGATACTAGTGCATTTCCAGCTGCGTAATGGGTCTCTCTGATTAAAAGCAGTGTTTTAGAATGGGGATAGTGATCCCCTAGGTTTGACTTTTCAGCATGTGAATTTCAGCAGTGCTTGAATCTCATCTTAATTCTTGATACACTTGTTAAGTTTTTTATGAGGGTCAAGTGGGGTAAATTTTAAAAACCAAATAGAAAATTGAAACATAAAAGTTACATAAATCTTTCATAGATTGTATAATCCTTAATCTAGCTTCCTGGCTTTTAATGTTTGTGATTCTAGAAAAGATTGATTTACCCTGGGAAATTTTCAAGTTCCAGCTCTTTGACATGTGTACACTGGTTTAATTTGGTTTCTGTCATCAGCACTGAACTTGTAAAGTACACCAGAAACAGTCTTGGAGATGAGGCTTTTGCTGGTGGTTGTGTAATTAAGATATGCTCTTGGACTCAATGAAGCCAAAAGTGAGACTAAGAGCTAGTAGTAACAATTCGACAAGTGCTTATTTCTCTTAAGAGTGGTTCACAAAGCTTTTTACTTTAATAGAGGAATTGTATGTCATAGTCACTTTTATTTACATCTCAATTTTAATGAGAATAGAACTTTTCTATAAATTGCCTAGTTCTTTTAAGGTCTTAAAAATTTGTGAGTATTGTTAGAATACATTGAAGATGACTTCCCCCTACATAGTAACTAGAGAATAGGATGTGTTTTGGCAGAGCTCACAGTGACTTCTGATCCATGCCCTGCTACCACATACCTGCCATTCCCGATTGGCTCTGAAAATGTGCTATTTTCCATGACTTAATCCTGATTTAAATGCCAAGTATAGTTATTTACACACTGCAAGTTATTTTTAAATACAAATCAAGATACAAAGTCTTTCATACATGTACTAGCCACGTACTTTATAAACAGACACCCCATCAGATATTGAATAACAGAACTTTTGACTAGTTGTCCCCATTTAACTCATTGTAATGCTTTGGTCTGTAAGTACAGATCTGGGCATTCAGAGTCTTACTTTGGCTTCCATTTTATTTTGGCTCGAATTACTTGACCTGCAAAATGGGTCATACAGAATTTTATTTTCGGTGTTGTTTGAGAAGGTAATATGAAACATTCTTGACCCTTGAACTAAACTGAATTATGGTGTGTTAATTTCTTCAAAAAGAATTTCAAGCATAGTATAAATAAACTCATTAATTTTTACAATAGTCCTTTGAAGTACACTGCCATATTGCGGGCTGTTACACAAATGTCAGGGCATTTTGAAAGCTTTAATGATTCATCCAGAGGGGTTGAATGCTCTTAGGTCATTCTCCTTACAAAGAATTCCACTCTTATCATCCTGAAAACACTGGATTCTTCTCCTGTATCTATGCAGTGATAATGGATGCTGGATGACTATCATTCAGCTGCTGGTGACAAAATTCATAAAATTCATGTTTTTGTAATTTGTACTAGGAGAGGCTTTATGGTTTCTTGAGACATTTCAGTTACATAAAGCTTTTTGTTTTTTGTTTTTTTTTTTAACGGATCAACTCCTTCCCTGTAGTAACATTTAATTAAAGAATGGTTTGTATCTAAAAAGGTCAAAAGTTACACAGCAGAAAGAAATATTTAGCTGCTTTGGGCTTAGACTCTTTTAGAAGTCATGAACTCAGAGAAGATAAAACCATATACCCTAATTCCCCTTCCCTAAGGAAAGGCCAAGATAGTAGCCAGTGGTACATTATTAACTTAAACATGTAGTGTTAAATGGTACACTCTTGGAAGAGAAACTTCACAAGGAAACTCACCTGATTTCTCCTGCTTTGACTGTATTTCTGGCTCTTCAAGAAACTACTTTTATATTTTTTATTGAGGTAATTTTGACTTAACACTGTTTATTTCATCTGTGTGCTACATTGTGATTGCCACCAAAAGTCTAGTTCCATTTACCATTTGACCCCTGTACTGGTTTTACCTACCTGTTACCATCAGTTCTCTGGTAACTACGATTCTGTTGTCAGAATCAAGAGTTTATTTTGTTTTTTAAAGTGTTTTTAAATGGTTAAAATAAAGTCATGAGATTTCCAAGTAAGCCAAGTATATTGAATTGTGGAAATTTATATACAGATTTGTAACATTTAAAGCTAAATTTGAACAAGTGTGTATTAAATCTTTTGTGAGAGAACTATAATAACTGCAATATAGTATGACTGTTGTAAACAAATATAAAATAGAACATGATACTGGGGGGAGGGCTAAGCATTAGTTACAGTTCCTTTTTCTTTGGGCCAGCATGGGACAAGGACCCAAAAAGGTTTGGATATAACTCCTTGGTTCTATTGCTACATCTGGAAAATCATCATGAACTTAGTGCATCATGAATTATCCAGACCTAAGTTCTGGAAATAACCAATCATGAAAATGTTATATAATAAAAATCTATGCATGCAGTACTGGGGTATAGGCCAGAGATCCAAGGGGTGAGAGGATTCACCAGAAACAATGGGGAGCAGAACAGGCAGATGTATTGAAATACACTGCTGAGGAGAGCGGTGGCAGGTCCAGGTCAGGAGAGGTCTCCTGTGCCATGTGAGTCACCTGTGGCCCGGGATAAAGCTCCTGCTGCAGTGGCTGCGATAGCTTCATAGTGCTGTGCTTTAACCTGTTGTACCACCAGAGAAGGCCATATAGGTTTCATTGGTACTTACGGCTATTTTTGTTATACATTGGGACACAGATTGAAATGTTTAAATGTTCTATTTTTTTTTTTTTTTTTTTTTAAGGAAGGGCAAAGGGTGGGAAAGAAGGTACTGAAAGAAAAATACAAATATGGGGACCACAGAGTTCTAGCACAATTGTATCTGCCCAAGGTAGGGGAAAGCATGCCTTCAGATCTAGATCTTTGTTGTGAGACAGCAGATGATCATTTGCCTAACATTCTCTCCTACCTCTTTCTTGTAAGGTAAATTTGAAGAAAAAGAAGATAGTGTGCCTAAGCTGGAGCAGCTCAACAGCCTGGGTTGTATGACTAGCATGAATCTAGTGCTGACAAAACAAAACTTGCTGCATATGGAACTATTACTGTTAGAAACCTTTCAGTGGAACCTCTGCCTTCCAACAGCTGCTCATTTCATCGAGTATTATCTCTCTGAAGCAGTACATGAAACAGATCTTCACGATGGCTGGCCAATGATTTGCTTAGAAAAAACTAAACTCTACATGGCCAAGTATGCAGATTACTTCCTGGAAGTATCTTTACAAGGTGAGTCATCGTGGATCCCAGTAAGTGACTTGTGAGCTTGTCGCTTGTGTATTCTGTTGCTTAAGTTCATTTTTGATGTCTCCACAGATTATGCCTTTCTAAATTATGCACCTTCTTTAGTAGCTGCTGCATGTGTGGCTTCTTCAAGGATTATTCTTCGTCTTTCTCCAACGTGGCCTACAAGACTGCATCGTCTTACTGCTTATTCCTGGGATTTCTTAGTGCAGTGCATTGAACGGCTGTTGATGTAAGCCTTCTGTTCTTTTGTTTATAATTTGCCGTTAGTATTTTTCTCATGTAAAGGCTCCCTAAAACTCCTCAAAGGTGCAAAATTTATAGGAAGCTTATTCTCTTTAACTGTTTGCTACCATGAGCAAGCAGCCATAAGAAATTCTCTAGAGTGGAATTCCTTTTGGGGTACCGTCCAGTAAGATGTCGTCATTGCTGGTATGATTCTGGGTTCATGATAAAGGAGCTACTTTTTGCATGTCTCTGAGCCAATAATTCTGCGATCAGTCCAGACAAATCTGTTGCATTCCCCATTTCCACATCTTTGAATCCTGGGGACACAGTATATCAATAAACTAGCAATTACAAGTAAGTGCTTATTGTAGACACATCTCCTAAGCTGGAAATAGCCCTCTTATGTTTGCTGAAATTATGGTTGCATGACTGCTACCTAAGTAGTAGACCAGTCCATGGAATCAACTGTTAAGGAATTGGGGATAGTGCATAAGTTTCTTCACTTCTTCTCAAGTAACATTAACAGTTGCCTTTCTCTCTTGCAGCGCTCATGATAATGATGTAAAAGAAGCAAACAAACAGAGAGGACAGGCTGGGCCTCAACCAGCACAATTAAGTGTGTTCCCGACTGCCTCCCAGCCTTCTCGGCCAGTTCACTTCCAGCAACCTCAGTATCTCCATCAGACACATCAGACTTCACTGCAGTATCGCCATCCTGTAACAGAACAACAGAGCTGTCAGCAGATTGTATCTACCACACACACCTCATCTTACACACTACAGACATGTCCTGCTGGCTTCCAAACTAGCGTTCAGGGCCTTGGGCACGTGCAGACTGGTGTTGGGATGTCATTGGCTATACCAGTAGAAGTTAAACCCTGTCTGAATGTTTCTTATAACCGGAGTTACCAGATAAACGAACATTACCCTTGCATTACTCCATGCTTTGAAAGGTGATTATATATGAACGTAACACCTAACCCAGACTGTTTTGTGACTTGAAGCTCTGGGGAAAACTTTGTAAACTTCTCTTCAAAAAGAAAGGGATCCAAATGGCTTCAGAACTCTTCAGGTACCAACACCAGGAAGATTAAATAGCCCTTTCAGTGCACCATATGAATACCTGGGAGGACTAAGCAAACACTACAAACATTTCTACAACGTATGTGTCAAATGCTGTTACAAGTCCATAGATGACAAATTTTCAAGCCCTGACTGATGGTCCAAGTATTTCGGAAATATTCAGTACAACACAGAAAATCTGGACAGACAGTTCGCCATTTTGAGATTTGACCTGTGGTGGGCTCTAGGCCTAATGTTGGTTTATATATCAGAGACTAATGTTTATCTGTAGACTTGCCAAATAGTCTTTTTATGAAGGAAAGTTACAGTATTAATTTTTGAAGAAGTCCTTTTTTTTATTCTGCAGTTTTGTGTTATATTTTTGATTTACAAATGAACTTTTGACCAAGTTTAAGCTCATGAATTGCTATGCTATTCCAGTCTGTGCATAAAAAAAATTACTTTTAAATGATTCTATATATAACTTCCTGTCACAGATGGTGTAGGTACCTGGATTTATGTACTAAAACTGGGGATGGACTAGATCTCTTAAAATCATGGTCATAAATGTTGTTTTTTTCCCCTAAGTAATCAACCTCAGATCTTTAGAATTAAAACACATTTAACTCAGGGAATTTGTACTGCTCGGAAACATTTAACTGTAATGCAACATGCTTTGGGAATGTTATAATATGAACTACCTTTATAACATTGGTTGAAATACTCCTGCTAGGATGTGTTTTCAAATGAGAACATCATTACTCGCTTAGAATGAAGATCTGGTAGTTCCTGTCAATCATACCATATATAGGTTTTTGCATTCCTCTGTGCAATTGGTGACTTTCACCGAGATTAGATATTACTCTTAAAGTTTCTGTTAGGGAAGGCATAGCTAACTGTAAAATGTCAGTACTAAAAAAAAGTTCTGTAGGTTTATTTTGGAGTGGAGTGTGGCCATGGTAGTTCTCAGGTTGTGCTAGAGCAGCACTTTGTTATGTGGAAGACAGGTTTTATAAGCAACCTTTGAATCCACCTTGTCAGTGTAAGCAGGCCAAGGTTCTGATTACTAAAGTTCAGCAACCACTTCTATTGGATTGCCCCAGAACTGCCCTGGGTCATTTCACTGTACTGGTAATGGGTGGACACAGCAATAATAGCCACTAGAGTAAGGGCAATGTGGGGGTAAAGAGCTTGGGGGGAATAAACTTCAAAAAGAAAAAAAAAAATCATTGTAATAAACTGTATGCATCGTGCTCTTATCTGTGGGAGAAGAGAGATTTGGTGGAGGGAAACTTTCTGATTTAAAAATTAGTAAGGTGTGTCTTTGGTGTTTTTATTTTTTTTAAAAGATAGCACTTGAATAGAAGGGAAAACTGTTTGGCAGGTATGTGACTGCCATGATATGCATTGAAAAACTTTACAAGATGTGGGTATGCAGCAGGAGTCTCAGTAATCAAGCCAGTGGCTATCCTTAGAAGGGAGGGGACTCCACAAGAGACCCAGATGGCTCCAGTGGATGAGTGGGGGGTGTGGGGGGCTGGCTGCTGCCAGCGTGAGTTGAGAATGTCCTTTCCTTAAAAGAATTGTGACTTATAATTAGGACACTTAGGGCATGATGTGGATCTACTAGTCTGATAGACAAAACAAAAACCACTCGGGTAAGAACACTCATGGCAGTTTTCAAACATGAAATTGTTTTCTGAAAGCATCACTTTTCTTTAAAGAAGGCTGCTAATTGGATTTTGTTAGTTCTTGCCTCAAGAAAACTTGAATTATTTGGGGAGAAAGTGGGTTCAAAAGAACATATCTTCCACATTCAGAACTCAGTTGCCTGGAGTCCATTTTCAGTATTCTAACTACCTCAGTAATACTATGAATGTAAGATGATGGGGTCTGTGTCCCCTAACATGGGATCTGTCCCAACTTGAAACAACTGGTGCCTATGGTAATTTAATGTCTTGTCATGCTTTTATTGATTGGTTTAAATGTCATTCTTGTTGTAGAATATGCCTTTTAAAAATACTTGTTAACACTTTCCCAATTTATATTTAAAAAAGCTAAAGAACACTGGATTAATTGGGGGAAGGAGTAGAATAAAATTGGTTGCGATTGCTGCATACCCAGAGTGGGGAGGGGTAGGAGGGTTGGAGAACCAGAACTATTTTTTAAAACATTAGGTTTCAGTATAAATACAGCTCACAACTGCTAGCTTGTGGGGGTGGGGGGAGTTGTATGGGTTTTATTTTGTTTAATTTATTGATTAGTCTTTAGGTGTTTTGGGTTTTGTTTTTTTTTTTTTTTTGAGATTACCGGACCATCATTAAACATGTACTGTGAAGAGAAAAATATGTATAAAGGGCTTTACCAAAGTCCACTAAGTAATAAACACTACTCAAGTACAGACTGCCAACCAAAATGTATCTGTGTTGACATTAATTGCAAATAGCAAGTATGGTGCTAAAGTTTACACCAGTGGAATTAGATGAGTGCTATGCACTTAATTTTAAAATAAAACTAGTTTTCAGTAAAATGGTTTTGGTGTTTTGTTTTAAATACAAGTGTGAATTGATTTGTATTTTTTTTTTAAGTCAGAATTGAAATTAGACTTAGTAAATAAAAGCCATCCAGAAATAGACCATGACCACAGTGGTGAGAAACATTGGTCCATTATTCCATACTGAGCATCAGAGCCCACTGAAATTTACAGGACAGGTTTTTGTCCTTTTGAACATAAAATTAGTACATTAGCAACTGCAGCTTTTATTATGCAAGCTTCAGAAAATCTGAAGTTATCTCAAGTAGGGACACATGGTCAGGTGTGTGTGAGAAGAGACAGGGTCAGCAGTGAGTGACGATGTCAGTGAGTTGTAAGTATAGATATTATTTGCTAATACTTAATTTAATTTAAAGTTTGACAGAAAATTTGTTCTGAAGAGTAAAATTTTAATAGGTTTGTGATTTAGGAGTGTATACCCCTGAAGAGGTGTGCGTGTCTTAAGTGAGTCCTGCTTGTGGTAACTTGCTCTGGCAGTGCCAAGGTCAAGTACTAGCACCACCTATTATTTGATATACAGTGAGACGATAGTGTTTTTCAAGGCTGAATTTGAGAAAAAGAAGGCAGCAAGCATTTTGAACCAGGGCAGGTAGCTTTACACTGAGGGAACTCTGAATCCCATGTGACAAGTTTATATTCAGTTGTCCACAAACCGTAAGATTTACTTGCCCTAATCTCAATCAGTTTAAATTTAGTTTGATATAAATAGCACATATTAAAATGGGTAGCCTGGAACCCAGTTTAATATTTTCTTGTTCTGTCTGTTAGATTAAGAAGTACCAAATATAGTCAGTTGAAATGTTAAAACCAGTCTCCTGCTTCCTTTGGAAAGTCTACCTGCTGCTCCCTTGCCTGCTACATTCTTTTTATTAAACTATTTTTGAGACTTTTAAAAAAGAAGTTTCAGGTATCTAGCAAAATTGACAGGAAGGCATTTTTCCCATTTGTCCTCTGCTCTCATACATGTGCACAATCTTCCACAGTAATTTCCCTCCCCCCAGGATAATAGGTATTTGTTGAACCTTTGGTACATTATAGTCACCCAAAATCCTTAGTTTATAACATGCTTCATACTTGTACAGTCCATGGATTTAGACAAATATGTAGTGGCATGTATCCACCATTATTTTGTCCTAAAACTGCTCTACCTATTCATCCCTGTAGGTGCCATCACCCACCAAAATCCACAACCCTGGCAACCACTGATGTCTGTTTTCATAGCCTCTTTTTCTAGAATGTCATGGTTGAGATGATATGGGAGAGCTCTTGAGTTCCTAGATACCAGAGGTCCCTGACTCAAACCAAAACTGGAAGGGAAAGTAACCCTTGCACCTGGATATAATCAGTCTGGGTTATTTCTAAGGTGATTTTCAAGTTTCTGAGAGAGGCTTAAACTTTTGTGGATGTGACATTTGAGTTAGAAAAGCTTCAACTTAGCCAGGTAAATATGTAGGAGGAGGTCATATTCCTACTGCACTAATCTGGCTGAAATTGTTTCCTTTATACATTGCTCAATCTCTAGACAGGACAAAGTTACTGAGAAGTCATGGAGGAAATAAGATTGAGTGGAAAATTTGACTTTGGATTATGGTATTTTGAAAACTGGAAGAGAATACAGATTTTTTGTGAGTTGAAGATACTGCTAAGGCTTGTGCTGCGATACAAGTGATTTTAGAACAATTTTGAAGTATATAGGGTAAATTGATAAGACACGGGCATCAGGAAGCTTTGTATAATAATGACAGATCAAATAATGGAAGTATATGGATATTTAGCAACACAGATAAAAATAAAGGGAAAAGAATTGATAAAGTTGTATTTTGAAATAGTAAATATTCCAAAATATATATAGAAAGTACAACAAAATAGCATGACAGAACTAGGGCCAAATCTATCACATCAATGATTGTAAATTAGCTAAATCCAACTGTAAAGAGAAAAGAATTTCAAACTAAATCACAAAGCAAATATCAAATCTACACTGCACAAAAGAGCTACAACTATGATATTATGATTTAAAAGAATGAAAATAGGGTGAATTATAAATACTAAAAGCAACCAGAAAGTTCTTACTAACAGAAAAAAGCTGAATTCAGTCCCAAAAAGTGTCAAACAGACCAGGAGGAGAAAAAAGAGCAGTCTACAATGTGGAAGGTTACAGTTTACAATGAGTGAACTGTACTCATGGGTAGGAAAAAATAAAGACAGACTTGCAACAATATTAAGTGAAAACTGTAAAAGGAGAAATAAAAATAAGGCATTATGGAGAAAGGGTATTTGGAACCCTAGAAACCACGGTCTCCAAGAAACACTGAGAAATACAACTGTAGAGATTAGGTATGTGTACAGTATTAGCAATTAGGAAGACGGATGATTTATAACAGTTCCTCTCAACAAGGTGGTAGTGAGAGCAGTCTTTTGGTTATAGAGGCTCAAAGCCCTCATTTTTAAATCATTCCAGGGTATCTCACTGTGTATGCTTAAATAATTCAAAGACAAGGAAAACTTTGATCGATTTTCAATTAATTTAATTTGATCAATTGTTTATCAAAGGGATTAATGGTTATTTCTAGGAAGTGGGAGTATGGATGATTTTTTATTTTTCCCTTTGTAATTAGGTTCTATTTTTTTTTCTACAGCACATATGGATTATTTTTACAATTGGGAATATACATTTTATTTAGCTTTTCAGAGAAACGTCTCAGGTCAAGTAGACTGACTCCTTCATTAGCCTCAAAGAGGTTCTAGATGAGAGCCTTGGATGTTTATGGTGGTTTCTTTTTGTAAAAGATACCATTCTTAATGTGCAATGATTTTTTTTTTTAGCAGCACATAACGGACCAGCAGGCTGTCAATTAAGGGCATTTATTGATTCAAAAGCTGTGATGTATCAACTTCAAAATAAACCAATTCATTCTACAATGATAGATGAGTCAAAACAGTGGCCCCAGGTACATCAAAAACCAGAATTCTCTGTCCAACATAACATGATACCATCAAATAAAATACCAAGAAGCTAATGATATCTTTTCAATTTTTGGAGAGGACACATTTTTGGCATTTTATAGTTTCTGTGGAAAGGAGTCCATATGCTCCCATTATTCCCATAAAGCCAAGATAGTTTTTGCCAACTGTGAGAAACATGATAAAATCATATTATAAGAAACATATTGTTTGTTCCATAACATGTCGTTCTCATCCAAATAGAAAGGTTTAACCTTTCTAAATCCAAATAACCTAAAGCACTCATTCTCATCCTCACATTTAATTTATGGGAAACCTAAGCTTTCAGGAATGATATTATATGTGTGAGTATTGGAATGTCCTCTAACTGTGGGCATTTGAGGAGTCCTGTGCTCTGTGGAATCCATTTCTGCATAACTGCCTCCATGATTTCGGAAGAATTTCCTGTGTATCTGATAACTACTATGTCAAAGATCTCTGTAGAGCTCTCAGAATAAGATGAGGTCTAACATGAAGTCTTTGGGAGGTGGTCAGTTAAGACTCCATCTACTTGAATGTCATCACTATCATTTTTTCTTTTTAAGTCTATGTGCTATGGAAATAAGCATTTAGGGGAGAAAAAATACAAAGAAAAATTTTTTCAAATAATCATACTTTTTGATTTTGAATGTTCACTGACAAGCAAGATAGAAAAAGTCTATACTGACATTTTCCCCAACCAAACCATTGTTTTCACTGGGAACCATTAACCTTAGAATCTGATCCAGCATTGTGGAAGATTATAGAAAACAGAACACACATTAAGAGATCTGAAATGGCAATATTTTAAAGATATGGAGAGGTGCCATTTTTGTAACACTCACAGGAGTTTCCATTGATTATACTTACTCAGCTGTGACTGAGCTTAGTTTATAGTTTGATTCAAAAGGCTATTCCAGGATTCAGAGGTTATCTGGACAGTAGCCTGTGGAAGTTGTATAGCAAAGACTGTATTTTCTACCACAGCACCAACACTCTAATTCAGTCGCGTTGACAAAATCTAAGTTTTCTGCTAAGCATATGGCCACCTCGCTAACATGATTTTTCCAGTCTCCCTTTAAATTAGATGTGGCCAAGTGGCTGAGATTTGGCCAATTAAATGTAAGTGAAGGCTTTGTTTGGGATTCCAGAAAGTCGCCTTTAAAAGTCCAGTGCTGGGCCCTCCCTGGTGGCTCAGCAGGTTAAAGCACAGCATTGAGAAGCTAAAGCCACTTCTGCATGAGTTCGATTCCACCTGCCCTGGAGGAGACCACATGGCATGGCAGACCTCTCCTGACCCGCCCGCTGCTCCCCTCAGCAGTGTACTTCGACGGTCTGCCTATTCTGCTCCCCACTCTGTCTCTGGTAAAGCCTCTCACCACCCCTGAGCCTCTGGCCTGTACCCCAGTTCTGTATGCACAAATAAATAAATCTTTACAAAAAAAAAAAAAGTCCAGTGCTGCAGAAAAGTAAGTGGTGGAGCTGGGATTCAAACTCCTACATGACTGCAGCACCCTAAGGGCATGGTGCAATCTAGCGAACCACCTAGAACAGGGTTTGGCAAGTTTAGACCTGCAAGTTAAGAGTAATTTTTACCTTTTTAAATGTATGTATGTGACAAAATAGAAAGAATATAATGTGGCAAATTTAGGGTCTATATGTTGTTTTTTTCAACATGTAAGCATGCTCACTTGTTAACTGTCTATGGTTGCTTTTACAGTGACAAAATTGAATGACTATAATGAAGTTTCTATGCCCTGTGGAGCCTAAAATATTATTTATGATCTGGCCAGCAGAAAGGGAGGAGCTACAAAGCAAGTAGGGTGTGTGGCTGCATAGCAGTAGTGCAACTCTGGCAACCATCTAGATTGCCCAAGTGGGCCTGGGGGAGAAGTGTCCCACCCCCTTGCAAATAGCAGTTGCTCAAAAGTATTTGTCTGCTTCACAAAACAAGAAATAAATATAGCCAATAGCACATAAAAAGATCTTCAGCATCAGTAGTCATCAAAGAAATGCAAATTAAAACCATAATAAGATACTACTAAACACCCACCAGCATGGCTATAATTAAAATGACTAAGTGTTGGTGAGAATGTGGCGCATCAGAAACTCTCATACATTATGGTAGAGATGTAAAATGGTATAACCCATCCTTGAAAAACAGTGTGGTAGCTTCTTATAAATGGAAGGATCCACTTACCCAACCACTCTACTCCTTGATGTTTATCCAAAAGAAATGAAAACATTAGTCCAAACAAAGGCTAGTCCAAAACTGGAAACAACCCAAATATCCATGAACAGGGAGAGGATACATTTTTATATATCCATACAATGGGACAGCAATAAAAATGAACTACAGAAAATTAAACAAGGCTGAACCCCAAAAACGTGACACTGAATGGAAGAGACCAGGCCTGAAAGAGCATAAACTGTATTTATTCTATTTGGTGGAAACTCCAGGAGCGAGAAATTTATTCCACAAGGACAGACTGTTGTTCCATGCATGTTTACTTCCAATGGTTGGTTGGGTGAGGGGCTTGGAAGCAGGAAGAACTGGGTGGGAAGGAGCACAGGGATAATTTTTAGGGTAGTATTAACGTTCCACATCTTGATTGCGGCAGGGTTGCACACAAGTGTGTATATTTGTTACACAGGTGTGTATAATTGTATAAACTTTAGTAAGTGTTTATATTTTATTGCATGCAAATTGTACTTAATCAATTTGATTTTTTTTTAAAGATTTATTTATTTATTCACACAGAATTGGGGTACAGGCCAGAGATGCGGAGGGTGAGAAGATTCACCAGGGATGGAGTGGGGAGCACAACAGGCAGATCGACAAAGTAAACGCTGAGGGGGAGCAGCAGGCAGGCCAGGAGAGGTCTGCCGTGCCATGTGGATCTCCTCCGGGGCAGGCAAGGATCGAACTCATGGGGAAGTGACTTAAGCTTCTTAGTGCAGTGCTTTAACCTGCTGCGCCAGCAGGGAGGGCCTGTTAATCAATTTGATTTTTAAAAAGAGAGCCCACTTTTTCAAGATCCAATAATGGAAAATGAACATTGATGCTGACTGTGGCTGTGAATCAATGCAGTGATAAGATCCACATAGCACAGAGTAGAGATGAAAATGTTACTTGCCAGAGACTTTCCCTGATCTTAAAAGAAAGTAGTTTCAGACAAAACCATCTTTGTAAGTTCCTTGTCATGGGGCCTTCTATATCAGCTAGAGAAAACCATCTTTTTGTTAAATCAAGGATTATAAAGCTCCTGAAAGCATGGCCTTTAATACTTGGGACTCTTCATTGACAAAAATTACTAATAATCTCTTATTCAGCTCCTTCGAAGGCACCAATCAGCAAGTTGCCCACTTGCACTCTTTGTCTGGCATTGCTAATACTTCCTTTAAATATTCCTGAATACAACATGACAGATACTGCAAGCTACCGTATAGCCAATACTTTATTAGCATAGCTAATACTTTCTTCAAACGTTTCTGAATAGAATATGGCAGATAATGCAAACTGCAGGAGTTATAACCGTAACAAAACCTAACTTGTTGGCAGCTCATGATGTAGATGCTGGCAATTAACTTGGCTTAGTGTCAACTAAGTCAAATAGTCATCCTTCTCCAGAAAAAACATATAAGCTGCTTAGAGGGCAAAGTGAAATTCCAGTCAGATTTTGGACAAAATTCAATAAAATTGGCACCTGAAATCCTGTTTTGAGTAGAAATTGGACACACTTGGGTAAAACGAACACACTTCAGAGTAATAGTCACTGAAGGTATGTAGAGACTGAAGCAGAATGTTCAGATAAGAATGTTCTTATCTGGAAATGACCAGATGGAGCAGATAGTTCCTGAGGAATAAGAGAAACTTCTGAAGTTCCTCCTATAGAAAACCTGGACAACATCCAGATGAGAACTGTTAAGGGAGACAAAGAATTTAGGTAACAACATGATTTCTATTTGCAAGCCTTGCTGGAGCAGAGAAAGGGGGAAACATTTTATTTTTGCCTCCCATTTAGGTAGGATTTACCTTTTTTACACAAAAGAATTTACAATAGCAATTTCCAATACAACTAAGATAAATCTCTACAGAGATGACAGGTGGACATGATGACTCTAATCCAAAGAAAACAAGACAGGAAAGGAAAACATCTTTGAAAAATACTTGGAATATGAATATGCTTCATACTCCCTCCATGCTTTTGGTGCCCACTGATCAGAGGACTGTTAGAAGATAATAGAAGCATTATATTAGATTCTAGTTAGCCTATTCTGCATCAATTTCCCCCCTTCATCCTAACAAAAATCTGTCACAGGCTGCTCTCCCACAAAGTATTGGACAATGATTCTGCCCTTAATTGCAGGGGTTGGGTTTAGAGGTCTAAGAATGATTCATTCTCTTAGCCAGTACTTGGTTAAGAAATGGACATATGATTAGAATCTGGCCAAGACATAAGAAGGAATTTGGGTAGGAGGTTAAAATGGACCAACAGGACACATGATTTAGCCAGAAGAATGGGAGTAAATATATGTAGCAGGGAGTACATTAACTGTTTAAATGTATATATTACTTTATATGTAGCAATGCACTTTCTAATCCATTATCCAGTAAGTGCTTTGCACACAGTATATAGTTGTAAAAACAAGACCAGGTGCTGTCTAATTGTTATTTTCCTTTCTTCTCAAACAATGGAGTGCTATGAAAATAGGTAAATGTTTAAATTTCTCCATTTTAAAAAAAGTATTTCTAGGTCAATCGAACCTTTAGTTAAAAACCAAATTATAACACATTATGGAACATCAACTTAATTGATGTTAGTTTCCATAACTAACTACAGTGACATTCTATGCATTTTACATTATCAGCTCATTACATGCTTCAGACAAATAAAGTGGTTTTAACTGAGAATTTGAATACAATAGATATACAGTTAAGCACTTCTTAAAAAGTAATTATTTAAAGTATTCAGGAAATGTTAATGATTTCACATTTGTTCCTGTTTCACCCAGACGGTTGATAAAACCGATAAGGACATCCTGAGGAGGGGAAAAATATCTAAAGTTGACTGAACTATAATTGTATTTTCAGAAACTTCTGCCAATCAAAGCCTTATCATGAGGTACAATGCTGGTAAATATGGGCTTCGTAACAAACTGCACAGTATCAAGTTTCAACAGTGTTCTGAATATTTCAAGTATTTAGTTATTAAAATGAATGCTTCTCTACAAATCTCACAACCACTAACCTATTATCCAAATTTAAATCTAAAAAGAAAACCATCACAGGGCTCAACATGTTAACTTTTCCTAGTAATTCTGAAACTGAAAACTAGTAATAGTTTGTTTATATTTGGGATTTAAACAAATCAATCACATACTGCACTGTACACATGCTAAGTATTTTCAAGGATCAGAGTCTGGAGTATGGTTGCGTCGGCAGAGAAGAGCCCTCTGGCCAACTCTGGGCACCTCACCAAGGGCATCTAGGCCAAAATGACCAAAGACCAAGCTCCAATGTGGGAAGCAGCTGGAGGTTGCACTTTGGCGCCCCCAGCCTTGGCCAAGAGCAGGAAGTGTCAGAGTACCCCTCCTCTCTCGGTTCAGCCTCCGGCCCCTTCCTCCCAGGCCAGAAGCCACACAGCCTGCCCACTTCCAGGGCTGCGGGACGCCACGGAAACAAAAACCTGGCGCACAAAGAAGGTCTGGGTGGGAAGCGAGACCCGCCCTGTCTAAAGGAGTGACTGCTCTAGAAATTTGGCTGCAAGTTAAGAAACTCGGAGAGGCAGTTCCTGGGACTGTTTGGGGCCCCCTGCCGTCCATCCTTTGTCTTTTGTCAGGGCTCCTTGAATCCCAAGTTTAGCGCTTTCCGAGCAATTCTTGACTCGATCCCCATCGCGGTCACTCGCTGACGACAGACATAAGAGCTACATCCGGGTATTTCCAAAAGCCGCTCCCGAGGCTCCCGGAAGTGACGTGAGGCGGAGGGATCCACGTTCGGGTTAGGGAGACTGAATAAAAGGACTCCCGGAAGCTGGACCGGTAGGGAGGATGGCGGAGACGGGGGTTGGCTGGGGTGGCTGCAACGACCAGCCCCCTATAATGCGTCTTCTGTCAGGCTTTGTGCTTAACACCAGTATTACCGTGCCATTTAATAACCACTTCACAGCAGTCCCATGAGAAAGAGTATCATGAGGGGGAACGACAGGTGATTTATTCATGACCACGCAGCTGTATGCTATTTGGTGGAGCTGGTCTGACCCTGACAACTTGACTGCAGAGTCAAGGTCCTCTTTGATGCTCTAAAAAGAAAAGGCCAAACCCCTGGTGCTTGGCATGGTGGCGTGCCATCTCTGTGAGGGCTGTGCACAGCATTCTCTTGACGAGGAGTGTTGTCAATACACCTCTTTGGTGTTCCTCCCAGTGTACATAAACCCAACTTTATATCTGGGTCTCGGATGGCCATAACGACGACCTGAAACCACTAGATCTCCTACCTTGGCTCTGCACACGTGGGATTCTTGCTTCCCGCTTAAGCAGAGCAAGTAAATGAAGGAGCAAGTTTACCCTGGTTGTTGGGCTCCAGGGAATATATTATAAACTCCTGTGAGGCACTTACAAATTCAGGGCTATTTCGACTTCTGGTGGACTGGCACTATCATCAAATACTGCCTCTGGCATCTGTTATCTTGGAGTTTCTCCCAAATCAAATGTTTGGCTTCTTCTTGTTTCCATTTTTATAGAAATGACTGAAGACCAAGCCTTTGATCTTATGTCTATATTGACTATAATCAGCCTTCAAATAATAAAAGTAAACAATCACTAAGGTCTTGTTTTTGTAAAGACAAGTTATGCTTAGAAAAAGGTACTAACAAATACAACAAAACTAACAGTAATAATATTTCAGTAGTGACCTTTTAACCTTTCCTTCTCTCTACTTTTTATTTACCACTTCTGTGATAGCATCTTTAAACACAGACTAATTGACTATGGAAAAACACTTTTAATTGCCTCCTATCATTGGTGAAGACAAAGCATGTTATCACATTTTGACCAAGAACAGTCCTTCAAAAACCACACAGAGGAATCCTATTTGCTTGGAAAAGCACTAGGCTTTGTGACAGGAAAGATCATACAAATGGA
This sequence comes from Condylura cristata, assembly GCF_000260355.1. Taxonomy (NCBI): domain Eukaryota; kingdom Metazoa; phylum Chordata; class Mammalia; order Eulipotyphla; family Talpidae; genus Condylura; species Condylura cristata. The sequence continues at coordinate 21,189,034 of NW_004567112.1, read as the reverse complement.
GTTTTAAAAATCATGTCTTTCATGACCTTTTCTTCTGTTAAAAAAATGGGTGTGAATGTTAAGTACTTGAAATCATAAAGAACAAGTATAGAAATCTGTCTCTCTGTACAGTACAACTTTAAGCAATTCATTTCACTATCTGCAAATCAAAATTTTCATACTCTGTTCTTCCCCTGTATTCTAGTTCTCCTGTTCCCATCATTTCCACTGGTGAGGATTCTCTCCCTGGCTTGCAGCTGGACACCTACCTTCTTGTTCACCCACATGACCTTTCCTCCAATTTGTAAAGAAGAAGAAAAAGAGAACAAGATATATGTACATATATCTTCCGTATCTCTTCCTATAAGGACACCAGTGCTTTCAGGTTAGGGTCCCACCCTAATAAACCTTACTGGTTTATTTAACCTTAATTACTTCTTAGAAGCTATGCTGGGGGTTAGCACTTAAACATCGATTTGGTGGTAAGAGGGAGAGTGATGAAACATTTAATTTGTAACAGATGTTGACTCTGGAACAGAGAAATACCTCTTTTAGGAGAGAGCTTGAGAATATTAGTTCTGATTCATATTTCCACTTTTCTGGAGAAGTTATACTTTGGTGACTTTACAGCCTTCTGCCTTTTTATGAACAAAAGTAAATATTGTGTTGGTTAGAGATCATTTGTGAATCCCTTAGAGGTCTTCGGCCATTATAATTTATCAGGGTAAAACTGGATCTGTTCGGGAAGACTGTTTTCTTCTCTCCTACAGAACAGAGGAAGTCATACTGGACCCTGGGAGGAATCTGCAACATTTTGTAAATAGTGATCAGGACTTAGGGTAAACAAAGATTTGGTAAACAGTGGAACTGTTTGGAATAAAGAGTACAGTGCTGCTTTTATTTATGAAATTTGATATAAAAATTTATACAAGATTAGTTAATTGGAGTGTCTATCTTCCTATATTTTTCTTACAAAGATGAACCCACGTAGTTGTAAGATACTAAATCAGAAGAATGGTTCACAAAGAGTAACATGTAATCACTGTGGGATTTTTGGCTAAGATCAAGTGTAAAAGAGAATCTTAAAAAAAGAAAAGAAATACATGTGGATGTCAGATGTCCATTTAAAGCCACTCAGGAATCATTGCTGTTTCTTAAATAGGTTCAGCTGTGATCACAGAGTATCGGAAGCTCCACAAATAAAAGTTATTTGAACATAACACAAATTTACCTTTTATCTTTCAAGAAATCTAGAGAAAATCAGTTTGTAGTTAGTATAGTCTGATAATTTATGGGTGAGGATTCTTGGCTCCTGCTATTGTGTTGCAACACTATCATGCTGTACACTACGTGTGACTTCCACGTAGTAGAAGCATGTTAGTGCTAGAATTCTAAACACTCCAGTGAATAGGAACCATGAAGGGATTCCCAAAAAAAAGCACACCTCTTCCATTTAAGAACAGTTCCTAGGGCCTCCCTGGTGGTACAAGGTGCAGCACTATGAAGCTATCCACAGCCACTGTAGCATGAGTTTACCCCCAGCCAAGGAGCTGACCCACATGGCACAGCAGACCTTTCCTGTCCCACCCACTGCTCCCCTCAGCAGTGTATTTCAGTTGATCTGCCATTTCTGCTCCCCATTCTGTCTGCATATCTGGCCTGTATCCCAGTTCTTGTATGCATAGATAAATAAATATTAAAACCATAAGAACAGTTCTCAAAAGTTGTGTACAGACTTCTACAAGAGAAGCTAGGGATGAGCAGAAGTCAAACTATGGCCCATGCACCAGCTACCTGTTTTCATAAATAAAATTTTGTTGGAATACAGCCATTCCCATTTTACTTATAGTTTATGGCTGCATGGTTTTCAAAACCATTTTATTGCCATGTAATTCACATGCCATATAATTCACTCATTTAAAGTACACAATTCAATGGAGATATGTAAACAAAATTAGGCATTTATCACTACAACCAATTTAGAACATGCTTATTTTCATGAAAAGAAATCCTACACGCCTTAGCTATTGTCCCAGGGCTCCCTCTCTGCCCCTCCCAGGCCTAGGCAACTACTAGTCTACTTTCTGTCTCTATACAGGAAGTTTGCCTGTTTTACACTTTTCATATAAGTGAAATCATACAATGTGCCTTCTTTGTAATTAGCTTCTTTCACTTAGTAAAGTGTTTTCAGGGTTGTCCATGTATTTTCTCTTAATGGCTAAATAAGATTCCATTATATGGATATACCACATATTGTTTATCCATTCATCAGTTGAAGGACTTTAGAGTTGATTCAACTTTTTGGTTATTATGAACAGTCTTTCTACAGTCATGCACAAGTTTTTGTTTCAGTGCATGTTTTCCTTTCTTTTGGGTATCTACCTAGGAGTGAAATTGCTGGATCATATGGCAAGTCTATGTTTGACCATTTGAGAAACAGCTAGACTTTTTTTTTTAAGTGGTTGTACCATTCCATAATCCCACCAGTAGTGTATGAAAGTTCTGATTTCTCCACCATCTCATCAACAGCTGTTACTATCCTTAATATCATAGTCATCTTATTGACTGAGAAGTGATGTCTTATTGTGCCTTTGACTTGTACTTTCCTAATAATTACAGATGTTAAGCATCCTTTGATGATCTTATTGGTCACGGTACATCTTCTTTGGAGAAAAGCTTATAGAGATCTTTCCCCCATTTTCAATTTTTTTTTAAAGATTTATTTATTTATTTGTGCATACAGAAGTGGGGTACAGGCCAGAGGCTCAGGGGCGGCGAGAGGCTTCACCAGAGACAGAGTGGGGAACAGAACAGGCAGATTGACGAAGTACACTGCTGAGGGGAGCAGCGGGCGGGTCAGGAGAGGTCTGCCAAGCCATGTGGTCACCTCCGGGGCAAGCAGGACTCGAACTCATGGGGAAGAGGCTTTAGCTTCTTAGTGCTCTGCTTTAACCCACTGCGCCACCAGGGAGGGCCCCATTTTCAATTTTACTGTTTGTCACTTACTATTGAATTATAATAGTTCTTTATCTAGTGTAGACATACATTCCATAAATATAATTTACAAATATAGTTTTCTTCCATTCTGTAGGTTATATTTTATTTTTCTTTTTGGTGTTGGTGCTCTTCAAATCACAATAGTTTGTAATTTCGATGATGACTAATTTATTTTTCTTTTGTTGCTTGTGTTTTTGGTGTTTTCTGCTTTTGTGCTTCAACAGCAGAGGTGAATATTTGTGATAGGAATCCAAGGGCCATAGAGTCATAGAATCAAGTGGCAAGACCCTTTAGGAAAGAAAATTGAAAACCCCTCTAATCCAGAAGAGGAACAGTGGATATATTGGGTGACAGCCAGTAAACCCTGTTAGGAGGAATATGCATTTTAACTGTATGAAAACCTTTTCTAAACTGTCTCAGCTTAGAAACATTCTAAATGTTTCCAGTGTGTCATTTTACCTACTAATTGAAAATTCTATTTTTACTTCATAGTTGTTGAAAGGGTGCCAGATACTAAGGCATTATAGGTTCTCTATCATTTTGCCACTCTGCCAGAACTTTTAATTTTTCATTCTTACAGCATTATTATATTTTTCCATAACAGCAGAGAGAACTGGTAAGCTCTTTACGGTGAACTGATAGGTTAATTACTACTAGCCCAAAATAATCACTTCTGTGATTATTATTACATATGATTGACCTTTCTAGAGCTAGAACTGATCAGAGAGATGTTAGATATCTCCTAACACATAGGCATATAGTTTTAAAGGTGGAAGCTAACAGGAAAAAACAGAGATCAATGAGGAAAAGAGATAATTCTATTGCTATTACAATAGTACTTATGGTTTGTTCTATTCAGCCACTGTATATATGATTTAAAAGATATATATGTGTATGTGTGTATACACATATATAAGTGTATATATATATGTATATATATATCCTTTTCATTTTAGCTAGTTTGCATTTGATTTCTAACTGCAATTGAAGGAACTTCAATTAATACAGAATGTGAAGCTGACAAAATAGTGTGCAGTACACGTGTGAATTGGTGATGGGAAGTCCACAGGGATTACAACTGAGATGGAAAACAGCACAAAATGATGTAAAAATAAACTATTATAATAATAGAAAAGACAGTGTGCAGTTGTGGCATTGTTTATGCTAAGAGGAGATGACTACTAGAAATAGACATCAGAAAAATACAATAAGCTGTCTTTTACCAGCTGTTCTATCCATTTTCTTCTATTCTTTCTGGCCACACAGTTTATGTTTCCAAGTTCCCCTTGTATTTAAATGTCACCCATAGAATGTGAGATGTTGAATGGTCAAGAGTAGGTGCTGGTTTCCTTACACTTTCTACTCACCCCCCCCCTCAATTCTACTTGTGAGAAATAGTAATCTTTTCATTAAACAATATAAATTGTTCATTTGAGCATTTAAAAGATCTTCCAAATGATAAATTGTGTAGGTAGTATTTTGATATAATAAAGTCAAATAAGAAAAATTGCTTGAACTATCCTTCAAGTATATTTTGCTTAGAAGCTGATCTGAAGGATAAGTGTGGAAAATTCTGAGAACTTCAAGACTCTAAGGAAGGGTGGAACCACTAGGTATAAGAAACCTAGGTCTTTGAGTGACTGCAAGGATTGAAACCCTCTCACCTTGTCTCTTAATCCATACAGCATTGGGACATGAGGAAGCAATAATCCTTTATTCTGAAATAAAATACATTAGCAGGTTGGCTATTCTAACTAATATGTCAGATATTTCAAACATTTCCCTATGGATTTTTGATGCGATTGACTGATTCGGGCAAAAATCATTATGTGAAAATGTCAACCCTCTGAGTGAGCAGGATGAAGATTTAACCAGAGTTTATGAGATAAACTATAATACTATAGTTCTCAGTAGTCTCTATTCAGAGTGACACGTCAGTTCCCAAACCATTTGGTAGAAGGCTGCTCAGTAGTGTATAGGATTAGCTATTGTATACAGATTGTGTGAACTTAAAGATGTGAATGGCCTAGGAGATTCCATTAACCTGATGACACTGTAAAAATTTTCCCCATATGTGCCTGATCCTGGAATTTTGCGTCACTTGTATTATTGTAAATGTATTCTGTTGAGGCAAGAGAACTAACTCTGCCTGTGATAACATCAAATATTTTGCTGACGCAAATGTCTCCTAACATATGGTCATGATGTCCCCTTCCTTGTCCCTCATAAAATTTTGGCTTCTATTCTGATCTCACCCTCCGGACTTCATCCCTCATACCATTGTCGCTCAGCATTTACTAGCCTGTGTGCTTTCCATAAATGACACAAAAACTTTTGCTCAAGGAGTAGAGTGTGGCCTTGCAAACCTGCTTCACGACTGCTGGGTCCCTCATCGCATTCCTGCAGCTGTTGTTGAAAAGCAGCAACAAAATTTCTGTCACAACAGCGAGTGTATTCTGTTGAGGCAATTTAAATCCACATATGTACTTCTTTGTAAACCTTCCCTCTTCCAGCTTCCTGCTTCACATATGCTCAGACTGTGTGCCAGGCACTTCTCTAGGCAATTTCTATTTGTGGGGAGGCAAGTAAATCAGCAAGAAGATAAATGATGGATTTTCTATTTGTGGGGAAGGGATTAACTAAATGAGAAAAAAAATACTATGAATAAGTAATTTCACTTAGTTTAATCTAGTGTTCTGTGAAGAAGTAAGCCATGGCAAGCTGATAAAAAAGAAAAAAGTATGGATGTAGAACTTCCGATGGAAGATCTACACAAGGTGAAATTTGACCCAAATCCAGAGTGATACAAAGGAGCCCGCCCTGAGAGAGGGAAAGGGAACACCAAGAGAATAGGTCCTAAGGCAGTAGCAACCTGGCTGCTTAGAGAAAAAGAAATGAGACCAGTGTATCAGTTACAGTTGTGTTGCGTTCAGTAGAAACCAATGCAAGAGTTTAGGGAGAAAAGGAATTTACTAAAAGATACTTTGCAGCTCACAGAATTTCCAGGATGGCCAGGGAACTCATTCTGGGGGTTGGTCCACCACCATAAATCCCCAAAACCCTACCCAAGAACTGGTTTGAGGATAGACTCTGTGGCTTGCACTCATGACAGTTCTGAAATGTCATTGTCACAATCCCACCCCACCCCCAACTCTTACTTATAAAATCAATTTCTAATTTAAACCCTGGAGAAGTGACTCACTTCTGTAGATCCTAAATGTGTATCTTTGCACATTTGTATTGCTTGATCTATAAACTAAATCCCCCAAAGATACAAGTATATCTAAAGTATATCTAAATTTGATATACTTCTAGATAGAAGTATATCTAAGTTTTCTGATAGGCATTGATAAATCATCCTTCCACAAATATTACAGGTTTATACTTCTGCAAAGTCTTTGAGTCTTCCATTTTCCTCAAAACTTTGTCAATTCTGGATTTGTTGTTTTAGAGTAGTGTCATAAGGACAGATACTGGACTTGCTTCTAGGTCCATGACTTAGTAAATGTGTGCAACTGGGTGAATGAGTTCATTCATTGGCTTTCACTTGTCTTGTATACAGTGTGATAGCTTTTTTGCTGAGATTGATCTTTGTCCCCTAAAGTTTAGTTCTATCCATACCTGTTCAGAATCAATGCTAATTTGCTAGTTTCTTTTAGTGAGAGCCCACCTCAAAACCTGCAACATGTTTGTAAAAAGAAAAAAAGGTAATAGAGCAGTACTTTAAAGAGAAATTTTGCATCACAAGCATTCTTTGAAGTGTCAAAGAAGTTCTGAATAGAAAAATATTTATGCTTCTAAGTGAAAATAGTAGAAAACAGACTAAATGTAAAGAATTGGTTTAATACCTGAAATAATATTTTTGCTTACATAATTCATTTTTTACATATGCATAGAAGTGATATATAATTGAGCCCATGGTTAAGAAGTCAAGATGTTCTAGTTCAAGAACCTTTATAAGTACACAGTAAGAATTATATGATTTAAAAAACTATCACAATTTTTTTTAAAGATTTATTTATTTGTACATATAGAACTGGGGTACAGGCCAGAGGCTCAGGGGCGGTGAGAGCCTTCACCAGAGACAGAGCGGGGAGCAGAACAAGCAGATCAATGAAGTACACTGCTGGGGGGAGCAGCGGGCGGGCCAAGAGAGGTCTACCAAGCCATGTGGTCACCTCCGGGGCAGGCGGGAATCGAACTCACGTGGAAGTGGCTTTAGCTTCTCAGTGTGCAGTGCTTTAACCCGCTGCGCCACCAGGAAGGGCCCAAAACTATCACAATTTAATTGGAAGTTTTTAAACTCTGTATTCCTAGATAAAATTAAAAATAAAAGCTAATGGTTTTAAAAATCCATTCTTGCTTTCTTCTATAGTAATAAAACTTTCAAATTTTCTGGGACATAAAGCTGCCCCAAATAAATAGTCAGCCTTACTTGCAATTAGGTCATGTGAAACCCTAGTAAAAGAAATGTGTGCAAGTCAAAAGTCATACCCTTGAAAGGAAAAGTTGTGCTCTTTTTTGCTGATTTCAGTCAAAAGATAGCAGTGAGTTACCCTGGGCCATTAAAGCAAAGATAACAAACTGAAAATGACTGAGCAATGAGATGGAAGGTGTTAGGTCCCCTGACACTGCTAGTAACTATACCAGCTGATGTTGTTTAAACCTAGATTGTTACATGAGAGAGAAATAAATTCCTATCAACTATAGACTGCTGTATTTTTAAGACACTACGTATATGTATAGAAAGTACATAGTAGAAGCATGTAATAAATATGTGCTAAAAAAATTTGCCTCTAAGTCTTAAACCATAGCAAGTATTAAAATTTAAATTATTTTTCCATTTATTTGTGCATCAGTAAATATGTATTGAGAATCTGCTGGAAAAGAATATTGGATAATAAGATGGTAGATTGCATCCTAGTCAGATGATGGACTGTCTATCTAATATGGACTTTTAGAAAATTCATATTCTAAGAATAAGGCAAATAAAGGAAACATCTTTAACAAATCCTGAGACCAAACTTAGACAGGGTTAGAATGAACTACTTCTACCATACTTGTTCTCCAAAAGAAAACTAATTGACTTTAGGAAACCGTTAGTGTCATTCAAAATCTTTAAAACTTAAACACACAATCTCTGGTACCCAGTAATAATTATGATGCAAGCTACGAAAGTGTACAAGTAACCAAAAATAGATTAAAAACAGATGATAGAAATATACCCATACATGATTCATAGGAATATACCCATACATGGAACTAACAGATAGGGAATTTTAAGTAATAATGATAAATATAGTCAAGAAAAGGAAGGAAAATATGAACGATTTCAATTGATATTTGGAATCTACTGAAAAGATCAAATAATGATTCATTAAAAATATAATTGCAATTAAGAAGTAAGTTGATAGATTTAGTAGGAGAGTAAATATATTAAAACAGATGGTAAGTTAATTAGAAAACATTGGTAGAAAGTATCAAGATAAAAGCACAATGAGAAAAGGATTGAAAGGAGAATATATAGAACATAATAAAGCATTCTAAATATTGGTGTTTCTTCAGAAAAGCTGGTAATTGAAGCACAATTATCAAAACACAACCTTTACTATGAAATTCTGTTTTGTTCTGGAATGTACTTTTGTTTTTTTCCCATTGTTGTTTTCCTTAGTCTTGACTTACATCTATGTTCTGGCTTTTGTCTTCCTCATTCTTGGTTTACTCCCTATTTTAGGGAACCATTAACTTTTTGCAAAAATGATAAATTTTGGAGATTTTTCCTTTCTGAAAATATTGACTCTACTCTCATTTTTGTTAGGCTGATTGGGTAGAAAACCCCATGTTGGAAAAGAATTAAGAAGATATTGTAATTGTTTAACCATTTGTGTTACTGTTGGAGAAGTATGTCTCTATTTGTAATCACAATCTTTTGTTTGTAACTAGGTTTTTTTTTCTGTGAGATTTTAGGCTTTTTATGCCCTGATGCTGTTAATTTTTTTTGTGAGTGTTCAATGAATAAATTCAGGATGGAAATTCATGTGTTTCACTTCTGGGATCTTTTATTGAATTAATTACTTAATAAATCTTATTTATCTTTTGTAGAACTCCTACTAATTGGATATTTGATTTTAATTTTTTATGTTTTCTAGTTTTTTAACTATGATTTTTCTATTGGATGATTTTATTCTTTTACGATTTTATCTTCAAAACTATTAAATATTTAAGAACTTCTCATTTCAAGAGCTCTTTCTTGGCCTCAAGATTTTCCTTTGTTACAGTATTTCTGTTCTTTTTTCATAGGCGCAATTATCTAGTGCAATTATCTAGTTAGAGCTATTTTTGTTTTGTTTTACTTCTTTTGACTGCTGCCTCTGCTACCTTTCTTCAGGGTTACTGTTTCTGGTTTGTTTTTTTTTAATGAGGTAGTTGGACCATTCTCTTTTTTTAAAGAGTTATCTATTTATGCATACTGAACTTGGGTAAAGGCAAGAGGTGGAGGGGAGGTGAGAAGATTTGGAGAGCAGAACAGGCAGATTGACGAAGTACTCAGCTGAGGGGAGCAGTGAGGTGGGTCTGCAGTACCCTGTGGGTCACCTCCAGGGCTGGGGATCAAACTGTCACTGAAGTGGCTGCTGCTTGCTTGCAGTGCTGTGCTTTAAACCCATTGCACCATCAGAGAGGGCCCCTGCTTTTGTCTTTTACAAAAGAAATCTACATTTTTTTTAAAGATTTATTTATTTATCCATACAGAATTGGGGTACAGGCCAGAGATGCGGAGGGTGAGAGGATTCACCAGAGACAGAGTGGGAAGCAGAACAGGCAGATCGACAGAAATACACTGCTGAGGGGAGCAGCGGGCAGGTCAGGAGAGGTCTGCCGTGCCATGTGGATCTCCTCCAGGGCAGGTGGGAATCGAACTCATGCGGAAGTGACGTTAGCTTCTCAGTGCTGTGCTTTAACCCGCTGTGCCACCAGGGAGGGCCCAAGAAATCTACATTTTAAAGCCTATTCTTTACTCTCTGGCTATCTTTGGGTTCCTAAAAGTCATATTCAAAGTGAGGCACCTTAAAAGTGTAGAGTTTTATTGAGTGATCCTTAAATGTCCATTTCTATGAGCGTTTTTTCTTGCATGTGTCCACTTTACTGAAGTGGGAAAGGGTAGGGTACACCTTTAGTCTATATTTGGGTCTCTCTTCTTTTTCATTTAAATCTCTTGACTCTCTGCTCGTTGGGCTAAGGGTCAGGTCCTTTTGCGTATCCCTGCTTTCTTGGTTTTGAGGAACATTGACCATTAGGTGATAGTTTAGTTAAAGTGAAGATCTATGATTATGGACAGATTTCGTACAACTATTTATTTAATTTGGTAAATGTAAACCTGACACTCAGATAATACCTCTTAGTCATTCATCTAGTTTCCCTTCCTATTAAGCAGTCAATGAAATAAAATATGGCTTGATTACAGAGCATCCTTCAGATTGTCTTTCTTCCCATTATGCCAACTTTTAAAAGTGTCTACTATGAAAAAGGTAAAAATGTAATGCATATAAAACAAGCATAAATTTTAAATTATTTCTCCTGCACCCATCTTCTAAAACCAACGATGATCAACTCATAGTCATTCTGAGCTGTACCTTCATCTACAACTCTACTATTTTGAAGTGAATCTCAGGTGCATTATCTCAATTTACCTGTAAATATTTCAGCATGTATCTCTAAATGATAACTTTTTTAAGAAATGACATATACATCACATCTAAAAAATTAAGAAGATATTTCTTAATATTATCACTCTTCAAACTTCCAACTTTCTCATGTCATGTCTTTCTCTGTTTACTTGAATTAGGATCCAAATAACAACTTACACATAAAGTGATTGATTGATTGATATGCATCTTAAATCTCTTTTCATCTATGAGTTTCACTTCCATCTCTTTTATTCCTAGTAATGTTTTGTTTGGTTGAGAAAACAAGCTACTTGTATTGTGCATTTCCACAAGCTCACAGATGATTCTATCTTCATCATGAAGTTTAACATAATCTTCTGTATTTTTTTGTGAATTGCCAAGATTACTTCATAGACACTTTTATTCTGTCATAATGCCTTCTTTCAACCCTTCTCCCCTCATTTTGCAAACATTAAACATCTTTAATTTCCAACCAAAAGTTGTTTATCCTTCCTCCTTGCTATTAGCTCCTATTTTTTCTCAGGTGAAAATTTGCCCAATCCTAGGGCAGAAGTCATGTTTGACTTTAAGTCAAGCACAATGATCCTGTTTTTTCTGATAATTTCATTGATATAGAGGAATATGTGACTCAGTTCTGGATGTTGAAATATATGATTAGTAGAATAATCTTTCTCCCTATTGAAAGAAGGCTGATGTTTTTCCTTCTGCTTTTAGTATGTCTACATTTAGTCAATGATTTCTTGTCTTTACTTTGTATGCACTCTTCCCTGATCTCTCTAAGTATATTTAACATGTTTTACTTAAAGTATTGTCTATTGCTCTAATCATTTTTCTTTCAGAGACTATATGTGGCTAGATTTCTTTCTTTCTGTTCATTTTCTTATCACATGTCCTAGAAGTTTGGGAGGTTCTTCCAGGTTTTGTATATTTGTGTGAGCCTGAAAACTAGGTTCCTGTTAGTGTGTGTCCACTAATGCTTGTCTTTGATGGGTGAGTTTAAAAAGAAAAGAATGAAAGAACTCCAGAGTCAAGAGACCAGGAGCCATAAAACCACTGCTGATCACTGTGTACTCATCCCATCCCATCATGAGGAGTTATTTCCTTTTTTTGTTGATTACCCTTAAGGTCATCATAATAGTTCTAGTTTTTGCCTTTCTCTCTTCCCCTGAAAGATTGTTTTTAAGTTTCTCTGTGTAAAAGATAGATCAAACATTTCTGAGCTCATTTGCTCTAAACTGATAAGATTTCAGCACTTTTCCTTTATATCACAGCAATCAACAATTAGTGTCCAAATTAGTATACTTTTGGTTGAAAGAGTGAGAACTATGGGAAACAAGTGTAAATAAGGGCTTTGCTTTCTTGGGCAAACTGAACTGCATGGTGCCTGTACTCAAATTGATATCTTTGTGTCAGAGAGCAGGACATTTTAATCCCTGGCACTTACTGGGTATTTCAAAATATTTACTGAACTTTGGGACACTCTTGTCATTTGCACTGTGGTAGTAGTATTTCTCACCTCCATCTGAGGCATTCTGAATGTGTTCTCATATAAATGCTAGCTATGTTTTTGTATACCTTAAATTAACCCACGTTCCCCTCTGTGTTTGCATCCTCCAATGGATACCTTTCCATATAATCCTATAAAGTTTTAGAATAGAGCTTTTCCTCCTCCTTGAATGAATTCTTTCCTATGAACAAGTATGTTCTCTTGTTTCCTTGCAGGGTGACAGCATTGGGGAAGCAGCACAGAATGAAGGAAAGATTACTCAAGTCTGTGTGGAGCACTGAGAAGCCTAGAGGGCTACACCGGGAGTCATGTGCAGCCCAGATCCAAAGGCAGTTTGGTATTTATTAGCGCCAAGTACAACGGTGGGGCAAATCTGTAGTGCGTGCACAGGTGTGGGGGAAGTAGTCATTTGGGATGTAGGCTAGGGTGCAGACACCAGGGGCTATTGCCTGGGGAGTTCCATTGTTCCTGCTGCTCAAAGCATATTATCTGTAGTCTAATTTCTACCTGCTGTTTTCAGCAGATACTGGTTTCCCAGTATGTTCTTCATACTAGGACTTTTGCCCTTGGTGAGGTCCCCTGTATCACCCAGCCGAAGAACTGGCACCAGACAATTTATCCAAGGACAGTGGGGGTTGGGGAGCCCCACGTTCTTTCTATTACTATTCTACTCTTAAATCCTACTGTATCCTAGCTCTCCAGAGTTGCCTTGCTGCGGGGGGGGGCCTTGTCCAGCAAGGCCGAGGATTGGGGTCCCAGGGTCGACCAGAGGAGAAGGCAGAGCCTTGACCGTGTGGCGGGCCTTTACCCGCATGGCGAAGGGGTAGAGCCCCAGGGACAGCGTGAGGAAGAAGGCAAAGACAGAGACACGTGCGAGAGTGAGAGAGCCAGCGTTTATTTTTACAACAGCCATGTATATATACTTGAGGGCGGCACAGAAGGTACGGGGTGGGGGTTGGTGTGGTGGTCTAATGTCTTAAAGGCCAATGGGTTTGAGGGGAGGGATCCATCGTCATCTCTTTGTCTCTTTGTCGCCAAAGCTTGCTGAGCTGGAAAGGAAGGAGAGTGGGGGAAGGGATTCGGGTGTGCAGCATTCTCAACCAGGATGTTTATTCTAAGTTCCAATCAAGTGTTGTTTTGTGCACAGGAGGCAAAGTCCTGGTCTCGGTCCCCGACACCTTGGACACCTTGCCACCTTGAACCTTACTAATGTCCACCGGAACAAGGCATGTAAAACTAAGTGATGTGAGTTATTGGTTGTTTTTCATGTCATGATTACTTCTTACTTATTCCACTGGGCATTCTAGGATATATGGCAAAGGCCCAATTCCCTCCTTCCCCAGCAAACAAAACTAACAAAGCAAAACATGAATATTAACATTAACCCAACTTCAAGACCTCTAAGGTGTTAGATATAGCAGTATTAAGTCACATGCTTATTTAAAACAAAGAAATAATCTGGGTTTGGGTTTTATTTTGAAGGGAAGAGTTACAGAAAATTGTAAGTGGCTATAACTTGAAAATTTTAGTGTAATGAGCCATAATAATCTACTTTTATAAGCTCTTAAGTAGAATTCAAAAAATGTTAGCTTAGTCTCTGTGAAACATTAAAATTTTTCTACCAAGTATAAAGTTTGGTGGTATTTAACCTCTACCAGCCAAAAAAAGAAGGAAAAAATAAAGAAGAATCTTATACTATTTTATTCTTTTAAAACATCAAATAATGAAATATACTATGTAAATAAGAGTATACAAATAAATATATATGTGTATATTTTTATATTCTAGGTTTGTTCTTAAAAGAAAGGTAATTTACAACATTCACTTTCCTTTTTTTAATTTTTGAAGCACTTGAATTATATTTTCCTGCCCTCAGGATATAGTGATCTTAGATATAATTTGATGTGATTAGGTCCAGGGAGAGTTACCCTACAGTATAAGGCCAGTATCATTTATGCATCTTAATTTTCTTCACAGTTGAATATAGTATCATCTGAAAGAACTAAGAGAAGGGGACTACATCTGTAATAAAAGCAACACTATATACCCAGAGTCTTGGTCACTTTCCCATTATCTGTTATAGTAGCTGAAATCCAACCTTTGAAATTGCTTTGAAATGAAGTATGTTAGATATTCAAGATATCCCATTGAACTGGTGACTTCCCAAAGGATCATGTTTTATTTAGTACTAGCTCAGTTTCTGGCACATCATAGGATGTTTAACAAAATGTCTGCTGAAGAAGTGTTTGATCGCAAATTGCAAAAGGCATTGAGAAGTGTAATATTTGAATCTCAGGTCCATCTGTTTGATAGATAAAAGAGAGTAACTTACAATAGTCTTAAACAAAAAGTGTGACTATTTTGAGCTTGATCACCCAGGCTTGTGGTGTCCTTTTCCCAGTTCTGGTTACACTTGATTATATTCTTGGAGATAGGAAGTCAGAGCTGAGAGGGGAAAAAGAGCCAGGAGAGAGACATTTTGAAGACATTCTCTAATTCTTTCATTTGATTGTAACAATGATCACATATATAACACTTATGATCCAAGATATCTACAACTTAAAAGCATGCTTACATTTTTTGGTAAATGTAATTGTAAGCTTCTAATTTTATTTTGGAATAGTGTTATATTTATTATTCAAAGGTGTGAATCCCTAGAATGAAATGTAATTTATATTTTAGGAGAAAATTTCAGTTTTGAAGTGATCTGACACAGTATCTTTAGGGGGGGAAATATATATCTCCTTGAAAAACAGAGGTTTGGAAACAAACTGGACTCTTCGACTATCACCGTAGTATCATTTGCACTGTGGATTCAATGAAGTTGATTACTCTCTTCAATCTGTCAAATAAGTGCAAGTTATATATTGCATAAACCTGTTATATATTGCATAAAGCTGTCAGGCTAAAGTCCCTTAGGTGCCCTTAGGTAGTAAATAGCTTGAGTGAGGTCTTTGGAGGAATCAACTATTTAAAATATCAATTTAGCTGTCCTATCCCACCTAGCTGTCTTTCCTGTGTATGAAATATTTCTGAATCATTTAAGCTATGTTTCAACTTTCTCTCTATATTTTCTTTCTCTTATGATCATCTATTTCCCTTCCCTTTTGTTTCATACCCTGTTTTTAAACATCCTTAAACTCAGTGCTCAAAATTTAAAAAGGAGGGCAAGAAAGCGTGTGAAGATTGTATAATATGGATGGGAGAAGTACAGGGGAAAAGAGTTAAGATTGGGGCCAAGTAATACTTTATTTACATAAAAATACACGTGCATGCCAGTTCTTCTATAACACATCTGCAGGTTTGCAAGGTTTTGTAGGTAAATGGTATGTGCCAGAATGAAGGTGTAATGGGAACAGTGAAGAAGGTGGGGTGCAATTTCTTAGTCTGAAAAATAAAACCCCAAAACTACAACAAAATACAAACAACTCCATATTCCCAACTTTATATATATATATATTGAAAGCAACTCCCACCTCTCTTTCCTATGTGCATGTTTGTCTTATATGGAAATAAAGATTGGAGAAAGGGGAATGCTAGAAAATAAAATCAGTTTTATAAACATAATGGCGTCGTCCCTTTTGGTGTTTGCAGCGTTCTTGTGTGTACTGTATAGGCACATGCGTGCAAGAGAGAAAAATCATGATCTATAGCGAATTTCCCTTCACTAGTAATTTCCCTTCACTAGTAATGTGCAGACCAATAAACACAACATACTAGTGAACACGGTAAGAAACTTCCTAAAGAACAAAGTGAAGATTCCTCTACACGCTTTTTACGAAAGGATGGAGAAAATTTTGTGACTAGCTCAGATGGGAACTTTCTGACCAGTGAACCAGTGAAAAATGTTTATCATAATCATTTAAAAGTTTGTTTTTTTTTTTAAATTATAGTGGGCACATGTACTCATATGGAACCAAAAACTAACCAAAAAATTCGATCTTAGTGCAGCTTTAATATTTTGGTGTATCCCTCCGCCCCATTCGTGGCTAAAAAAAAATAAATAAACAAAACAAAAACAAAAACAACCTCAAGCCCACAGTTCTCACCGTTTCTTTTAAGGTAAGGTAAATTAGAGTCAATTAATAAGTTTGACTCCAGAAATGCTGTAGTGAAGAGGAGCCATAACTGCCCTGAGGTGAAACAGAATGTTAGTTGATCTCTTTGTCCAGCTCTGTGATGTGCAGGGAGGAGTCCATTCATGGGAATGAGAGTTCCCTTTCAATAAGTTTCAGACCAGTTAGTTAATAAGTATATACATGTTTGGACGTCAGTATATCTTCCAGAGAGGCTTGTGACAGCTTCTCTCATTGAGGTGGGTTGCAAAGGCTGCAGAAACCTGCGTGTCAAAAGCAAGGGGTGGGGAGACGCCATTTGCAAAGCCGGAAATGATTAAAATCTCTGGGTTGAGACCATTCCCAGTCAGCAAGGGCTTGCCAAGAGCACAGTTCCTGCTTCTGGTGCCTACTTTGAAGAGCATAGAAGGGACGTTTGTCTACTACTCTATTGGCAGTAGGATCTCTGCAGTTATTGGTGAGCATGGGGGGGGGGGCAGTGAGTCAGTGGCGTGGCAGGCACCGGGAAGTGTACTAATTTGAGAGGTCAGCGGCGAGCCCAGCTCAATGGCCTAGTCTCGTCGGGCCGAGACGCGCGGGCCCTGCCGGCCTCCGTCCTCTTCCGCTGCTTCAGGTGCAGCGCGGATCCCTCCGCCGCAGCGATCGTCCCTGGTAGCCCTGCAATCGGCTTTTCGGCCATACCCGGATGGAAGCGTAATGGCCGCCATCAGGGACTCGCAGGCAATGGGGACCACGACAGGTATTCCCTGTGAGCGGGGCCACCCAGACCTGTTAGGATGCCAGCACTTCTAAAGGGGCAGCCAGGGGGCAAAGGGCGAATTTGTGGGGCGTCAGGGCCTCCCGAACGGGCTCAGGGTTCCGCCTCTTGTGATAGGAAGCCTCTGTTAAATAGTCCCGGCCATTCTGCGCTTCCGGCTAACTTGCCGCAAAGTTTTTCTAGACAAGTCGGCCCTTTTTTTCCGTGGTTCTTGTTGGCTGCTAGAGCAAACCTCCGCCTCGTAGCCTGGGCTTGCCTCCTCCCGTCCGGGCGTTTTAAACACCCCTCTCTCCTGCAACCTAGGAGCTGCAATAGAAGCGCGGTCACAGTGTGTCTCCGCGCGCCGAGGGGCAGCCGAACCCCGGAGGAAGGGGCGGACCCGGGGACCGAGCCGGGCGCGGCGCTCGAAGCACCCTCTCGGAGCGTTCCGGGGCTGGTGGAGACAGCTCGGGCACCCCTCTGACCGCACCCCTCCAGCTGGTGGTTCGCGGGCACACGGCGACCCGACTCGACGGCGTCCCCATTGTGGGTCCAGATTATGGTCATTGGAGGTCTTTTCTTGCAGATACGCTCAGCTCTCTGGCGCGCGCTCCCACTCCAGAGTTGGCTAAAGGCGCTCTTCCCTGCAGCCCCTACCATGCCCCGTGGCTGATGGATTTCTTTGTAACTGGCTGTCTCACTTGTAGGGTCCATTTTAAGTCTGTTCTTAACATGGTGTCCTCATTGTCAAGTAGACAGTGTCTTCATGAATGGCTGTGGAATTTGAAAATGTGTAGAGGGAATGGGTAGACAATGTGTTCTAACTCTTCAGTAGGCCAATGAAACAGAATTGGTAGCTCTGAGGTTTAGAATACAAAAAATGAAGGTTTGATTTCCTTTCTAGATTTAAATTTGGGGCATTTAGTGTTTGTGAGCTCTCAACGAAAACATTCGTTGGGTATGTTTAGATCAAAAGTCTTAAAAACCCTAGAGAAATGAAATAGGTCAGTGTTTAAGGACTTCCTAAGAACGTTGAAACTAGAACGCTTGTCACAATGGTAAAGCAGGAGGACACTATGTCACGGGAGGAATTTCATTAATTTGAAAGTCTTGCTGTTAGGCCCAGTTTACTGATGGTGTTGAATTCATCTTGTAGCAAGGGATCTGATTTGAGTGTTCCCTAAAGTTAGTGTTCTCAGATTGAATTGACGGGAGCCATTCACTGTGATTAAGTGAAATACCCTACCATTTTCCAGTTTACTAGCACTTAAAAAAAAAGTCATTGTCTCTCAGGGAAACTTATTTTTTCCTGAAAAGCTTAAAGACATTGCTTTGTATTAACATTTTCAGTATGTTAGCATTTCATGGTACACAGACAGTGTTGATGTTTGTTAAAAATCTCATAAGTAGAGTGAACTAGATCTATAATCTGTAAACGGGGTGGGGGTAGGGATAAAATGTATTCGCAACCTATTGTGCAGTTTTTTTTTCTTTATTGCAAATGTTTTATGCTTGGTTTTATGGAATGATAAAAGGACAGTGACCACAATGAATACTTGCTGTGTACATTGATAATATATAAAGTTTTAAATGCTTTGGTTTTTATCGTGATGACACTTCAGATCCCACTCTTTATCCTCCAGTAGTACTGCACTGTGATCTTAGTTTTTATAACTTGAAGCACTCTAAAGGGCATATGTTTTGGCATAAATCTGGAGTATGACCTTAACAAATATTTTAAACAAGACCTTTTAATATACTTTATTTTTCTGTTTGTAATTTCAGTTCTTATTTAGAGTATTGTATGGCTTAGACTACCTTTATATAACTTAAAAAAGAAACAACTAAAGACGTGAGTCTTACCTGATTAGCTTTAGATACGCTACTAAAAGCCTTTGGCAAAGAAGTATAAGGGAAAAAAAAGAGTTTGATAGAGTTGAAATATCTATAATCTGACCTCAGGTGGTTAGGATCTGTGTGGGGTGTTAGGTTGGCATAGTGAGCAGTTTTCATGGCATGTTAGATAACAGAAGTGAGTGTTAAGAGGTAGCACTGTGGTGGTAGAATATATGGATTGGAGTCAGACACAGAGTGTAGCTCTGACTTGGTGACTTTGGGCAAAACTCATTTCTCTATCTTGTAATAAATTAAAATGTGAAATTAGGTTGAATCTAAGTTCCCTGCGAAGCTTTGAGTTTTGTGACTTGTGAAATTTATTTTATCACAGGTATTAATGATAGGCTGTTTGCCTTAGGGCCGAAAGGTAATTTTCTTTCTAAGTTTGTACACATAAGTTGAAGGGAAATTGAATCAAGAGTGTAAAACCATTTTACTAACAGTTTTTGCAGAGTTTTAAAATCTTGATCTTCATTTCCAGATATCATCTCTTTTGATCACTGTTCCTGATTAGTGGCTTTGCCCAAGCATTAAATTGTGTGCCTTTTGTTCCTTGAAGAAAGGAAGGTAAGGTGAAGATTCAAGTACTGAAGTATATGTACTAATAAATAGTAAGTTGATGTGTTTTAATATTGAACAATATAAAGCAAAATAGTTATGTATATGTAGCTTTTCATAAATTATAGCTTTATTTTTAGTCTAAATAGAATACTTAATACTTAATGTGAATGAAAAAAGTTTTTGGTTTTATAACATTTTATTATATCTAAGATTTAAAGTGTATTGTCCTAATGTAAATGTAACTTTAAGGACTCTTGGATAATGAACAATGGAAATAAATATGGCAGACAGATGCATTGAAGCTGTATAAATGGTCAGAAGAGTGTTGTGCTCTAGTAAGTGCAAAATAAATACACCTAAAGAAAAAATGTCAAATATATATGTGTTTTTTTCTATGTGACTGCATTTTGAGTGAGAAAGGGAATTGGGAATCACTGTACAGTTATGATTGGTTTTCTGGAGGTGGTCATCTGATTAAGTTGGTATGGCAAAAATCTGCCAACATATCCATGGTTTTATAAAGAAAGTTTTGCAAGCTCAGTGAAAAATATTTTACCCTGTGTGGGGAAAAAGGAAAGAAAGAAAGAAAGCCATGGTTTATTTGCTCTTCAAACGCAAGTGTTTCTTGCTGTGTCGGTCAGGTCCTGAGACACCACATTATATGGTTCCCCTAATCAAATGAATTATGGTGCCCATAAGTATAATCCTAAGTTAGGAATAGTATTATGTATGTAACTACTAAAATAGCTAAAGTAGACTATGTCACCTTAAATTATTGCTTTAGTAATCAAATCATGTTTGGTGACTTCAGTAGTGCTTTCTTTTCAGGACCATTTTTCATAAAGGCATGAATTTTTTGTTACAAGTTAATGTCTAAATATAACAGTGAGTAGAGGCAACAGGGCTGAATTGATGCAGGTTAATTTTTATGTTCATTTACTTGAGCAAGTTCTTATATGATGTTTGACCTTCCATATGAGATAACATGTGGGTACTGTAAAATAAATAAAGATGCTAAGAGTTTAATGTTAGTGTTCCAAACATATTAGAAAGAGTAATGTGAAAAAAAATTCAAAATAATGAAGTAAATGAGATTTTTGGAGGTTGTGGCCCTCTCACACATGGATTTTTGTCAACACATTATCTTGATTTGGGGAACCATCCTGCCCCTGTTTTCTTCATTGGCTCTCAGACTTGTAACCTTGTTGCAGTAATGATTGCCCGTTACTCAAGCAGAGCCAATCAGAGTCAGTTTTTTCTTCTAAAGTTGTAACCCCTTCTGTATTGAGACAGTGAAGCCATATAGAGATGGGAGATGTTTGGAAAAAGCATGTCATTTTCATTGACAATGGTTTGTGGTCTTTAGCTTTCTTTTGATTGTCTCAGTTATCCTGGTATCATTTCCAGTCTTTAGTTTGACTTGAATTGACAGCAGAAAATGTTGATGACTATATGGCCCTTAGGAATTTAAGATATAGCTTGAAGTTGATCATTCACATCCATCTACATTTTGCTTTTTTCCTCTGGCTATTTTCCATTTATCATTTATGCATGTATTCAGTCCTTCAACCTTTAACCATTTATTGAATGTCTGCTATGTACAATTAAATGCAACTACTTGAGTAGTCAAGGGTTATCCATACTAGGCTAAGTGGGTGATAGATTTTCTTTAATACAGCATTTTTTTAATATATATATATCTTTAGGTTAAATAGCTCAGTAAATGTGTGTTGAAAATAATCAGTGCTGTGCTTAGCACTTCAGAAATATATAAGGGAAATTCTTCACATTGAAGTGTTTATAGTGTAAACCAAATTAATCTACATTAAAAAAACAGCAGATAGATGAGTATACAATTATACTATATGCATTTTGAGATGTGAGTTATCGTAGGAAGGAAGTTAGTGAGGATGTAGTCTAGGAAGATTTCTTGAATGTGTTTTGACTTATAAATTGGATTTTGATAGGCATAAAGAATAAGTGAAGAAAGGATGGAGTTAAAAAAAAATAAGATTAAGGGCTGATCCAAGGTAGAAAAGAAATTGTTTTTTCCCCTAAGGTGGAGGTTTCTGGATACTGTTCATTCAGATGGCATTTTTGTGATGTTAAGATACAAAATAGGTTATCAAGTGGTATACATTTATCTTTGTGGAAAAAATCTTGTTGCTATATTTATCTACCTTGAAGATTTTTTTAAATAGCAATTAACCAGGAGTGCTATTCTGTTTTATGTATGTAATTATTTTTTCTTACCACTTCTTTTTGAAAAATCCTTAGTAACCATACCTCCTCCCTGGAGATGCAGCCAGTTAAAGCTAATGTAGTGGTAGATTTAAAAACATCCTAAAGGAGATAAACAATGGAATTAATGGAGTATAGGATTTTGCCTACATTCTTTCGCTCATATTGGTTTTGAGCTCCAGATGCCAGGAATTATGTGCAGGTTAATGTTGTGTCACTCTCATTAAATGCTGTTTGTTCCTAGGTCTTTGCATACTTTCTGTTTTCACGGAGTTAACAGTTGGAATATTCCACGGCTGGTAAACTTTTGTGATAGATGCTCAAATAGTTAATATTTTAAGGCTTTGGGGGCTACATCAGCAGCTGTTGATATAACACTAAAATAGCTGGAGACAATATGTAATTAATGAATCTGGCTGAGTTCCAACAAAACTTAATTCACAAAAACAGTCAGGAAGCTGGATTTGGCCCATAGGCTGTGACCGAAGTCTATGGCCTTTGTGAAGGTCAATGAAACGTTCATTCCACAGCTCTTCACAGTTACATCTACCTACCTGCTAACATATCTTTTCTAGTAACTGTTGATGAATTGTCTTTGTTTTTTCCTGACTTCAGCTTTTCAGATTCTTTACTAGAATTCCATTTCCTCTATTGAAAAACATCACTATTGCATTTCTTTCCTTTGGCCCTCCATCATCAGTTACTCCATTTTTACTGATTGTTTTCATAAGCATGCCATCATACTGTACTTTCTCATCTCAAAAAAACAAAAACTTACTCCACTTAAATACTTTAGCTTTTGTTCCTGTATAGGATACCAAGCAGATTTTTTCAACTCTCTGAAAATGGTGGTTTGTATTACATCTCTACTGCTTTTCCCATCTTCTCTTAAAACCATGATAACCTGCCTTTCTCTTCTATAATTCCACTGAAACAGTTTTTGTATCATTAGTAGTCTTGATATTAAATGCAATGGTCAATTTTTAGGTCTCATCTTACTTGACAAAGTTGATCGTCCTTTATCCTCAGGAATACGTCTTTCATTTTGCTTTCAGGATACCATTTTCCTGATGTATTTTTGGTCTTGCTGATCATTCTTTTTAATCTCACTAACTGGTTCTCTTTCAACTCTTTCTTAAGTGTTATAGTATATTGAAGCGCAGGCCTTGGGTTTCTGTCTTTGTTTACCTTTGTTGATTTCATCCATTTCTACTACATATACACATTTACACAGACTGATAGCCCTTCATTTTTTTTAAGATTTATTTATTTATGCATACAGAACTGGGGTATGGGCCAGAGGTGCAGAGGCGGTGAGAGGATTCAGGTACAGAGCTGGGAGCAGAACAGGCAATGGATGAAGTACACTGCTGAGGGGAGCAGCTGGTGGTTACTTCGGGGGCGGGGATCAAACTTGCACAGAAGTGGCTGTGGCCAGCTTGCAGTGCTGCACCCTAGCCCGTTGCGCCACCAGGGAGGGCCCTGGACCTTCCATATTTTATCTTACTCTTGCATCTCTATATTCATACTCACGTTCAGCTGTATGACTAAAACTGGTGTTGATAGACTTTCCAAACTTACTCCTCTTTCTGGCTTAGTACATAGCAACTTGGTTCTTTCAGTTGCTGAGACTGGGATTTACACGGTCATTCTTCACACTTTCCTTTCCCTTGTAGGCCAAATTTAGTCTGTTAGCAAATTCTGTAGGCCCTGTCTTTAAAATATATCTGGAATGTGACCATGCCTCATTGTTTCCACCACGTTGCCATCATCTTTTACCTGGGTAATGGTTGTATAATCACTAAACTGGCTCCTTGCATTCACTTTTACTCCCTCCCTAATACTCTGTGACACAGTAGCCAAAGTGATCAACTCATGGTACTTCTCTGCCCACAATGGTCCAGCAGCTTTCTGTCTCATGCACAGTAAAGTCAAAGTCCTTAAAATTTTAGTCCCCAGATTTGACTTTACTTCCTAATACTTTTTGTCTAGTACTTTTCTCTGTGGGTTATGTTGACCTTCCTGCTGTTCTTCAGATATGTCAGGCATCCTCAGGGCCTTAGCACTTACTACTTTTTTTAGCTATTGTTGCCTCCTGCAACTCCTTAAGACCTTGGCTCAGGTAAGATATATTAAAGTGAGGTATCTTTCACTTTGTATGTCAGAATTGCAGCTCTCTGGCTCTGCTTTATCTTCCCTGCTCTATTTTCCTCCACAGCACTTGTCACCTTTGAATATGTCATTATTTATTTACCTTGTATATTATTTAAATAATCAGTAGAATGTTAGCTCCAGGAGGGAAGGGATCATTGTCCCTTTTTTTTGGCTGCTATATTCCCATTGCTTAGGAAAGAGACTGGCACAGCTTAGGTGCTAGCTACAAGCTTAGCACTGTGCTAGATGCTGTGTACAGTGAGGAATATGACAGATTTGGTCCTTATGGTTGTGCAGCTTTTAGTGCAGTGAAACAGAAAATAAATTTGTAAATAGATAAAATATTGTCAGAGAAAAAAAGTGTTACAAACTAGATAAAGAATACAAATAGAAAACAATCTTTCTTTTTGAAGGTTATTAGGTTGGGAACGACCTTTCTAAGATGGTGACATTTGAGTTAAGACCCAAAAGATTCAAAGAATCTTTCCATCTGAGGAAAGTATGGGCTAGCAGGTGCCCAGACCTGGGGTGGGAAAGATAGGAAAAAGGAGTCTTGGAGAAGCTGAGAGACTGTTAGCTGGCTAGAATATATTTATAGATGGAGAGCAGTATGAGGAAATTTAGAGAGAGGTCCAGTAACAGATGTCACCGTTCTTGCAGGCTTTAGCAAAGAGATTGCATTTTATTTTAAGTGCCTTGGAAAGCTACTAAGGAGTTTTAAGCAGAGATTATTTTGACGTATTTTGTATTAGAGATTACTTTTGCTCTTGTGTGGAGTCTGGATTCAGGGGTGGGTGGTGAGGAAGAAAGAAGTATCAGTACCAGTTAAGAAGATTACCATTTTAAACAAAATTAGAGGTGACATGGATAAGGTAGTGATAATGGAGATGGAAAGAAGAGTTTAAAATGTGTCCGGGAGTCAGAATGAACAGGAATTGCAGATGGATTAATGTGGGGTGCAAGGAAGAGAGCAACCAGAATTACTCCTTGTTTTGGGGTCAAGTAACTAGATGGATTGTGATCCATTTATTGAGATATGGAATCCTGGGAGTGAAACTTGTTTTCTACCCATAGAGATGTTTATGTGTTCATAGAAAAATTGAACAGTTTATATTATTTTGGGAGATGAGGAAAAATGGATTATATGTGTTCATAAGTACACTCTTCATGAAGTATACAATAAAGCTGATTCTCCTTTCCACTCTGTATGTTCCAAAATATTAAGGAAAATCTGCCTATTCTCCTAAATCACTGCTGTGGCAAAGTGATAGCAGAACCAAGGATGAACATAATCTTTCTTCTCTTACTTAATTCATTGGTTTTTTTACCTTGGACAATTCTGTTTTTCCTCCTAACTTCTACATATTAAAATATTTCTGATTGTGTTTATGTGTAAGCGTGTATGCTAACATCAGATTTCATTGCAACAAAAAACATTTCCAGCATGGTCTATGGGGTTTGCTATAAAGTGATTTAATCTGGAATCACAAACTTAATCTGAACTAGATATTTGAGTTGAAAATAAGAATAAATGAACTATGTTAGTTTCTTGTATGTCTCACCTTCTTGTATTTTGTGAGGGATAAATATGAAATAGAACTTGTCTTTAAGTTTACCAGTGATCTTGGGAGGTAAGACAAAAAATGAGATGATATTCAACTATAAAAGTTAGTAATCCAGTGAAGTGCAGTGGATATTGGGGGGTGGGGGTGGGGGGGCCTAGTGTGTGTTGCAGGATATTTCATGTTTTGACAGGAAGTAGATACGGAAAAGGAAGTTTGACTATAGTGAATTGAGAGAGAGAAAAGGATATAACAAGCCTGGTAAAAGGAAACAGTATGAGCAAAGGTAGATAAAGGTATTATTTGTCCTGGAATGGAAAACATGTTGGGTTAGTGTGTGTGTGTTGTGTGCATGTGTATTTAACAGTCATAGTTTCAGAGTAAAATGAAATAAAATTCACTACAACCAGGAACTACTTCTGTATTTTAACTTTAAACTCTTAACTGATTGTATACTGATGTCACCAGATTACCACCTATACACTAACATTTTGAACTTTTCTGTCTCTGGTCTTAATTACATCTGTATACTTAACCCTTCATATCTCTTTTCTGTGTACTAAGCACACTAGACCACAGTGATTTGAAGAGAGCTAGCTTTTATTCTATGTAGAAATTCTACAAAAATTATTCTTTTCATGTCTTTAAAATATATAGATATTAACCTTTCAAGCAAACGTGAAAAAAAATCAAAACATCTACAAAAAGCCTGAAAATAGTCCAAGTCATAAAAGCATAATAGTTATTCTGAGGTCACTGAACTAGGTTCTGCTTTGCAAAATGAAGTTTTTGTTTTTTTACCAATCTCATTAAGGCAGAATTTTATGTTTTTTTTTTTAAAGGATTTATTTATTTGTGCATACAGAACTGGGATACAGGCCAGATGTGCAGGGGTGGTGAGAGGATTCACCAGAGATGGAGCGGGGAACAGAACAGACCGACTGACGAAGTACACTGCTGAGGGGAACAGCGGGTGGGTCAGGAGAGGTCTGCTGCACCATGTGGGTTACCTCGGGGGCTGGGATTGAACTCATGCCGAAGTGGCTTTAGCTTCTTAGTGCTGTGCTTTAACCTGCTGCACCACCAGGGAAGGCCCAGAACTTTGTTTTTAGTAAGCTTTTTCTTCTGAATGTCACTTTTTATTCTGTCTTCTGTTATAAGAAAATAATGACTAATCATACAATTTTTTTTCTATCTGTAATGTGACAAGTTACAGAGTTACATGTTAAGTCACAAATAGGGTTAAGCTAAATTCAGAGTATTTTAGTTTTTTGTTAAGCACCTACAATGTGCAAATTTTCCTCCACGTATGTGGTTATATCCTGATAATCCCATAGTAAGTTGAAAATAGATTTAATATGCCTAACCTGCCAAACGTCATAGCTTAGCCTAGCTTGCCTTACACGTGCTCAGGACACTTACATTAACCTACAGGTGGGCAAAATCATCTAATACGAACCCTTTTTTAAAAGTACTGACTGTCTCATGTAGTTATTAAAAACTGTGCGGAAAGTGAAAAAACAAAATGACTGGATGGGTTCTACCACTACCATGCACAGCTAAAAGTACCCTGGAACTGAAGAATATTTCAGTCATTGAACTAAAATAACTTGCTGGATGGTTAGGAATGCTGGATAGTGACAGGGTGTCGGCTTCTTATTTTTTGACTGAATACCTGGTAGTATGTTATTTGCTGTGGTTTTCAGCAGTCTGTCATGGAAGGCAGATAGAAACCCAGGAATGGCATCTCTTGATTGATGATTCAAATATTCCTTATCCTTGATATTTTACTTTGAGAATCATCTTTAAAAAATTTCTTTGTATCTACTTTGTGAATCCTCACTTCTGCCAATATTGCCACTTCTTTTCCCTCACTTTTTATTTGGATTATCACTTACTCTAATTTTCTCACTTCCGTTTTTACTCATTTTCTTCAGTAAGTCTTATGATCTAGAAAATCTGATATCTCTGGAATACTGCTTTTATAAACTCTCTGCTCCTGACCTACCAAAGGCTCCTCATTACCTTCCATGTCAAGTTCAAACCTGTCCTCTGCAGAGGTAACCTAGCTTCAAATTTCTTAGCACCTTTCTCCCTTCTCATTAGAGTTATTTGCTGCCACTTCCTGTGCCTTTGAACATATAGAATGTATCCACTGTCTGCTTGGGATTAAGTTTTCCTGGGTCTGCAAGGTCATTTACTACTTATAGATCTATTTTCTAGTCTTTTTAAATTTGTTGCTATTGTTACCTGTACTGCATTTATTTATGTTTTTTAAAGGATTTACTTATTATATATTTTTTACATCATTCATTTTGTTTTTTAAAGGACTTATATTTATCATGTGTTGTGTTCCCTTGTTTAGTCTTTTGTTTTTTTTAACTATCACAGTTTACATTTATTTCTATTTTGTAGACTATATTGTTGATAGATATTTTCTCTGTATCACATTATTTCCTTTTTTCACTTTTTCTGATTAAAATTTGATTTTGCTGACTTACTTAAAACTTTTTTCCAGAAAAAATAAGTAATACATATGTTTTCTGAATCTTTATATATCTAAAATTGTGTTTTTCCTATACTTAAGTGTTTTCTTGGGTATAGAATTAATTTTTGAGTTAATTCTTTTTCTTCAAAACTCTGCAGATGTTACTTTCTTGTCTTTTAGTGTTTGGAATTGTGAATTCTATATCTGATTAACATTGGTATATGATTAAAATTGGTGTTGGTGATGAAAAGTTGATCACTGTTTTAGGCTAACCCCCAGCCTAAAACTGGTGGAGTTTTTTCAACTTTTTTTAAACTTGAGCATTTTACTAGGACAAGTCGTAGATACTGCGTTTTACATTTTTCTCCCACTAATAATCTTGCGGGGCATTTGGGGAAGCCTTCGATTTTGAAAATTCAAGTCTCAAAGAATTAATAAAAACTTCTTTCTCTTGTTATCAAAAACATTATTTTCCCCTTCATTGACTTTGATCTTGTCTTCATGATAGTACATTGTTTTTTCAGTATGGGTATATCTTAACTGAAATTGTCAATTATTTAACTTTTAAAAGCTTTTTTTAAATAGTAACTTTTATTGTAATTATTGGTTTTCAGAGATGGATAGGAGAGAGGGGATAGATTTTTCTTAAGTGTGCAGATCATTTCCCTCTTTTCATGCTACTGTTTTCAAAGGATGTTTCTACGAACTCTTTATCTTCTTTGGTCGCATTATTCATTGAGGTGAATTCTTAAAATAAGCCAAGATGGCCTCAGTTTTTTAGTTTGGGGCAAGGGAAGTTAAGAGTTAAACATAATTTTTCTAATAACTTAGAGACAATTTATATGGAAAAAAATACAGACCTGTTCAACAGAAGACAGTAACCATACATGTAATGAAAATTTAACTTTTGTTTAAAAATAATTTCTTCTTTCCATCTCTCCTTACAGCTGGTGCTAGTAACCCTCAGCTCTTTCTGATCTGAGAATTCTGGATTCATTTTGTTCCACCTCATCCCTACACAAATCGTCTTTCACCCTCAAAGTGCTCTACACAGTCTTCCTCTCAAGCCCTCACCTTCCATCTCAAGGTATGTTGGGACGGGAGTGGGCAGAATTTTGGAAGCTTTTCTTACTTAGATCCTACTATACCGATACTAAATATTGGTTGAGTAAATGTCCCCTAGTCAAGGTCTTCTAAATTGGGACTTGGCAATAGGTCAGCATTTATTTTTGCTTCTCTGTCTTGCAACTGTTTCCTACCCAGCACCTTGTAGTATTTGTAGGGATTATTTTAGTTTCTAACCATTTTGATGGTTTTTCTTTACTATATTTTGTGTTTCAGTGGGAATTGGGAGAGGGAGGAAGTCAAATGACTTGCTATTTTAATGTAGGAAACTCTCCAGATTATTTTAAAGGGACAGCCACACTTCATGTGACTGGTATTACTTTAGGGCTTTATGATACATAGGCTAAATTTTAGAAGATAATAATACATATGTAAAAGGCACTGATTTAAATAGATTAAAAGTGAGCAGTTGTTGATAGGACCCAGATTGTACAATAATGAAAAGAGCATTAGTTAGTTGATTGGAGAATTAAAATTATAAAATTGTCATTTTTAATGTTATCTGAGATGTTCACAGTGTGCAATATTTTTTTATTAGTAAGTGGCAACCACAGCATAATTTGTGATCAGGTATCATCTTTGATTGTTTCCACTTGCTACAAATTGAACATAGCTGACAGCAAAATAGATCTGAAAACTTAAATTTTAAGGGCAAAAAAAAAAAAACAAACTCAGAACTGTCTGAAATATAAAGACCCTGTAATACATTATACATTAAATACATAGAATATTGACATTCAACATTAATTGTTGAACAGTTGTAAACTAAAGCTAGATGGATTTCTTAATAAGGTAATCTCTTAACATTGCTTTCCCTTCAAAGAAAGGCATATGCTTTCTTATTTTTTTAATTAAAAAATTTTAAAAATTTCTTTTCTTATGTCATTGTTCTCCCTTCAGGTGTAGTCGCTGTAATTCTCCCACCACCACAGCTCCCGTGACCGTGAACAGTCATCGTAGTTCCTTGTGTTCTCCCCTCTCTTCTTTTGACCCTTCTCCCTTAACTCCCTGGCTGTTTGCCTCAAATCTGTAGTCAGTTTGCAAGTTTTATCTTTTTCTTGACCCTTGTTTGGTTTTCCTGCATTCCACCTATAAGTGAAACCATTTGGTATGTTTCTTTTTCCTTTTGACTTACTACACTTAGCACAATAATCCCATACAGTTCCATCCATGTTGTTAAATGGCACGTGTTTCTGTTTCTTTTTTTTTTTTTAATCACTGAGTTTTCTGTTATATACCACAGCTTTTTGATCCCTTGTCTGTTTTAGGGCATTTAGGTTATTTCTACCTTAGCTATTGTAAATAGTGCTGCAGTAAACATAGGGGTGGAGATTTCCTTTTGAATTAGTGCTTTTGTGACCTTTGGGTAGATTCCAAGTAGTAGAATCTCTGAATCAAAGGTAGATCCATTTCTAGTATTTCAAGGATCCTCCACATAGCCTGGCTTGACCAGTTTGCACTTCTACCAGCAATGTAAGAGAGTTCCTTTTTCTCCAAGTTCTCATAAAATATGTAGAAGAAAAATAGGCAAAACTCTCCATTCATCTTTCTAGCATTTGTTGTTTACAGTTTTTTAATATGGGCCGTTCTCACAGGTGTGAGGCAGTATCTCATTGTGGCTTTGGTTTTCATTTCCCTGATTATAAGTTGAACATATTTTCATATACTTGTTGGCCATTTGCATTTCTTCTTTGGGGAAGTGTCTTTAGCTCTTTTGCTAAATAGCTTTTGGTTTGGATTGTTTGTTTTTGTTGACTTGTATAAGCTCTTTGTAGGTCTTTGATATCAGTGCCTTAACAGTTGTATAGTATGCAAATATTTTCTTTGTTTTGGTTGCTGTCTCTTTTTTTGCATCTGGGAGTGTAATATAAAGTTCACACACTTTAATGGGTGAACTTTGTGACATCTGTTTCATCTGCCATGCATCCTCCTGATTTTAATTATTTTCTATATGTACTGGAAAGGTGAGGTTGCAGGATGGTCAGCTCTGATTAAGCAGTGTATTAGTATATATGTCCTACCTCTTCCTTTGTAAACTACAGTGTGGAAGGGCCATGTTTTTAAGCTCTCCATAGCACTGATCAAAATGCCTCATATTCATGGTAGGCATTTAATAATAAGTGTTAATTGATTTAGGTATTTGAAAATCATATTTTTCCACTAGTTGTCATACTTGGATATAAGAAAATTTTTAATTGTATAGATATTTTGAAATGGAATTGATGTTATTTAGAAGTATTATCAAAATCTAGTTTTAGTTACATGTATTTTTAGACACATTACACTTAGACAAGGCAGTGCCTTTTATAGTGATATCCTTGATCATCTCCTCTTATGTGCAAGAATACAGTTTCCTCTATGTGGTAATAGAGACACTTGGTTATTAATAATGGTGAAATCATCATATTTTGGAAAATGGAAACAAATCATTGATATACTTGAAATGTTGCACATATTTGAACTCTGCCTTAAAGTCTGGTAACTGAATGAATGGCTCTGTTAATGATTAAGATGCTTATCACTGTTGTGAATGTGCCACAATGTAGGGAATCTCCTTAGTGTGGAGAATACACCAGGTGTCAGTGAATACTTTTCTAGTCAGTTATGTCTTTAAAAGAATTATTTTTACATGTAGCTTAAAACAATATAGTGAAAACTTTTAAACAAAAGTTTAAATGTTTTACTGTATTAGGCATAGTATATGAAAAATTCAGTAAACTGGCACCTGCAAGTAAATTCATTACCAATTTAGCATATATGTATATATTTGAAGAATAATGTCAAAAAGTATTAAGTATTTACATTTAATTACTTTCCCTCAATAAATTATTTTAAAAACATTAAAGTTCCTAATTATAGCTATATTTATTGAACCTTAAAGATGAGGCTTTTGTACAGACATTCTGGGTGAAGCTTAACATGATTTATACTCTTAACTTTTTGGGCTTATCTGATTTTATCTATTATCATTTAAGCATGCAAATACAGTGATTTTATTATCATACTCATGCTTCTGTATCTGTTTCGCAAAGTCTCATCACATATTTTGAGATTACATTTTTTGCTAGTTCATCACTCTTTTCCCTTCCAAAGACAAGAATAAATCAGAGAAATTAACACAGAATAAAACCAAGGCTTATTGGTACTTTTTAAAAAAAGATTTATTTGTTGATGTATAAAGAACTGGGGTAGAGGCCAGAGGTGCAGGGGCGGTAAGAGGATTCACCAGAGACAGAGTGGGGAGCAGAACAGGCAGATTGAGGAAGTAAACTGCTGAGGGAAACAGCAGGCAAGACAGAAGAGGCCTGCTGTGCCACATGGGTCACCTCCGTGCCGGGGATCCAACTGATGCTGAAGCGGCTGCAGCTAGCCTGCCTGCAGTACTTCATCCTAACCTGTTGCGCCACCAGAGAGGTCCTATTGGTACTTTTTATTACCATGATAACCAAATCAAATCACTCTCATGAGGTTTTAATGTTTGTTTAATCTCCTGTAGTTTTTAGTGTTGCTGATAGTAATGTCCTTTCACCTTTACCAGTTTATTACTGACCCCTCTTTGGAATATAAAACTGGTTAAAGTAAAGGAAATTTTGCTAAATACCCTTTTAAATATAGACACCAGTGGTTTATACAGTGTATTTGTGCCATAGACGTAAAGGGTTCATATACAGTCAGTCTGTAAGTCATAGCAGAACATATACAAGTTTTAAAATTAAACAATGGTTCTTTGACTGCTTAACTAAACTGGTTAACTCAATCCATGAATGTATGTTTAAGTAATAATCTGCCTGCATCATTTCTCTGAACAGGGTGAGGGGAGTATTAATGGATTTTTTTAATTTTATAGATGAAGATACTAAGACACAGAGATTGAGACTTCTCTAAAGTAACACAGACTACTAGTAAGTGTTTGAATTAATGGATACACACTGTAATGGATACATTCTAGTGTGCCAAGGGTGTTCCTTTTAACTTTCTGCTTGAGTTCTAAGTACAAAAAGCTAGATAATCAAAATCATTGGGAACCAGAGAGGTAATAGGTGGACTTTATAATCCCCTGTGGTAATGTGCTATTTCTGTTAATTTCCTCTTATGGATTTACCAGTTAGTAATGGTAACTTCAGGGAACAGATAATTTTTGTTTTTGTTGTTATTAGATGAATGGAACTTTTAAAAAATAATATAGGGCTTCCCATCACCAGATCGCCTGTCTGCCATCACCATAGTTCAGTGCATTCCCTTCCCCCCACTGTTTTTGATCCCATTCCCCACTCCACCTCCATAAAATATCTCTGATATATAGCTGTTCATTATTATTATTATTTAGATGAATGGAACTTTTATTTTAAACATAAATTATCCCTGAGGCCCTAAGGAAGTAGAAAATCTGGAGAGAGGTTTGTTGAAATCACAGGGTAGTAATACTGTAGGATCAACTAAGGCTGTTACATTTGTATAATTGGAACCATATGCGTATAATTGGAACTTCAATTTAGGGGTCCCTTTCTTGTTACACTTTTCCGAATCCTGCTTAAAAATTGTGGTATCAACATAGAAATCTTTATGCCTCAGAGTTCTTAACCAGTTGTGGTTTTCTGTAGATGAATATATCAAGGCGCAGAGAAGTTGCTGTTTGCGCAGTGTCGCAGGACAGAGCTGGAACTCAAGCTTGTATTTCCTGATTTCAAGATTGGTGTTATTTCTACTTCAGAGTGTTACTTCTTGGTAAGCTGTTTTTAAGCTACTTAGCAGAATTATAACTTTTACTTATTTGTTATTAATATTCCTGCTTTGTTTCAAAATGAATTTACAAAAAAAGACATTTACTCACACTTACGTAATGAAAATTTCATTTCTTGTTTGATTTTAGGTGAGTTAATGTGTGGGAAATCCTGGTATTTTGAAGATGTCTTGGCACAGTATTGTGTCCTGTATAAATCACGAGTAACTTCAAGAGTTTTCAGGAAAAAAAAGAAATTTGAATTTTTGTAAAATCATGCCATCCGAACAGAAGCAGTTACTTTTTGATGAAAAACAGAGTACCCCCCAAAAAGATTATGATGTGAAAAATGAGATAGTTGATACTTTGAGATCAATACTTAAACCAAAAATTTCAGAAAGTATTTTTCATTATAAACTAAAAAATGTGAAAATTGATTTGCCGAAGATAAATATTCCAAATGAAGTTCTGTTGAAACATGAAGTTGACAAGTACCGAAAATTATTTCAGTGCAAACCACAGACTGCAAGAAAATCTATCAGCATAAAGACTGCAAACCATGTAGAGGAATGTATGTTGTTCCATAAATCTGAGAGAGTTGAAGAGAGCATAAAAATGTCTGCAAAAATACTCAACTTCAACTGTTTAAAATGCCAAGAT
The DNA here is from genome assembly GCF_000260355.1 of Condylura cristata. Lineage (NCBI taxonomy): Eukaryota > Metazoa > Chordata > Mammalia > Eulipotyphla > Talpidae > Condylura > Condylura cristata. The sequence goes on along the minus strand of NW_004567112.1, from coordinate 21,154,647 downwards.
AGTACTCGATACAGCCCAAATGATTTGCAGAAACACTTTCACATGTGGCATCATGGTGAATTACCTTCATATCCTTGTGAAATGTGTAGTTTTTCAGCAAATGATTTCCAGGTCTTCAAACAACACCGACGGACCCATAGAAGCACTTTAGTAAAATGTGACATTTGTAATAATGAGAGTGTATATACTTTATTAGACTTGACAAAGCATTTTGCAGCCACACATTGTGTAAATGGTAATTTTCAATGTGAAAAGTGCAAATTCTCCACCCAGGATGTTGGTACATTTGTTCAGCACATTCACAGACACAATGAAATCCATTATAAATGTGGTAAATGCCATCATGTATGTTTTACCAAAGGAGAGCTTCAGCAGCACCTTTATGTTCATTCTGGTACATTTCCCTTTGCTTGTCAATATTGTAACTATGGTGCCACCAGGAGAGAGCACCTTATAAGACATGTTATAACTTTGCACAAAGAACATTTATATGCAAAAGAAAAACTGGAAAAAGACAAATATGAAAAAAGGATGGCGAAGACTTCAGCGGGACTTAAGCTGATACTGAAAAGATACAAGATAGGTGCATCAAGGAAGACATTCTGGAAACGTAAGAAAATCAATGGGAGCGACCTAAGTATGGAAAAAAACACTCAAGTGCTTAAAAAAGTGAATAGAACACTGGTTAAGTCTGAAGACCAGAGTCATCTTGTTCAGGAACATTTAAATTCAGAAAAGGATGAAAGAGACTATTGTGAGAACAATGATAAACGTGCTGAGTCAGAGTCAGAAAAGCCAATTGTTCTGTCCACTGGACAATGTAATAGAGTTGAAGAGGGATCAAATTTTACTTCAGGTTTCTTGAAAACTGCTGTACAAGGACCTACAGTGTTAATGGTGAAAAACAATAGAATAACAGTTCCTGCTAACTACAGTGCAAAGTTTATGGGCTTCAAGATGGTGGATGGAAAGCAACATATTGTAATTAAATTGCTGCCTACCAATAGACAGAATTCATATTCCACAGGCTCTCAGTCAGAGTCTGCCAAGGATACTCATCTGCAACCACAGACTTTGGATACCACTGGATTTTTATCAGGAATAGCAACTGAGTTAAGTGACACAGTTTACATGAAAACAGGTACTCCGTTTTCATATGCATCTCCTGTACTTCCGGGGAAAATAACTTCAGAAAAAGAAATGACTTCGCTGTCTCAAAGGAACAGTGTGCTTCAAACAATGGATGATGAAAAAAATGTGTCTTCTTTGTCAGTGACATCAGAATTGATTACATCTTCAGTGAACTTGACCACAAAAGTTGAAACAAGAGACGACTTATGGGGAAGTCATATTACTCAGAGTCCTCCTGAGGTCCTAAGTACTGCCATTAAAAGTCCAGATATAGTCAAACCAAATGCATACAGTAGTGGAGATATGCATAACTATTGCATTAATTATGTCAACCCTGAATTGCCTGTTGAGTCCCCTAACCAGGGATCCTTACCTTTTCATAATTACTCGAAAATGAATAATTTAAATAAACGTCGTAGGTTTTCAGGAACAGCATTATGTGAAAACCCTCAAAGAGAAGCTTCATCAAGCAAGATAGTTGCTCAACTACCAATAAGTGAATCAGTTTTATCCCTAGTGAGGAAAGAGAGCTCAAACCCAGATAGCCTGTTAGCATCTACTGGCCTTTTACACACTAAAGACGGAACCTTAAAAACACAGGCTGAAATTGGGGAAGAGTGTGTTTTAGAAAAAGGACAAAACATTGATGAACAGAGCCTATATACTAATGAAAATCAGGACTTAGAGAGTATGACTGAAAAGTCTAACTGGGATGACATTTCTAATGTTGATTCACCCATGATGCCTAGAATCACATCTGTGTTCTCTCTCCAGAGCAAACAGGCATCAGAATTTTTGCCACCTGAAGTAAATCAGTTACTTCAAGATGAATTGAAAGCAAAAGCCGATGTAAAACAAGACACTGACAGCACTCTTAATAAAGACTTGCCTCTTGATTATGACCAGTCCTATCAGAAACTTGAGGGAGAAGGCAAAGTCATCGACTCTTCAAAAGACTTCAAAGTACAAGGCATCTTTCCAGTTTCATCTGCTAGTGTGGGGATTGATATACCTACAAATGATCTGAATTTAAATTGTGGAAAAGAAAAGCAAATTCTGTCAGGGTCACAAGACATGAAAGATATGGAGAAGACAGCTAGAATTTCGGGTTTTGGCACATTACTTAAGACTCAGTCAGATGCAATAATAACACAGCAGCTTGTAAAAGACAAACTGCGAGCCACTACACAAACTTTTGGTTCTTTGTATATACAGAATCCACTTGTAAATTCAGAACCAAAGAATACTATATACGTACAGACCCCAAAAGGCTTTTTTGTACCATTTCACATTGCAAATAAACCTGGGTTACATGTCATTTCATCAGGAAGATCGCTTCCATTGGTTAGTGCACAAGGTGTGCCTGCTTCTCTTATCTTAAACAAGAAACCTGGGATGCTTTTGACATTTAATAATGGGAAACTTGAAGGTGTTTCCACTGTCAAAACTGAGAGTGGTCAAGTGTGTGGAACTGCAGCTAAGGAGCCTTGCAGAATGCCTGTCTTAAAGGTAGAACAAAACAATAATTGTCTGACACCTGCACTTTGTTCCAGCATTGGCAGTTGTTTGAGCATGAAAAGTTGCTCAGAAAGTACTTTGCCATTAAAAGGTCCTTACATTATTAAATCAGCAGCGAATTCTTCACTGAAAGCTGCTCCCGCTTCTAATGTAATATCTGAGCATCAGGGCACTAAGTTGAATATCTTGGATTCAGTAAAACAGCGTAATGAGACTTTTCCAAAACCACCCCTTTATACCCTCTTGCCTGATGGCAAACAAGCTGTTTTTTTCAAGTGTGTGATGCCAAATAAGACTCAGCTGCTTAAGCCCAAATTAGTCCAAAATAGTACTTATTATCAAAATATACAGCCAAAGAAACCTGAAGGAACACCACAAAAAATATTGCTGAAAATTTTTAACCCTGTTTTAAATGTAACTGCTGCTAATAATCTTTCAGTAAGTAATTGTGCATCCTCATTGCAGAAAGACATTGTACCATCTAATCAAACTACAGGAGAGCAGAAAGAGCCAGAATCTTCTAGAGATGCCTTACCCTTCATACTAGATGACATGATGCCAGCAAATGAAATTGTAATAACTTCTACTGCAACATGTCCAGAATCTTCTGACGAACCAATATGTATCACTGACCATTCAGAGGCCAGGGTATTAAGATGTAAAACAAATTGTACAATTGAGAGAAGCTTCAATAGAAAAAAGACTTCCAAAAAAAACTTTTCAAGAATAAAAACTCAAGTAAGAAGTATAGATTCTGAAACTGCTTTTGTATCTAGAAACAGAAACTGTAAACGAAAGTATAGTGATAGTGACCTAGAACCTCCAAGAAAAAAAGCAACATTACATAGGAAGTGTAAAGAAAAGGCTAAACCTCAAGATATCCATGAATCATTTGGATTTAGCAGACCTAGGCTATCAAAAGATTCAGTCAGAACTTTGCGGCTTTTCCCCTTTAATTCCAAACAACTTGTGAAATGCCCTAGGAGAAACCAACCAGTTGTAGTTTTGAATCATCCTGATGCAGATGCACCAGAAGTAGTCAATGTAATGAAAACTATTGCTAAATTTAATGGACGTGTACTTAAGGTCTCATTGTCAAAAAGAACTATCAATGCTTTGCTGAAGCCAGTTTGTTATAATCCTAAAACAACTTATGATTTTTCCAAGAGACACAAAACATTTAAACCTATTAGTTCTGTGAAAGAAAGATTTGTATTAAAGTTAACACTCAAAAAGACAAGCAAAAACAATTATCAGATTGTGAAAACTACCTCTGAAAATGTTCTGAAGGCTACATTTAACTGTTGGTTTTGTGGTAGAGTATTTGACAATCAGGATGCCTGGGCTGGTCATGGGCAGAGGCATTTAATGGAAGCTACTCGTGATTGGAATACATTAGAATAATTTATTGTTAACTGTGGAAAAGAAAAGTAAAATTATCTTAGAAAACAACAGTGGTTTGATACCTTAATGCAGATGTTTTCTATTTCAGTTTATTGCCTGAAACTACTTGTGAAAATTGTAATGTGTCAATAGAAGAGCAAAAGGTCTATATATGATACTTGACATGCTTTCACTCACTGTATGACAGCACAGGCGTACTTTGATTTAATTTTTTAAAAGTGTGTTCTTGGGAAGTTAGGGCTAAAAGAAAATTTTGATAACATAATTTTCCCGACCAAGTTCTTCAACGACTCAGCAGAGGGTAACGGCTAATGGCCACATTCCTCTTTCACCAGCCTTATGAATCTGATAAGTGTAGCCCCTCCAAAGATGGAGAGCTCTTTCATCATGGAACTGAAGGAGTTTTTTACCGTTTGTGAAGATGTGCTGAGAGCTTGAGTAAAGCCCTTACTCTACATCTGTAGTTCTTTGGAGGAGTTTTGGGTGCTTTGAGAATACATTTAACTCACTACGGTTACACCTCATGTTTGAAAAAGAGCTTTTGACAAATCTTACTTTCTTGTAAACAGTGTCCTGCGACAGAGGTTCCAACACCCTCCCCAGATAATTTTCTTTTTTCTAAATGTCTGTCAAGCATTGTAGTTGTAGATAGGCAGTTGGGTATAGAAATAAACTGTCTAATGTGAAATCCAGTGAAAGAATTTGAGCATTTTTCTGAATTTGGTTATATTTGCCAGTGATTCTCTTACACGGAACTATGCTTGTTTAATTTAAATTGTTTGTTACCCATAATCCAAAAGACCAATTTTTTTCTTGGTTGTCATCCCTTTAAAAAGAGTGGAATTTAGAAGCACTTCCAAGGGAATGGCTTTTCTTGAAAATTGAATTTTTTTCCTACAGAAACAATATCATGAAGCAAGATTGGCAAAGCAAATCTTATTTTTGTTTGTGTTTAATTACTCTTAGTGTCTGAACATGTCCACATTGGGACAAACTATTTTTATTATCAATTTTTCAGTATGACTGACAACCCAAAGCAGATGATTTACTGATTGTTGACAGTTGAAAATGGAGAAGCATTACTAGTGAACTCTGGCAGTGCATGAACTTCAGGAGTTTTCTATGGGACATGCCCTACATAGAGTTTTGAAATGGACATTTTCACAGCGACAACAGAATCATCCGTTTAAACTTTTCATCTTGTAATCTTAGATCAAATTTTGTTGGATCATTAGAAAATGGAGTTCTTGTATTACAAAATTATGTGAGATACCATTTTTGTTGTACTGCTACTACAAGTGTTAATGTCATTGATGGAATGAAAACTTCAGGGCTTGTTTTCTGTACATAACAAAAAATTTAAAACTGTACATATTTTTGTACCTTTCAGTTATGTAAATTTCGCACAGAAAGTTTTGACAAAATTTATTTTCTTTCAATTTAGTTCTGTGCATGCACTAATAAAACTGGTGGTTTAATTTAAAAGGAGTATATAAGACTTTACCCATGTTATTTTCTTGGTTTTTATTTCAGATGTAGATTTTTTTTTTGGGTAAATTCATTTTTCAGGGATTGAACACTATTGTTAGCAAGTGCCTAAAAGATGTGAAACAGTTTACATTTGTCAACTGTAACAGTAGGTCCCAAATGGGTCCATTCCCCCAATAGTTCTATTTTAAAGAAAGCCATACACAATGCTTCAAGCTATCTTGCTATGCACATTATACATGTACTGGTTTTGTGCAGTTTGTCTACTTTCTTAGTGAAGTATTTTTTGTATAAAATCTGTTACAATTGTGTTTCTTAAATTGAGCCTAAGAATGGAGTTGATTGAAAAGATACAGTATATATTAATGATGTATATGATGTTTAAAGAATGGTAAGCATTGTTAATTTCTGTAATGAACCTTTTCAATTAAATTTATCTTGTTTGTGTTTACACAATTCTTTTCACTGTGCTAAAATTAAATGGGAATTTTATTCTAATGGGAAATAGTTTTTAAATTTCTTTTTTCATGATAGTGAACTATGCAAAATAAAACAGGATTTTTTTCTTCTCATAGGTGAGATTTTGACTGATAAGGGTAACACCATAATTTTTCTGTGGTTATGATGGTAAGGAAAGCCATAGAGAGGCTTTATGCTCCTTAGCATCCTAACAAGTAAAAGTGGAAAACTTTGGTGCAGAAGCATCTATGATGAGGCATTACCACTTTCTGGGACAGAGATGGGACAATTATGCCAGTGTTTGCTGCACCATAAAAATTCATTAAGAGGGACCCTCCCTGGTGGCGCCAAGGGGTTAAAGTGCAACACTAAGAAGATAGCAGCAGCTGCTTTAGCATGTCCCATCCCAGGCCAGAGAGGTCACCCCTAGGGTGGTGACCCCTATGGGACAGCAGACCTCTGCTGTCTTGCCCGCTGCTCCCCTCAGCAGTGTATTTCATCAGTCTGCTTGTTCTGCCCCCCCACTCTCTCTGGTGAATCCTCTCACTGTCCCTGCACCTCTGGCCTGTACCTCAGTTTATGCATAAATAAATCTCTAAAAAAATTTCATTCAGAATTGCCCTATCCGTAAATAATAAAATCTTGAGATGTACTTTTTTTTCTCTTCAAATTCAAAAGTCATTTAAAAATACATTATGTCCCAGGTACTTTTGTTAGTACTTTTCTGATTTTCAAAATTTTGCCCGGTAGGAGGCCAGTTAACCTGGAACTTCATTGCCGCAGTAGAACATAGAAAAAGCAAAGCCATTATCCTTTTCTTCTGGCTGAAACTAAGGTGGCTTTCTAAAATAATGGCATTAATAAGTAATGACATTATTAATAAACATTAATAATGACAATTAGAAGGGCTAAATTTATTTTTGCAATCTAATTTCAGAGCCAGGAATTTTACCAGTTTGCCAGTTTGCTCATCTTTACTAAATGTGCCTCACTAATATGACATTCACTTTTAAAAATAGTTTGCTTTTCAGTTTTTTAAGCATTCAGGAGCACATTGAAATGCAGTAATTGTTTTTATGTAATATTTTGTTAGGTTCAGCAAAGTTTTTCAAAGAAGGGTCGGATAGTAAGTAACTTAAGACTTTGTAGATCATTTGTTCTGTCATAGTTAATGTGGAAGCAGTCAGAGACTACATGAATGAGTGCATACATAGTATTTCATTTAAAATGCAGGTAGCTGAATATGGCCTATCAAATAATTTACCAAAGTGCCTCCCTTCCCCCCATTTTTTTCTTAAAAGGTCTGCTCCTGGTTTTGTTTTGTTTTTTTAATTAAAAACGTAAGTCTGATAGGTTTTTTGGTGATACTCACCAGTTGTATGAAAGTTACTAGCCATAAAAATTTAAAACACGAGTATAAATTGTCAATGTAGATGTGCTTGTAAAAGAAGACAATATAAATACAACGAAAGTTACTACTGGGTAAATTAGTCATTTGTGTAAGAGTAATGTAATTTATGGAAGAATTAAAAATGAAACCAAACAGTTGCTGTGAGAATTTAGGTTAGATTAGAAATAAATGCTTGTTCTTTTAGTGATTTGAAATAGCTGTTAAGAAAAGGCAATTGTTTTGGAAAGGGAAGGATGGAACTCAGGCGACAACAGAACCCTGGATTAATCCCATATAATTTAACTCTTGTTTAAGTATTAAGTGATTCCTTTTCACCACTGACATCTGCTTGAGATTTGAGATGAATTTGCCACCTTGGGGTTGGGGCATTGGTTCTGTGCTTTGCCTTGGCATTTTGTTGGTCCTTTAATTTTCAGCTAAGTGCCCTGCCTTTATTGAAATATGCTTGGTATGTTTTCAGGGATTTTTTTTGTTGTTAGTTAAGAACGGCTTTAGCAGAAAATTTCTCCTGTAATGGAGAGTTGAAATGGGACAGCTTGGCTGTGGTTGGTGTTCATTGACTTAAGTATGTTTGCTTCCTTTAGTAACTGGACAATTGAGAAGTAATATCTTGGAGCTGTTTGACAAAACGAGTTACCTTTTTTTTTTTTTTAAAGATTTATTTATTTGTGCATACAGAACTGGGGTACAGGCCAGAGGCTCAGGGGCGGTGAGAGGCTTCACCAGAGACAGAGTGGGGAGCAGAACAGGCAGATCGACAAAGTACACTGCTGAGGGGAGCAGTGGGCGGGTCAGGAGAGGTCTGCTGCACCATGTGGTCACCTCCGGGGCAGGCGGGGATCGAACTCATGCGGAAGCGTCCTTAGCTTCTCAGTGCTGTGCTTTAACCCGCTGCACCACCAGGGAGGGCCACAAGTTACTTTTTGACTAGTTCGAAGGGGCCTCTATTAGACACTCCTAATTTAAGTTTTTCTCTGCTGGTTGGGAGGTTAATATTTTTCATAAAATTTTAGAAGTTATAAAATTTCAAATATTCTAATGCTTTGTCTTCTGAGATTCACATTATGTTTATGCTGTTATATTTGATACTGTTACATAGGTATGTGACAACTGTTCATTTCTGCTCTTTTTACTGTTTTTCTTTCTGTTCCTCAGACTGGACAGTGTAAATTGACCTATCATTCAGTTCATGGGTCTTGGTTTCCTCAGGGCTTCTGTCGCTTGTTCCCCCCCTCCCCCCAATATGAGGTTGTACTTCTCTCTTGGCATGCTTATAATTTTGTTGTTGTTGAAAGGAGACTTAAGCTATAATGTGACAGTTCTGAAAATTGAGATTGTTCACCCCATTCCCCTATTTTTGTTATTGTTACTTGTGATTGTATAGTAGCTTCTCTGAATGAATTTATCAAATCAAATTTTTATAAATTTTGCCTTAAACACCTGGAATGAAAAAAGAAATGAAAAAATTCTCCCAGTTTTTTGCCAGAACACTGTGTGTAGTGTGTTTGTGCGTAGTGTGTATGTGTGTGTGTGAGGCGGGGCGGGGGGGACGCAGAGGCACATTTCAGCACTCAGGAAGTTTACAGTTGTGCCTTAGCCTTCACTTGCTTTTTTAGCAAAATGTCCTACTCAGACAGGACCTTCTCAGATCTTTAGTGCACACAGAGTCCTGGGCTTGCATGTAGCCTTCTAGATTCCCAAGAACATTCCTAAGTCCTTACAGACATCTTACTCCCCAGCCTTTCCTCAGGTTTTTGGTTAGTGTCTTGATTGCCCCAAATGTCTGTTGCCTCCACCAGCAAAGACATTAAACATTAACCTGTTAGCAAACATCAAGCTTAAGGTGAAAGACTGAAAATTTAGCTCTTAAGATCAGCAACAAGGCAGGTATCCTTTCATTAAGTCCAAGATTTATTCCTGTTTTTGTTGTTATTGTGTTGTTGCCATGTTGTTTTGGTGATCTGTATCCCACAGATGGGTGAAACCATCTGGTATCTGTCATATACACAATTTCCTGGACTCTTAATACCTGATTGCACTGTCAAAAATGTATATAGGACTACCATAGCAAAGGCCACCAATTGAGCAGCTAAAAATAAGAATTGTATTGGCTCCTGCTTCAGGCTAGAAATCTGAAATAAAGGTGTCAGCAGGACTCTTCTTTCTGGAATCCCTCCTTGCCTTTCTATAGCTCTGGTAATTGATAGGCAATCATCAGTGCTCGTAGGCTGCTGACGCATCGCTCCAGCGCCCTGTAGACACATGATGTTCTCCTGGATATTTATTCACATGGTTTCCCTTTTGAGCATATCTGTGTATCTAAATTCCTTCATTTTATAAGGACACCAGTCATACTGGTGATAAACTCAACCACATGTATAAAGACCCCATAAATAGCACATTCCAAAGTGCTGGGGTTTAGTACTTCAACATGTTTTGGGGAATTGGGTGGGAAAGGGCCCAGTTCAACCCACAACATAATGATCATGAAAAGATAGGACATTAAAAAATACAGTTATCTTTACAACCGAGTTTGAGTAATCTGAAATCTAGCATTTAAAAACCCATTCAGAGATTGTGCTTATTCAGTGATCAACTATACCCCTTGTTAATTAGTAAGTTTATCTTAATTAGTTGCTTATCATTTCAATACTGTCTAAAGTACAGGAGAAAAAACTTTGATAAGACAAAATGTAAAACATTTCAAATGATCTGGCTGCTTACAATACCTCTTTTATCCCCTAGTGTTCACAGCAGCTCTTTTTTTTACCCTTGTTCTGAAGAACATTTCCCTAGGCCTTTACTCTTACTTTGCTCTCTTCCCTCTGTGAACTTCACATCAACTTTAGAGTCCCTTTAATAAGCAGATCAAGAGCATATAATTATACTTAGTAAGTAAAGGTAACAACATAATAATCTTGGACAAGAACTTCTAGAAAGTTCATATCCACATATACATTTCTTTTGGTTGGGAGCACTGACAAAAAAGGACCATGATAGCCTCATCTTTACACACAAACATCACATTTTTACTTACATTCTGTTTACTACACATTAAAACTTTAACCAAGACATAACTGGCATGCACTGACAGTAGCGAGCTTATCTACATTGGTGCTCTGTGACTATTGTAATGGCTTGAATTTCCTACAGCTTTGTTTTATCCTAGATTATAGTAGTTTGGAAATAATGTTATTTTCTTACATGATGAAAATACAACTATTTTGTTTAAATAAAGACATTTATTTGTACAACATCAGTATGATAATTCAACCAGATATTAACAGTTCATCAAGTTAGGCATATAATAAGTTCTTATGAGCTTCTTACAAAGACGTGGATGACAACCTCAGTAACTGCCTCCATCTACCATTTTATTACTAGATGATTCTCAATCCAACATATGAAGCTTTAGGACTGTTTCTCGGAGATGTGGACTTGGGGGAAATGTCTGGAGCCACGACGTTGACATCCTTTATGAAACTTTAACTGCGTATTTCAGTCTTGTGGAATCTTTTGTGTTATTCTGACTGTCGATGAGAATCAGGGGACTATGTTGATGGTTCTTGATAATTTCAGCAACACTTGGAAAGTACTAGAGCAAGAAAATAGATGAATTTAGACTGGCATTTATGTTAACTTGGAGTTCCACTCCTCCCATTTTCTTCGATTTTCTCAAATTTGTCAAAGTTTCTAGGTCCCACTGTAGAATGTCTAGTTTCTAGCTTAACAAAGGCTGTCTGTCACCTTTGAGGTGGCCGACATTGACCCTTTCTGTATTTAGTGAGAATAAAAACACTACCGACAACCTTAATGTAACTAAGGCACTTCATTGAGTTATGATGTAATATAATATTTTGAATTTCATTTAGTGTCAAATGTAAAATTGTCATACACTGATTTTTCTCTACATTTTTTTTTACAAATCATAGATTATCTTTAAATTGCACAAGTCTTAGATATAAGAACTAACATATTAACTTTAGAAATTAGTGCTTTGAGAAGTTCATTTGTTTTTAATAAGAAAAATTTTATAAATTTTTGCTTTTACTCAGTAAGTTTAGAGCTAAATTAGAAACTAATTAGTAATGGTACTTTATATACTAAGCTTTAACTATTCATCAAAAAACAGTCATTTTTTGAAAAGTAGTGATTATTTTGCAATAGTGCCATGAATTTAGCAATTTCTACCAACTGATTTTATTGTCTCAATTTTTCATATATTATGGCATTTGGAATAATTTTTAAGAGCTTGTATTAATTATTCACAAGTATCTACATACCAAATAAAGTAAAATATTCAGAATAATGGCCAACTTTTTCAAATGAAATACTAGTTTGCTTTTAGATAGTTGATTAGCAGCATAATAGGTCAGAGAGATGTGAGAGACAGGGATGTTTGGTTACCTCTAGTCTTTATTTCTTACTTTCTCCAGTTATTCAACCCACTGGCAATTGTTAATGAAATTCTTTTATGATACTCTTAAAAAAATTTGTTTGGCATAGCACATTAAACCAAATATGGACTAAACCAGGAAATGAAATATAACTTCGTTGAAGGGGATTCCAAGTGAAACTGTATTGTGAACCCAAGGAGCACAGGAGTTAGATGCTGTGCTTATCAATATACAAACAACGTCTCACTCTGTTCTTCTAAGTCCCTTAATGTTTTTGAGTATTGCTTTGTTGTAGTATTTGGGGATTGAAATGTCATAAGTAGGGAGCTGAATTAAAATATTTAAAAGTTTGGTGTGAAATTGAGATATATGTGTGATATAATTAAAAGAAAAATTGGGCATAAGTTGTTGCAGTTTCCCCTCTGTTTATGTGAATTTGAAAAATTATACATGAACATAAAAGCAACTTGTTTGATAAGTCAAAATTCTTGTGGCCAGTAAACTAAAGCAAATAGCTGTCAAAGTTGCAAAACCCTCCAATACTTTATGTATTCAGCGCCCAAACAGCTGCATAAAAAGTCAACAATTTAATCATTTGGTTACTCTTTTTACCCAGATGTACCCAGGCAACTTTTCAAAATATCCACATGGTTCAGCATGAAAACAATGTTTTCACTTTCTCTTCAGATGTTCAGTCTCTAGGAAAAATGACTTGATTGTAGACAATTTAAGTAAAATTCTTAATGTGTTCTGTCAGTACTTCTAATAGTAGTATATGATAATATACTACTTGTTTTGGTAACATTGATTGGAGAGTGGGGAGAAGACTGATCTATTCATTCTGAGATAGAAATGAGGATTCTTCAGGCCAAGAGGTGTCTCTGTTTTCTACCAGGACAAGTCTAGAGCCCCTCTGGAAGCTCAAGATACATGAGGAAATTTCAGGACCTCTAAAAAGGACAGCTCCCTAACTCAGCTTTTAGTTTCTTATAGTAGGGAGAAGGACTGGACCCTGGGGGGGAGGGGGGGGGAGGGTTTAGGGTGAAATCATTCCCAACCAAAGCCACTCTAGGATTTACTAGGATCACCTCCATTTTCTGATTACTACTGAGAAACATTTATTTTGAAAGATTAATAAGACAGAAGTTTCTATGGGAATGAAAGTTTTTGTGAGGAGGGAATATCAGAATGTTTTGTTAAAGTTTTTAACTGGTGTGAAATGATAATGCAATCTACATTTTAAAGCCAAAATCTGGTATTGATCAGTTTTGTGTTTTAAATGACCTGAGACTTTATGAAAAACAAAGCACCAAATTATAAATATCCTAGAAGAAAAAAACATAGGGTTTCAAAAATTTTCATGAGACTGTGTTTGGGAATTGGTTTTTGGATAAAACGCCAAAGTACAATAAAAAACAAAAACAAAAATAAAATCATCAAAGAACATAATGAACAGAGTGAGAAAGCAACTATGGAACAGGAGAAAATATTCACAAAGGTCATATATCTGATAAAGGATAAATATCGAGAATATTTGGAAAATAAAAAAGATCAAATAACCTAATTAAAAATGGAGGCAAGAAGCTTGAATAGGCATTTTTCCAAAGATGAACAACAAACACGATGTGATGCTCAACACCACTAATTATAAGACAAATGCAAGTCAAAACTACAATGAGGTCACCTCAAACCATTAGAATGATGTTACTGAGGGAAACAAAGCAGAAAAATAACCAGTTTTGGTGGAATAGTTGGAACCTTTGTGTGCTGTTGGTGGGATTATAAGATGATGTAATCATGGAAAATAATATGGTGTTTCCTCAAAAATTGAAAATGCTGTATAAAATTTGCATAAAACCTGTGATTCTGCAATCGCACTTCTGGATATATGTCTAGAAGAATTGAAAGCAAGGTCTTGAATAGATATTTGCCATAGCAGCATTATTTACAGTAGCCAAGAGATGTAAACAGTCATTGACTCTGAAGCCTCAACAAGGAAGGAAATCCTGTTACATGTTACAACATGTATGAACCTTGAGGATATTTTGCTAACTGAAATAAGCCTGTCAAAAAGAACAAAATTGTATGATTCCATGTATATGAGGCTTCTAAAGTAATAAAATTTATATAAAAAGAAAAGATCAGATAGCAGTGGGTGACCAGGGTTTGGGGTAATAGGAAAAAGGTACGTTGTTCATGGTTATTGAATGGTGTGGGCATTGAAAAAATTCTGGAGAGCTGTTTCAAAGCATTGTAAATATAATTAACACTACTTAACTGTACACTTAAAAATGGTAAATGATAACATTTTATGATAGGCATTTTACCACAATTAAAGAAAACAAAGAGTATGTTCACTGACATAAGATCTTTCCAGTTTGTTTTACACATGCTTTTTTCCTGCTTACAATCATTCAACCAATAAATCCATTTGTTTAGTAAGTGTTTATCAAGCATCCACTGAAGTCAGCTATTGTGCTATGGTTCTGAAAATAGAGATGTAGCGGACATTATTCCTGACAGACACAGAGAAGAAGCAGACACTAGCAGAAAAGACAGACACTTCTGCACTTCTGACGTTTTCTAATAATTCAAATACTAACAAGTGTTAGGTTTGGAATACTTACAGGTTTATAGATCTTGAAAATAAGTATCTCTTAACTTGAATCTTCTTATACTATTTTATCTGCTTAGACTGCTCTTTCCACTTTTTTCCCTCGTTCACACCACTTTTCATTCTACCTACATCATCTCTGACACATCACTAAGGCCAAAACAAATATACCTTTCTGATCATTCAAATATGGACTTACCAGCCCCTATTTCAGGGTTCACTTATAGGAACAGACTGGATAAATGGACATAAGATGAGCATTGATTTGTTCCAGATTAAAGAGAAATTGAATTTTATGCTGTTCATAATCAAGACCCATATGCTCTGTTTATTTTTTTTTTTCTTGCAACAGCCCATAAGTCATTCTGGTCCTCGGGCTGATGCTTCAGCATAAACTCCGGTGTGCCTTATGCATCCCTCCCTGATCATCTACTTGGCACTTGAGCTGAGGTCCTACTTCTTGACTTAGGAGTTCTGTATGCTGAATTTTATTCTTATAACTTTCATTTTACTTAGTATTTCAACCTTGACAATTTCTGTGTCCCCCTAGACTTAAATCCTGAGTCAGACAAACCCTATTAAGTAACATGATAAAAGGACTAAGATATAGCCCTTTGATCCTCCTAGCCTACCTTCCTTTTTGTTCATTTATAGGTTATACTGTTTGAATATTACTTTATCTTGTACTCTACCTACTGTGTAAATGTTGGACCAAGTATACATGTGTCCTTTCTTGTCCTTTTCAGCACCCAATGTAGTACTATGTTATTGTGCTCAATACAGTTATAAGTGGGATTAAAAGGTAAATTACTGGCCCACCCTGGTGGCGCAGCGGGTTAAAGCACAGCACTAAGAAGCTTAAGCCACTTCCGCATGAGTTCGATCCTCGATCTCCGCCTGCCCCGGAGGAGACCACATGGCGTGGCGGACCTCTCCTGACCCGTCCACTGCTCCCCTCAGCAGTGTACTTCGTCGATCTGCCTGTTCTGCTCCCCACTCTGTCCCTGGTGAATCCTCTCACCCTCCGCATCTCTGGCCTGTACCCCAGTTCTGTATGATAAATAAATAAATCTTTAAAAAAAAAAAAGATAAATTACTGACCTCTTCACCATTTTTCTTTCTGCCCAAAGCATACTGTTTTGTTGCTTCAATAAATCGCACAGGGATATTATATACCCTCTTATTAAAGAATACAACTAGTGTATATGGCTGCTTGGAATCTTGGCCAGAGCTTTTCCGAATAAGAAATGATCCATCCTGTTTAAAAAAATGAAAACATAGTTATGGTTAGTATCACATAGAAACAGGGGTATGAAAAAATATCCTTATCACATTCAAAAGATAATTATTTAGCTATGTGATTTCTATTACTGATTAGAGTTTTATTATTTTCCAAGAAAATGCTTCAGTAAAAAAATACACTTATAGGAAATTCCAAGTGAGGTATTTGCTACTTTCTTTTTTTTTTTTTTTTAAACATTTATATATTTACGCATACAGTACTGGGGTATAAGCCAGAGGTGCAGGGGCAGTGAGAGGATTCACTAGAGACAGAGTGGGGAGCAGAGCAGGCGGAATGACAAAGTACACTGGTGAGGGGAGCAGCAGGAGGGTCAGGAGAGGTCTGCCGCACCATGTGGGTCACATCTTCAGCTGGGGATCAAACTTGTGCTGAGGCAGCTGTGGCTTGCTTTGTAGTGCTGTGCTTTAACCCAGAGTGTCACCATGGAGGGCCCAATGCTAGCTTTTTAATGCATTAAGATGTCTATAGAACTTAGAAATAAATGAAGGGACACATTAAGATCACACATAGAGGGCACTCTTGAACTAGGAACCATACTCATAAGTTGCCTATCAAAAAAAAATCCATTCAAAAGTACTATAAAAACAAAGCATAATTTGTTTTGACTTCTTTTTGCTAATGAAAACTCTCTCTCTGGAAGCAGAAGAAAACTGTAACAAATTTAATGAAATATCCCAAATTTAATTAACTGTTTTGTAAAAAGGCCCTAGAATCATAAATTGAAAAATTTAGAACAAACACTGGACAAAAAGCAGGGAGAAGGAATACCAGAGTTGATCAAACTTAGTTAAGAAACTGGAGAAAGACAAGCCTACCTCAGAAATGGAGAAGGAGTGACAAGATAGGCAAAGGGGAGAGCCCTGGGGGGAGATTTAATAAATGAGTAGAAGAGGGTCTGGAAGAAGCCAACATTGGGAAAAAGGTTATAAGAAGAAGTACAACAGGATCAGGGATACAGTGGTTGTAATGAAAGAAAGAGTAAAAAAGGCCTAAGGCAATGGAATTTGAGTCCTTGAAGAAGAAAACAAAACAATGGCAGAACTAACTTTTAAGATCACGAGAAAAGCTATTGGAAATAAGAGAAAATAAATCTTCATATTGAAAGTCTATCTGGAACTACTGATCTGGAAATCAGCCCAGGAGTAGTAAGACTTTAAAAACCCAAAGTCTGCAGATCCTTAAAACTAAAACAACTTACACATAAAGGCAAGAAAATAACCAACATCAGATTTTTCAAAAGCATCACATATAAAAGAAGGCAATTCAATGGCACAACACTTTAAAAAACTTGAGCAAAGAATCTTATATGCAGCCAGTATTTCTTCCTGGTATAAAGCTGTGAAAAAAAAAAAAAAACAAACAAAACTATTTTGAATGTGCAAAATCTCAGAGAAGGTGGTAAGCAGCTCTGAGAATCTAATAAAAGGCAAGCTTCATGAAACAAAAAGCTGGCTTGGAAGCCTGCAGGGGACTGACAGGAAGCATTTCACATTCTGACTTACAGAGTGAGGACTAAAGGGAGGGTGGCAGGGAGCAGTTTGCAAGTGCCATACATTCCGTCATAGTCGGGCACAAGTGACGAAGTGAGAGGGAGAGAACCTGGCACTTTCCTGGCACGTTGCCCAAATGTCTCTAGCGTTCCAGCATGACTGGGCTTGGACTCTCCAAAAATTGGTTTCCAGGTATCTTCTGCCATCTTGACCTAAATCTTTTACCCAGGGTCCAAAATAACCTGTTCCTTCTCACCCCTGGATGAATTTTTCGGAGCACCCAGCTGTGCAGAGATCTCCCCTGGAGCCTGCTCTCCCACTGTTTGGAGAGCCTGGGCCCCAGTAGAGAGGACAGGGAAGCAGAACTGAGATGGGGGCCAGAGGAAGGTGACTGAAGGAGAGGAGGGGTTGGCAGTCACTCTCCAGTATGTGAAGAAAAAGGATTCCTGCTTTCGTGGTCTTGCGATTATTTAATTAGCATAGTATCAGGATGACCACTGTGTGTTGACCACAGCCTGAGGGCAGGAGATGGGGATTAAAGATGAGCGGACCTTGTCTGATCTGTATAATGCTTCTTCTGCAGACTTCCGATCACAGTCGCCGGCGTACCACGGCTTACAGCAGACATCAGCCTCCTGTGAGACAGAGGGAGGTGAGGCCTGAAACAGCCTTGCAATGGCACTGGATCTTCTGTGAACCTGACATGAAGACCAGCCTAGCAGTACCAAGTCAGACCTCGTGATGCACATTTGGTGAGTAATTTGAGAATTAGCTTTACGCTTCATTTGAGAGACCGTCAGGACTATGAAACTGACTTGCCCCCAGTTAGCCTTGCTTAGCTGCCGAGTTTAGTGCTTGATTATAAGGACTGAATCCTGCTGGGCCTCAGACCCATGTGTCACTGCTTCCTCCTAGGGAGTTATCATCTCCCTTTCCATTGTGTTTTTACCGGACACGGCCTTGAGGAGTGCTATACGATTCTGGAGTGTTTTACAAATGTTTTTTAATTTGACTCATAACTACATTGAAGGCAAAAGGTTACATGTGGTCACCTCTGTTTTACACTTGAGAAAGTTCAGAGACACAGAATTCTTTCTCTGCCTTTTTAAAAACTGTGCTTTTATATGTGTCTTAACACCATATGCCTCCACAGGTCTATTCTGAGAATACTATAAAGTTTAAATAGAATCTATGTGAGGGAACAATAAAAAGAACACTTCTTTGCTAGCTTTAAGAGAAACATTGTTATTTGGGGCATCTAGAAAACAAATATATTTTTTATGTCCAACAACAAGTGACAAACAAGGCGGTCTGTTCTCAAGCTCTGAACCCTCACATCCGGCAGTCCTTCCCTGCAGCTTGCTGGTAACAACAGCACTCATTTCATACCTGTTCTGATACACTGGAGTTAGATGAAAAGCTCGGTAGTGGGCCATCCACCGTTGGGCTTCCGCCTTCTGGAAATCCTGACAGGGGTTTGAAAAATCAATTGACAGGCACTGTATCTTGACCAGTTACCAAAATCTCGACATTGTGCTTGAGAGTGGTGCATACACACACACACACACACCAAACAACCCTTAAGAACAATGTTTCTCACAAAAGAGGAATCAGGAAAAAAAAAAAAAGAAGAAACTATAATAAAATCAAAATCATCAGGCAACTATATATCAGAGACATTCAGTAGGAGAGGAGGAGGGAGAAGGACCAGGTCAGTAATAAAACCAATACCAAAAACTTAAAAAATACAAACTACCTCAAATCTGTTCGTTTTTTAGGACATCTCTGTGAAATCAATATTCTTGACTTGCTTTTACAGGTGAGGAAACAGGCTAGGGAGCTTAGTTATGTTAGAATAAGGCAGCTCAGACACAAAGGCCCAGCCTGCTTGCTGGTCATGACTCCACTGGACTTACTTGGCAGAGGTACTGGTTTTTGATGGAGTTGTCTGAAATGAAAAATTTCAGATTAATTAAAGGGCAAAGTGTAAGATGAGTAAGTTTGAATTTTTGTTTACACTAAAGATGCTGTGAATAGGAATATCACAAAAGAGACTTCATGAGTGACCAAGAAAACACACCTAAAAATGGGAAGGGCCCCAACACCTTCAAGATAAATAAAATGATTCCTTTAGTTTTGGAAACAGAGGAGCCTTGACTAACAAGTTGGATTTTTAGTTATGGCCAATAATTAATTCAAATATTAGGTTTCTGCAAGTCCAAGCAGCTCTTTTAAAATTATTATCTAAACTGTTACCTCTTTACCATTCATTCCAAAGCAATGGGCTGTCAGATCTTTTACCAAGCTCTGCAAGCCGTAGCACTGTGCCTGCAGCTAAGGCAGGGGCTCTTGCTACAAAAGGAAACTTATTTTTCAAAGGAAAGGATGCTTACTTCTGGGCAGGAAGAAAGCCTGGCAATGGCACTGGTTCCTGTCTGTGACTAGATCCTCGGTGGCGTTCAGCAGGTATAGGTTTTTCTGCATAAGGAAGACTCTTATTAGCATTTGAATGAAATGTCCATTGTCCATTGTCAGAGAAACCAGGATGGAATATATAGACCTGCTTATGTTAACTCAGAAAATGGTGGGAGTATTCACTAAACTCTTAACACGGGGTGCCCTCAAGCATGGAACTAGGTGGGTGCAGGACTTCAACTCCATTGAGGTTACAGGTGATTCTTTTGTCTTTCTGCTTTGTTTCCAGAGTATGTGTAAGTGGGAAAGTTCTAATGAAAGTGTATTAAGGTTTGGGGAGGTTTTGAAAAAGTGAAGGAAAACATTTGAAGATACACTCAGGGACATTTGAACTTTGAAAACATTATTATGAAAACTCGGCAAAAGAACACATTCAAATAAACAGTTCTAAGATTTCCACTACTTTAACTGAACTATTAGTTCTAAGATATGTTATGGCTTTAATTACTCTCCACACCCATGTAAGGTCCTGGCCCTGCTGCCTACACCAAACACGGTGCTGACTCACAGCTGACTCACAGTGAAGTGAAAAATCAACTGAGTTTACAATTGTCTTAAAAACAGTGAAAGAAATTTAGAAATACATTTATGTACAAATCTTTGAATCAACCTGTAGGGCCCCCTCTAGTGGTGCAAGGGGTTAAAGCACAGCACTATGAAGCTCTGCGCAGCCAGTTTGATCCCCAGCCCGGATGCCAGCCCGGATGCTAACCCACATGGCGCGGCAGACCTCTCCTGACCAGCCTGCTGCTCCCCTCAGCAGTGTA
>NW_004567112.1:21110374-21133854 GCF_000260355.1 Condylura cristata | reverse complement strand
CAAGTGGAGTCTATTAAAATAGAAAAAGGTAGGGAGATTCAATATAGTGGGTGACAGAAGTTAATGTAACATTATTAAATATTTGTGGAGTATACGTCTATGCTGCATTGCTAGTCTTTTAATCACAGGAACAATTAAAAACGGACACTGCCAGCCCAACCTTTGCATTAAGTAAGAACGGGCTGGAAAGGAGCGAGCGGCGCCATCATCTCCCTTCTCCATCAGCAGGGTGGAAGGATGCCACGTTCCCTCGGGGCAGTGGCGCTTGCGCAGTGGACATCTAGCATCTGACTTCCGTCTCAGGGTTCACCTTTTAGGTGTTTGCTGCATGATTGTCAGATGTCAGGATTCAGGGTTGGCCTGGGTTCAGGTGGGGTTCTTCTGGTCTGGCCAGAATCTGAGTGTAGTCAAGACTGTGTGTGCGTCATACACAGCAGTCACCATTAGCTCCTAACTTGGGGGTGGGAAGCAGACGTGGGGGTGTCTCATGGGCAAGGCAGATCATGGCAGGCTGGGAGCCTGCCCGTGCTTCAGACCTCGGGCTTGCCCTGCTGCAGAGTGAGGTGCCCGCCTAGTGAAGTGCGGATGAGAGCACTTCGGTTGTTACAAATGGTTCATGTTCATCTTAGCAGGAAATATTTTCAACTTTCAGTAAGTGGGTAAGAATGAACATGGTGGTAAGCGAGCCATGCTTAAACGCAAAATTAACTCACCGTCTTCAGTGGTGTAGCGGGTTTTTTCCTGGGAGAGAAGCGATAGGCTTGGTTAAGCATACAAAGATAAAATTTAATCTCAAATGTACACAAGAGTAACAGAGGTGCCATGTGGGGCGTGTAGGGAGACTGTCCTCGGAGGACGGAGAGGGATGGAAGCAGGATTTGGGCATGATCCTCTTAGCCTCCCACAGAGTCCAGGCACAGATGGCAAAGGGGTTAATTGGGGGATAAACAGGAGTGCCAGTGGCCCGGGAGTTGGCATGACCCAGCTCTTGTTCCAGTTCTGCTGCTAATCTATGACCTCAGGCTTCTTTCTCTCAGCTGCACCACCCGTCTGAGCTTTAGTTTCCTTATCTGAGAAATGAGGACCAGAATCAGTGTTTTCAGAGCTCTTCCACCAAAGGCTCAGGGACAGTGGCCTGGAGTGGAGGGCGGAGAGATGAGGGTGGCCAGAGGGAGGTCGCAGCTGTCACCTTCCCATGCCAGCTTCCACCCTGCTCACAGGGTGCTCACTGTTCTCCCCTAGACAACTGCCGAGGATTTCATTCCAGAATAGAGAAATCCAAGAGCAACTTAAGTTGAAAAACACTGTGACTCGTGTGCCAGAGGGGCTTGTCTGCGCGGACATTCTGGCTTGTCCTAGCTTCATTGGAGGCTGGAGTCTGGTGTGCTGAGAGCGTAGGCCTCTCGTGAGTTTATCTCCTCTGCTTTCTGTGTCCTGCCTCATTTTTGTCTGGGAAGAACACTAACACGTCCCAGTGCCTCTGAGATGTTGGCGCTGGCCCAGGCTTTTTGAGAGATTAAGAAACTGAGGCTCAGATTAAGTAACTTGCTCAAGGTGATAAAGTTGAGTCAAGAGATGTGGACCGTTTTGGTTAATATACCCCTGAAATTAATGATTTCCCAGCTCTACAAGGAGGCAGAATTAAGATTGTAACTCCGCAGGCTAGCTTTTGTCATATTAAAATGCGCTTTAAAATTACCCAAGTTGCTGGATAAATTACAGGCTGACTGAAGTATCAACACTGTCCAAAACCCACCTGTTTACAGACCCCCTTGATGTTCAATACAAGCACGGACTCCCTTACCTGATTTTTGAAAGGAACCTTGGCAGTGTGGCTTTTGAACACCCAGTGTGTGCTGTGCCATTTGTTTATAGATCATCAGTACTAAAAAGAGAATTCAAGGGCCTGAAAGCAAAGCTAAAACCTCTCATGGGTCTCAAAATCACTCGGGTGCTAAAGCCTCTGTCTTGTGGAACACAAGTCCGTCAACTCAAGATTGAACTAAAAATTGCTGGGAGAGAAGATTAATGGCATTTACTTTTAGTAGGGGCACCCCAGTTCTACTTGAAGTGTGCCAGGGAGATGGAGGAGAATAGGGCAGCAGGGGTCATTTCTGCACGCTGTAGAAGCATCCTTATTATAATGTGAGGTGCTACTATTGGACAGGTGGGCATTTCTGGGTGGAAATAGCAGGAAAAAACCACCCTTGCCCTCCAGAGTCTCACTGAGGACTTCTTTGTGGATTTGGGGTACGCCCCATGCACAACAGCAGGGAGACAGTCCCTCCAAATCTCTGAGTTTCTTCTCTGCACAGGTACTCACCCGGCCCTGGGCAGAGGGCACGGCACTGCAGGCGAAGATGGTGACTTGCAGTCCCAGGTCCCACCGCTCCGACCTATACAGACAGACGCATGGGTCAGGCTTCAAGTTTGGACCCTGGGCTGGCAGTCACTGTGAGGCTGGCCTTGTCAGCAGGCTCAGGACCACAAGCACATTGTTTTTGTTACTTTCAGCTAGAATTTACAGGTAGTATGGTGCACTTGGGGAGAGCCTGTAGATGAAGGTGATGAAACAGAAGTAGGATGCAATTGAAGGACCCATCCTGGCATTTCCAAATGAACTTCTTTACCTTCTGGGGCAAATCCACAGGCCCTGATCCTGCGGGCTAAAGAGACCCCACAGGGTTCTATGGGGGAGAGAGAGTTCATTTTTGCTTCTCTGTTTGCTGCACGAATGTGCGCACGGGTGGTGCCCAGAGACAGAGGCACAGCCCCACCGCGCCCGACATGCACCTGTGAGAATGCTCATTCAAAAAGTTTAATACTTACATACGCTGAATTTCACATTTAGAGGACATTTGTTCATTCACCTCTGAGTCCACAGGGCCGTGGCCCATTGCACCCATAGACAGAGACAAGTAGCCAGTTACTGCCCAAACCTCATTTCTGAAGTCATAAAAGGGACCGAGAGGACCTTGCCCACTACACTCAATTTTCCTTCCCCTACTTAAAGATAAAGGTCATCAGAGAGGAGACCGGTGAGCTTCATTGCTAGGGTCGGGAGAAAGGCCAGGGTTCAGTCAGTCCCTCTCAACATCCCTGGCTGCTTCTTCTCGGCAGATGCTCACCTGCATGGACGTCATTGCTCAGTGAGACAAGGCTCTTTATTGAATTACAATGAACTGGATAAATATTTTATTAAGAAACTACTGTGGGCCCTCCCTAGTGGCACAGCAGGTTAGGATGCAGCACTGCTAGCTAGCTGCTGCTGCTTCAGTGTGAGTTCGATCCCCAGCCCTGGAGGTGACCCACATGGTGAGGCAGACTGACCACTCCTGTCTCTCCTGCTGCTCCTCTTAGCACTGTACTTTGTCGATCTGTCTGTTCTGCTCCCACTCTGTCTCTGGTGAATCCTGTGTCTCCTGCACCTCTAGCCTAGGCCCCAGTTCTGTTTGCATGAATAAATAAATCTTAAAAAAATTTTAAAAAGAAACGACTGTATTTATATGTCCACAATTCCTCATAGACTCAAAGGTGATCGTCTATAAATCTAGGTTGGACCTGCCCTCAGTATATATTTTACTTTTTGAGAAAAAACACATAAATAAACACTGAAGAAATAATCAAGAATTATTGGAAAACTCATGTGTGGAGAGCATGGAGGTAAGGGTCATAGGGGAGGTGAGACAGAGCTAGGTCTGTCCTCTCCGAATTTACAGTAAAAGACACCCCATCTCATCTCACAGGGTCGCCCATTCCAAACACAAAAAGAAAAATAGCCTCAAAAAGTATTAAAAACAGAGATTATGGAGCTCATTCTCATGAGCTTTACTAGAGAGGGGGGCTCAAGCTTCCCGCACAGCCCTTCTTCTCCCTATTGTTTTACGTAGGTTTTCATGACCCGAGGGCTGACTCTTGAACATTCCGGAAAGAGAGCAGCAGAGTGAGCTGCATGGACTCCAGGTGGCAGCAAAGGAGTGTCCCTTCTGCTGCGACTCCACGTATCTGCCTAGACATGACTTCTAAAGACATTTCATACAGAGATGACCTTTGCAACGGTCAACATTTCACATGACATTAAAGGGAAGTATCATTGGAATATGTATGAGGCCAACTATATGTCGTTATCTAGTGTAGCAAACAAATATTGTTCAAATTCTCAGTAATCCAGATTGAGACTATTAATAATGCTCTCTGAACTACTCATCGAATTCGGTGGGAGATTTAGAGGAAGCAAAAACAAACTAACACCAAACTAAACAAACCAAACTGACAAATAAGGAAGTAGATAGAAAGGTTTGAGTCAGTTTCCTCCCAGGAGGTTTCCTCTCCTTATATGATGCATTCATCATCCTTATCCCACACTGTCTGGCTTTTCTAAGTCTCCCTTTCCTTCCTACTCCAAATGGTCAACCAATGTCTTCCTTTCTCCTGCACCCCCACAAGTAACTGGCTTTGGAGAAGTGGGAGAGCATGCCAGCTTCCAAGGTGGCATTGGGGTACAGCCCTGGTAGGGACCTGAGGTCCTTTGGTCTTGCACTATGAAGTCAGGGTTCTAGTTATTTCCATCAGAGACTGGCTGGGTGACCTCTTTCAATCCACTGCGCTTTCCCCACTTTGAAAAGAGGATACCACCACCTACCTCACCTAACTCAGAATTATTGTGCTAAACATTAGGGTAACTTAAAAAATGGGGGAAAAAACAGCCAAATACAAAGTAATATTGCCAGGAAGGGAAGAATCTAAGATTCAAAACATTATGCTAAGTGAAAGGCTTCTAGGTGGGACTACATTTTGTATGACTCCATCTGTATGAGATGCCTAGAAAAGCCAAATAAGGCTATGGCCAGGGAAGGCAGGTTGGTGGTTGCTGGAGCTGGGGCAGGAGCTGTGTTGACTACAGATGGGCCTGAGGGATCTTGTAGATTTGAGGTGAGTGAGGAATTTTCTAAAACTGGATGGTAGAGATGTTACGTCACAAATAACATGATTTACAGAACACTGGATTGTGTGTGTAAGAGGTATGAGTTTGTGATGTGTAGATTATAACTCTGAGCATCTCAGTACCTATGAGCATTCTGCTATCCATCTTATCAAGCATCGCGGTATCTCCAGATGCTGGGGACTATGGAAGGCTCCGCAAACATGCCATCACATTTCACCTAACATGAAGTGGAGCAAACGAGAGCTCAGAGAGGTTGAGTGGCAGGACTGAGGCTGAAAGCAAGCACCGAGCCCAGACGGACACTTTACCTCAAAACTGTCCTGTGGGGCATGATTTGGCTGCTCTCCTTTATTTGGGGAAAGATTGTGAAAAAGAGGGAAGCTCTGGAGGATGGCCAGGGAAGGCCAGGGAAAGCCAGAGAATGACTCTTCTGTTTCAGTGACCAGAGACTCCTCTCTGTGCTCAGGGCCTGGAGTCTCTCGGAGAACGTGGCTGGGGGAGGACAATGGAGTCCTTACTTTCTGACAAAATGGAATTCTTGGCTGGGGTGCTCTAAGGGAAAAATAGGAAATGCGGTGTGTCTAAAAGCATAGTGATGAAAGAGAAAAATCAACTTAGTTTTAACTGTATTGAGCAAAACAGTGTGTCAATGTCTAACAGTGCAGGTCTTGCGCAAGCACTTACTGAAGTTTCTCAACTTGGAAAACAATTTTCCCTTCTTGCTTTCTACCATATTCACTTTATGCAGTGCCCTCTTTTTAGCTCCACCTCCAGTGTTAGTAGATTTCCTTATTCTCTTTTACATTTTTAATTAATTAATTAATATTTTACTCTTTGAACTTTGGTTCCATTAGCATTCTCCCCTTCAGGGGTCGCCTCCAAGGGACACCCTCCGCCAAGCCACCCCACGCACATCACTTCCTGTCAACAATCCAAGAGGTTGGTCTTGTAAACCCTTGGAGCTGGGCTCTCTCTGTAGGTTATAGAGGCCTGTTGGTATCAGTGGGGCTTGCACCCTGCTGGAGCACCCTTTACTCCAGCACTTTGTGAACTCTTACAAAGTAAGGAGAATGAATTCAACAATTTCAGAATGACTATTATTTAATGCTTTAAAGTTGTTGTCTGCCAACCCCAAGGAAATGGTCGGGACGCTTGGAGAGACACTTGGGGAAGCGATGCTGGTTGGGGACGGGGACACTGGCAGCTCTTACCTTGGCCTTATGTTAGATTACGCGAGATATTCTGAATCTTGACTCTCTTCGTCTCTCGGACCTGCGTAAGCCCTTTCTGGTGGCCCCACACCAAAATGCACCTTAAACCTGGGGCACACTGTCAAGTCTCAGTGCCCTGTTTAGGCTAAGCCTGTTAGGCTGGGCATTTGCCCATGACGAGACAGGTAATTTTTGGAGTTTGACTGAGAAACTCTTATTTGAGGCCCTTTCATCTCTTTCTCCCTATGCTCACCAACTCCATTAAAAAACTGCACGAAAATGCTTCTGTAGCATTCTGCAGCAGAAAACACATCTAGACTAAAGTTAGGAATAAATGGAATTAAATTCTAAGTAGAAAATTGTATTCTCTCTTCAGGACTGTTCACTCCCTAAATTGCATCCCCGCCCAGATTAACTGTTGACTCACCACATTGCAAACCCTGTTCTGTCCCTAGCTGGCTTCCCATTCCGGGAACTTGGGAGAAGGACAGTGCTAATTAGAAGTCTCTAGCACTCCTGCTATTCCGCGAGGAAAGCTGGTTGTTTTGGGACGCCATCTTCCTTGATGGCAATCTTGAATAAAACTCCTTCATGTAAAGATTTTTCTCGATTCAGAGTTTGGCTTTCTGGATGTGAACAAAAGACCCCACTTGGTCATTTACATCCCCTTTGCTTTTGTGCACGTAGGTGGCCAAGCCCCCTTTTAGAGCATGTACTCCTGCACCCCTTAACAGTTTGGGGTTCCAGGTCACGTGCTAATACCTTTAACAAAGATACCACCAGAGAGCAAATGAGAATAAGATCTTCTGTGACCAAACTAATTTTGAAATACAAGTGCTTATTTCTTAATATTTGATGAATTATTTATCATATTTGGAATAAGGTAAAAAACCGGACCCCCAAATGTATTATTTCACAATAAGAACATTCCAAACACAACATACTTTACCTAAAGCTGTCCTTGGTGGAGAGGCTGGCTTTGAGGAGTTATTTGGCTTAGTTGATCTGTTTACCATGGGAGCTGTTAAGAACAGAAAACACAGGCCTGAGATTAAGTTACTCAGGCCAGTCCCTCTCCCAGATTTAACAGCTAAAGCTATTTCAGTTTCAACTTGTCTCTCAGAAGTATGATCCTAAATCAATATGGAGTCTCCAGATTGACGGACTGCCTGCCTGACCCTGCAGGGAGTGGTTTCACTTGAACTAATCTTTCCTTTTGCTGATAACCTGGCCCCACCCTCTTTCCTCTATAAACAGCCTCCATTTTGTGTCTAGATGAGATTCATGAATCACTGAAAAAAACCAATGATATCTCTAAATTTGGGGATTTTGTTTATTAACAGCATACACACACACACACACACACACATGAGATTCACACATAGGGAGAAATGCATGTGGAAATGATCAGAGAATTTGCAAAAAATGGGAGACACTCAGACACACAAGCCTTTCTCAGGAGAAACATCTTTAGATGAATATTGTTAAAGAAACAAGTCCAATATAGAGTCGTTCATACTGGACCCCACGAAGACTCAATCACTAAAATAATTCGAGTCGTAATTGGAGTCAGCCCCTCCCAAAGTGGAATTCTAAGCCAATTTTTCTGGAGTTTATGGTCAGCACCAGTGAGGTAATTTGCATCATAAGGCCTTCGCTTCCCCTGAAGGAATATGGTTTGTTGAAATAATCTTTTCTTTTGCTAATCATCTTGTCCTGCCCCCTTTTTGGTTATAAAAACATCTGCCTTTCTCTTTGCTTGATAGGATGCTGTCCTACTCATAAAGTCAACTCAATTTATACATTTATTCTGATGAATTTTAACAATCTAGTAAAAAGTAAAGAAACAATTGAATTATTTAATGACAGGGATTTTGTTAAAATGAATACTGGCTTGGAATTTCATTTGCAAAATTGGAGGTGGAGTTTAAAGTTTTTTGGGTTTTGTTTTAAATCAGGAGACTTGGGCCTCCCTGGTGGCACAAGGGGTTACGTCTCAGCACTATTAAGCTGTCCACAGCCACTGCAGCACCAGTTCCATCCCCTCAACACCCCATCAGGGAGGTGACCCACATGTGCGGCAGACCTCTCCTGTCTCACCTGCTGCTCCCCTCAGCAGTGCATTTCAGTGGATCCACCTGTTCCTCTCCCCACCCTGTCTCTGGTGAATCCTCTCACCCCTTGGACCTCTGACCTAAGCCTCAGCTCTTGTATGTATAAATAAATACATCTTTAAAAAAAAAATCCAGAGACTTGTATGGTGCCTAACAATGGACCCACCCTCCCGGCCACACCCTATATACACTTTCATTCCTCTTACACTTTGGGCTTTGTCCCTGGTGGTGGAGGTGGGGTATTGATGAGAATTGATTGTTTCCCGGGGGTGGGTGGCTCAGGAATTCAGGTGTGTCTGGAAGCTATTTGTGATATTTAGAGAGCTCAGGAGAGGGTGGCAAGGAAAAAACTGAGCACTGCTACTTTGGAGTTGAGATTATTAGGAAAGTAATGTTAGTTGAAGAGGAGTCTTCATACAGGATTATATTCTCCGCTGTGACTATCTCCAGAGTAAACCTACACCAGTCTTCTCATGAGCCTGAGAATTACAAAGAAATCTGTTTTTAATCCTGGTGCAGTGTTAGTGTTTCTAAGATGAATATGGCGGCTTTGACTTGGTGCGCATTTGGTTTCATGAGAAATCTATTCTAAGTGAGGACGCCAAAGAACCAAGCTGCTTTCCTAATGTGAGATGAAGTCATTACATCATGCAGATTATGGAGGGAAGCGGCAAAGACAGGCTGTGGAACGAGGCTGGCCACTCACTGATGACCCCGCTTGACCCCCAAAACACACCAATGTTGTGGCTAGCCTCGGGAGCCCCCCTCTACCTCTAGGGGCTTTCTGGTGCTTACAACTGCAAACTCTTGCCTTTTGCCGGTGGGAGTGAAGTGCTTTCTGTGGGGTGAATATAGTTTTCATCTTCAGCTTCCACAGGGATAACGTAGTCAGCCTAATGCAGAAATGAATGAAGATGATGCTAGACATTAATAGTTCACTCTATGGATTTAAAATAATGTTGACTGAGATAAATGCACTTACCATTAAATTGACCTATGCATTGTAGAAGATGATGGCTTTAGTATATTAATAGTTTTGAAACCATGACCACGATCTAAATAGATTTTCATCACCCCAAAAAAGCAGCCAACACCCCATTAGTCACTTCCCATCCATGTTCTCCTCTGATCTTGTCAACCACGTATCTATTTCTGTCTCTAAGATTTGCCCGCTCAGGCCCTCGTGCATTCGGGATCATACGACACGTAGGTTTTTGTGACTTTTTCCACTTGGTATAATGATGGCAAGTTTTGACCATGTGGTTGTATGTACATTCACTTCATTTCTTTTGATGACCAGTAATACTGTATTGTGTGAATACAGTCACGCATTGCTTCCCAGCAGAGGGGAGACGGGTGAGAGCAATCCAGAGCTGGGCCCCAGACAGCCTACACAGGGGTCCCTGAGACTAGTGTAACATGTGTAACGCTCAAGAGCCGCCAAAGAAGAGTGAGGGTCTGGGTCACTCTGCAGGTTAAGCAGGCCCCCCCGGGGCCAGAGCTCCCATTATCTGTCCCCCCTCTATATCAGCCGAGGAAAGGGAAGCAGAGAAAGGAGAAGGCAGAGAGAAGAGAGTGAGGCAGGACAGGCAGGCAGGCGAAGAGGGGAAGGACAGGGAAAGGCCTTGGGAAGGAGGGAGAAGAGTCACAGGAAACCATGGGAGGGAAAAGGGGCCACGAAGGGCACAGGGCCAGCAGTGCCATGCCTTGGGCCTTTAGCAAGTGAGAAGACTTCAAGTAAGACCGCAGGGGCCATTTTAAGAGAAACAGCAGCATTCAGCACAGCGGTGGGGAGCTCTGGGAGGCAGGCTGGGCCCGGTGGCTAGTGCTGGCCAGGCGCAGGGCCCGGGAGAAGGAGCTGCGTCGGTGGTCCTGAGCCTGCCCCCTGCCTCCTCCTTGGTCTGGGACGCTTTGGGACCGGTTTACATTACCTCATCCTCCAGGAGTTCTTTGGGTTTGGGTGGAACTTGAGGTTTCTGCAGAGAAGTCAGGGCTGGCAGAGTGGAGGCCAGTCTTGCCTTTTCGGAAGGCCAGCTGGGCTTACTGGGGAGGGTCTTGCTGAAGGGTGGAGACTGCCTCTGGCTTGACCGATTGTCTTGAAAGGAACAACAAGGAGCGTAAGACAAAGGGTGGAGGCCACCATGATTTAGAAAGTATAAGAAACAGCGCTTATATCGTCATTAATCAGGGCGTTCCTTAAAGGAGGACAGTTACATTAAGTGAAGTGTGTCACTGTCCACTGACTTACATTATAAAGACCAGAAGAATATCCTCCCGGGGCAGTGATGGAGGCCCGTGGACTCGGGGCGCAGGTACCCTGGGCAGGGGTGGGGGTGCTCCCCGATGATGCACACTGCTCTGAGAAACCTTAGGGCATGGGCTTCATCCTGCTTATACACAAGAACTACCTGGGGGCCTTTAAACTTGCAAGTCCACTCCAGACCTAGCAGTTTCACCGTCTAGGGAGGGGCCTGGTATTGGAGGCTTTAAAGGTTTCCCAGGTTATTCTAAGGGCTGCTACTCATTTACATCAGCCTACACATTGCTCCCTCAGTGGTTTTCCCAAATTACAGAGAATCCGGGAGTGCCCTGTCCAGGGCTGACCTCAGTAGGGGTCAGAGGGGTCCAGGCTCTGAAAGCCCACGGCTGAGTTCTGTCCTCCCACCTGCATTCACAAGCTGCTCTCCTGTGGGCCAGCGGCTTGTCATTGAGCCTCTCTGAGACTCACACTCTCAGTCAAACACAGGAGGTTTATAATAGTCCCTTGAGATGGTGGCAGGGTTAGAAGGAGCACAGGGAAAGCAGGGGATCACGTGCTGGCAGGGTCGGTGCCTCATCTGTGGAACTAAGCTGACCCAGGTCACATGCTGGAGGGCCGAGCCTCACGGAGCTCACACAGCTTGGCCTGCACCGTGGACTGATACACAGCAAGAAAACCTCAGCATAGTGCAGCCAGCACCACCCCAGCTCAGAACAGCCTGGGCACTGGCACTGACACTGGCCTCAGCCACAGACATGGGCACCACGGGACTCCTGCTGTTTCCTCCTGCCACGGCCCAGCCGGGCGGAGGCAGCTGCTCCTGCCGGTCAAGCCCCCAGCCCAGCTCCTGTCCTCAGCCAGCACTGTGCCTTGTGGACGGTGCATGCTTAACTTCACGTCGCGGCCCTGGGGAGCCTCTTTCTGGGTGGTGCACCCGTGCCCAGGCACCAGAGCATGCGGCGTGTGCCTACGCGTTGACAGATTTTGTGGTTTTATTCGTATGTAGCTCTTGGAGTTTGCTGAGGTTTCTGCAGGTAATAGTTAAGACCCTCAGAAGTAGCAAACACAGAAGACAGGCTTTGAAGAGGGTGCTTTTCAATGAGTCCCTTAACCACCCTGTGGTTTCCTGGTCTGTGAAATGGGTCTAAGAGCCTCTTCCTCACCAGCGCTGTTGCGCCTGAACAAGGTCACTACCAAATAAGGTGGTGGTGTGGGCAGCAGAGTGGGCTTGGGAGGCTGAGTGGCCTAGTTCCTGTCCAGCGCTGCCTCTGAGTCTCACTGTCTTCCTTGGTAAAGCTATGGACACCTTAGTCATAAGATTATCAAGAGAGTGATGTAGGTCACAACGGTAACTGTAAAGACTTTAGCAGTTTGTCTTGCTGCCGGAGGCTTAGTGCTTCGCATGACTGGTGGGTAGTAGGCGCTCAGCAGATCAGCTCTGCAGTGAGGCAAGGGGCAGGGCGTGGTGCCCATAAGGAGGCAGCTGAGGGCATGTTGATGGTCCTGGGCCTGGGCTTCAGGGTGCTCTGTACCGAGTTCTCTGTGATGGCCACAGACCCCTTTCCCGCCTCTCTTAAGACTGGAACACAGACTTCTTGAGGGACACTGAGAGCGACGTTTGGGCCCGGAGACCCAAGCTGAGCTGTGTCACGTTTACCCAGGAGGCTAATTCTAGACTTTGAGCGCCGCACCCGGGCCCACACGGTTCTAAGGCCACAGCCAGGACCCAGCGTGTCAGCAGCCATCAGGACTTGTGCGTGGAGGAAGGAGGGGTCTTAGCAGGCAGGTGGCCCTCGTTGTGT
The DNA here is from genome assembly GCF_000260355.1 of Condylura cristata. Classification (NCBI taxonomy): domain Eukaryota; kingdom Metazoa; phylum Chordata; class Mammalia; order Eulipotyphla; family Talpidae; genus Condylura; species Condylura cristata. Next base: position 21,121,522 of record NW_004567112.1, on the reverse strand, counting down.
GCACATGTCTCAAGGGAAATAGCAGAAGGTTGTGCCCAAGAATCCCAAGAGAAGCAGGGACAAACCTCCGCTTCTTTGACTTCTCATGGAATCACTGGGAATCCGGATGGGGACAATACCGGAGGGGTTTTGCCTGTTTTCAACTCTCCCCATCTAAGAAGGATCCCCCCCATGCACCCCCACAAGTAGGTGAAACTCCCTGCTGGGTTTCAGGGCCCATGAGCCCTGGGGGCCAGCTTGGAGGTGCTGGGTGGGGTCAGGTTTGGCCACCACCCTGCACCTTGGCCGACCCTCCTGCTGCCCCATGCACGTGGCGCCCAGGGCCTGGGCAAAGGCTCACCTACGTATTCGCCCCTGGCGAAGGGCAGGGCTGGGTGAACCGCCCTGGTCTCCTGCTCGACGGGCGGCGGCTCGTAGCTGTCGTCCCCGGTCTCCTCGGCCGGCAGCACGTACATCTCGGAGTCAGAGTGCTCGTCTGGGTTTTCGTAATCGCTGTCCTGCAAGGGCGGACGTCATGCTCAGGGCCTGACGGGCCTGAGGCAGCTCCTGACTTAGGGGGCCTGGCTGCTCCTCCAGTGCAGGGGGGAAGGAAGGCCGGGAGGGGCTGACAACCGGGGGGAGGAGGGGGAGGCAGCACAGGGGGTAAAGTTGGAAGGCAAATTTTTCTGCCCCCTGGGCTTATCACTCAACCACTGCTTATCACCCAGACCACCGCCCTGGGCGGGGAGCTTGTGAGCCAGGTAAGCTGAAGGGTGTCAGAGATTGTATGTCAGCAAAGAAATATAATAGGAGTAGAAATAAAACAGGAGTAAGCACAGCACCGTAAGCTATTCACAGACACTGCAGCAGGAGTTCCATCCCCGCCAGGGAGCTGACCCACATGGCGCAGCAGACCTCTCCTGACCCGCCCGCTACTCCCCTCATCTGTGTATGCTAGCCAATCTGCCCGTTCTGCTCCTTACTCTGTCTCTGGTGAACGCTCTTACACACACCCGCCTCCTCACACCTCAGGCCTGTACCCCAGTTCTTGTATGCAAAAAATAACAAAATCTCAAAAAAGAAAGAAAAAGAGCCCAACAAAAGTTGAATAACCAACAGGTTGTCTTGGATGCTGGCAGCACAGGAAGGCGGGGTGGGAAAGGCCTTCCCGAGAGGAGGCGTCGAGGCCACGCCTGGAGGACGAGCCACAGCCAGCCAGGTGAGGAGGAATGGAGCACTCTGTTTTTCTCTTTTCAGCAGACATTGGCCTGTTGCAGGAACACAGGGCAGGCCTGGCGCCGGGGCTGTGATGAAAAGATCCCACTGAGGGGGCTAAAAATAAGTCTGGACAGGCCCACAGGCAGGGCGTCATCAGTCCTGGCGGCTCTAACAAGAAGCCCGCCCTTTTTTTTTTTTTTAAGATTTATTTATGTATGCACACAGAACTGGGGTACAGGCCAGAGGTGCAGGGGTGGTGAGAGGATTCACCAGAGGCAGAGTGGGGAGCAGAACAGGAAGACTGATGACATACACTGCTGAGGGGAGCAGTGGACGGCCCAGGAGAGATCTGCTGGGCCACATGGGTCACCTCCCTGACCTGGAATCGAACTTGTGCCAAAGCAGCTGCCACTAACTTCATAGTGCTAAACTTTAACCTGTTGCACCACCAGGGAGGACTCAGAAGCCCCCACTTTATTTCATGCAGTGGGGATCCAATAAGGTAAAAATAATTGTTTACTCAATTCTCATTACAGCTGGTAATTTGATTTTGGTTGTTCGACTTTGGGCACGGTCCTTCCCAGCTCTCTAGGCTGATTTTATGTTGTGTTATCTGAGTCCCAACGAGGCGCCCGTTCTACCAACTGAGCCACGGCACTGGGTTGCTTGGCTCCCCTGGATGGGGGCCAGTCTCTCTGCTTTGGTCAGATGTGGCTTCCCGTGTGCAGCCAGCAGGGGTCGCAGCTGCTGTGTGGCTGAGGGGTAGTGATCAGGGTCTTGGAGAGAGCTCTGTGCCAAGTGACCCACAGAGAGGCCATCTCTGTAAAGAGAGACCTTCTTGTAAATCACCTTTCCTCTGCACTTGAGAAGGGAGGAACTTCTGCCTCCCAGCACTCTAAATAGGTGGTGTATACATGGCACACCTGGGCTCAGGCTGTGAGTGGGGCTTGGTCCTCACTCTGCAGTAAGTAACTGCGTGGTGCTGAGTAGCTCCTTTTCAGCCTTATTCTCTCGGGTTCCTAACATGTATGTCACAAGGAAGATGTGGTTCTCTGGAGGACTTGTTGGGTGACCGACAGGAGCAGCCTTACATTCTGCATGAATCTGATGTAAATGAAAGATAATTATTGTGAAATGAAGTTTTAGAATGTTTTGTCCCTAGAAGACTCAGCCCCAACGAGAAGTGACTCTTGGGCCCCGTGGGTTGTGGCACCTGCTCAAAGAGGGACAGTGAATTCTGACACAGCACCCCAATGTCACGATGGCCAGCCCCCTCTCTCTCACTCTGTCACAGCAAGCACCTTGGATTTAAAAGCCGGGTTCTGAGACTCTGATGAGCTGGGTTTGAATTTAGGAATTGCAAGTAACTGAAACTCTCCCTGCCGGTCCTGTAAATGAGCAGGGCTGTACTCACGGTGCATAACCAGTAACGCTGCCCAGGTACTTCCTGGCCCTGAAGAGTCCCAAAGTCTCCCACTGTGCCAGCCATTTGGTCTGCATTTGTGTGTTTAGGGCTCCTGGCCAGCTGGGACTCTGGGGCTCCCAGGGCCCTGACCGACGGCTTACAGCCCTTTCCAAGCGTGGTGAGTACTCTGGATACCAGAGTACTCACTGACACATGTGCTGCTCACAGGGGTGTGGCGAGCCTTCCACGAGACCATGCCCACGAAGCTCGTCAAGGACCACAGTATGACAGTAACCGCAGCCATTACGAGGTCACCCCACCTTCTCTGCTGTGTCCTTCCTGCCCAGTCATCTCCCTGCTGTGTGTGCGGCTGAGCTCCAGCGCGTCACTCAGAAACAAGCCCTCCCACCGCCCTGGTGAAGCCAACACTCACAAAGTCATCTGACCACTGCTCCTCCTCGTCGGCAGGGTTCTCTGAAACGACAAGTGGGAAGCAGATGAGTGTGCAGGTCTCCGAGAGCGAGTCTCACCCACCCGCGACCTGCATGGGCCCACTGACTTGGCCTTGATGGTGATTACAGTCGTCTATGCTCATCCACTCTGGACTCCTCTTTCTTCCTTAAAGAATCAGTTCTTAAGTATCACTAGAGGTCCCAGTGGGGCAGAGAAATGGTGCTCTGACTACACCTGGCTTTGTCAAGGGACATTCTTGGGGCCTTTAAGTAACTTACCATTAGGACCTGTAGCTCATAGTGTGTGGCTTCTAGGGATGCCTTTCTTTTATTATTGTTAACAAATTAGTATTGCTCTCTTTTTTAAGCTTTATTATTTATGCATACAAGAGCTGGGGTGTAGGCAGAAGGTGTGGAAGGAGGGGGTGAGGGGACTCACCAGAGACAGAGTGGGGAGCAGAAAGGGCAGTTCCACTGAAATACACTGCTGAGGGGAGCAGCAGGGAGACAGGAGAGGTCGGCTGTGCCCTGTGGGTCAGCTCCCTGGCTGGGGATAGAACTCGTGCTGCAGTGTCTGCAGACAGCTTCATACTGCTGAGACTTTACCCCTTGTGCCAGCAGGGAGGCCTCTTCTAGGGATTTCTTTGAAGTAATATGTGGATAGTGAGTTGGCAGAACACGGAGCAGGGAGCAGACAGGCTCTATTCCCAAGTAGTTGGACAGTGGGCGAGATGCCTAAGATCTTGGAGCCTCAGTTCCAGATCTACAAAATGAGGGAATATCTTCTTTGATCCTCTCTGGTTTTAACTTAGACTTTTTTATTAAAAAAAAAAAAAAGCCAATTTTGTGCTCCATGGTAGACAATATTCTCAGAGCTTTGTACTCATTTAGCTCTGTCAAAAACCTTGTGAGGAAACTGAGGCCTGGAAGAAATCAGACTTTTGCTCCAGGCCAGACAGTCCATGGTAGAGCCAGGAGCGGGACCTCCAGGCCGACTTCCTAGCTGGGCTCTGAATCCTACGTTGTGCTGCCTCTCTGTCTGTGCGCTCCAGGCTGCAGACATTGTCCTTGGCACACAGGGGCACAAAAGTGGATTTGACAGGTCTCAACTCCTGAACGACTAGAGACTCTGAAAAACAAAGTTGGCCTGAACTGTGAGAGTCAGGGAGAACACTTGACCATTTTCCTCCAAAACACTTTTGAGTACACTAAACATGTCCCATCACATGCATGAAGGCTAAAAACAGGTCACTCTGCTCTGTGGGAGATCAGCCAGACTTAGGCCTAGATGGCAGCGTTGCTCCCATGAATTTAACCGAGAGCCCGCCTCCTCTCCCACCCACTGAGCAGTTGCTGCTGGCGGGCATGGGGCTGCCCCCTGATCCCCAGAAGCTTTTCTTGTTACTTCTGTCCCCTGCCACAGCAGATCACAGACTCCATCTCTGTAGTCCACAGAGACCAAGACAAATTGTGCAGGGGAAATGGGGGCAGGAAGGAAGTCTCTGGGTCTCATTTTAAGGGGTGGCCACATTTTAAGCAATGGCAGCAGCAGCACCCTGTAGGGAAAAACATGATTGGCTGTAGAAGGAGCCTCATTTTTTAAAGTCAAATATGGGTCAAACTGACATCAACAGTATTTTTTTTTTCAAACTGAAGTGTATTTGACATAAAACATGGAAACTTAAGGTGTATACCCTGTTAATTTAGTGCATTCATATAGTCACACGGTTGCCATGGCAGCAATACTCATCACCTCCATCACATAACGTGATGACCATTTCTTTTTAGTGGTTGGCATATTTGGGTCTTGTCTTTTAACAAGTTGGATGATAGAAAACAATATTATAGAAAGTCATTCTCATTATGTTATCCTTCGGGCTGTCTTGTACTGAGTTATAGTATATCGCCATCAGAGTGTGCCAAGAAACTCTCGAAGAGCTGGTTCCCATCATGGCCACTTCTCTGAGCCAGTGCAGGGGGGATTGAGTTTCTGATAGCTTAAATTTGGGAACAAATGGAAATTGAAATTTAAGATTTTTTGGTTGCAGTCATTAAAAATAAGAACCTTTGACCCTCCCTGATGGCGCAGCAGGTTAAAGCACAGCACTGAGAATCTAAAGCCACTTCCACATGAGTTCGATCCCTGCCTGCCCCGGAGGTGACCACATGGCGCTGCAGACCTCTCCTGACTGCCTGCTGCTCCCCTCAGCAGTGTACTTTGTCAGTTGTCCTGTTCTGCTCCCCACTCTGTCTCTGGTGAAGCCTCTCACTGCCCCTGCGCCTCTGGCCTGCACCCCAGTTCTGTATGCACAAATAAATAAATCTTAAAAAAAAAAAAGCCAAGAACCTTTTTACAGTTCCTTGTAGAACATACAGCCCTGCCTCGGCCAGCCGCATTTGCTGGGCCCTTCCTGTGTGAGCCAACGTCCACTTTATGACCAGTTACTAGTGGACATTGTTGCTGCAGCCATCTGAAGAGTTTTCCTGCTTCTATCATCTTTCCTCTCCAACATGCCCCTCCCACAGCTTCTAGTTATTGTCCTAAAAGAGGTCGGAGTCAGAGGGCTGCCTGTGGAGTCTCCACAAGGTTCTGTGTCAACACCTCCCACGGCAGCCAGCAACCTGGCAGCCCTCCTCCGTCATGGTGACACCCAGTGGCTTGTTTCTACCCTTTGCTTCTGAGCACTCTCTGCCCTGCTCTTGCTCTGCCCTCCACCTCCCTTTTCTCACGGAAATCCCTGTCTTCCCTCCTCCATAAACTCTTCCCCAGACACAGCCCATCACTCCTTCCTCTGGGCCCTTTTAGATGCAGCTAGCACATCAATGTCACATGTATTTCATTCTCCCCTGTGCTGTGATGAAGTTGTTCGGGTCTGTCTGTACTGGGTGGTCTTTTGTATTTGTACTCCATGCACTAATAAATATAATTAATGATATCTAATAATATAAATTTTATATATTACTAACCTTGTCATAACATACACTAATACGTATTAGTATAATGTTACATTATTATATCATTTCATAAGTTATTAAAATTAATATAATAATGAGAAAAATAACAATGTGAGCCAATAAATGAGTTGAGTGAATGAAAACTAGGACAATAATAATTAAGTATTGAACATTTCCTAAGTGATGGGGGCTGGGCTGTGTTATAAATGGATTTCTTCATTTATCCTCAAGCAGTGCTAAGAGGCAGGGGCTATTACTGTCTTTGTTTCATAGTTGAGGCAATCAGGGCTTCCTCAGAGGGGCTGGAAAACCTGACTGAGGCCATGATGGTCGGTGTGGGGCTGGCTGGGAGGTCAGGCTCTCCGTGTTGGCTCCTGCAGCTGAAATCACATGTGAATTTGGCCTGGCTGGAGACCTGACCCTCCACTGAGCCTTCAAATAAAATCTAGAGGAGACAAAGTTGACCCAGTGCAGGTATTGTGGGGCATTGGGGAGAAAACAGACAAAAGCTTGAAGCGGTAGAGGTTATTGGATGGTTCGCCACCCACCCAGCTGCTCCCAGACCCGGCCCCACAGGCGACTGGCTCACAGCATCACACTTCCCAGGTCAGAGCCTTGCAGGTCCTCACTCAGGCGGAGTTGTGAGTGCTCTCCTGCATTTCAGGGGGCCCTCCCAAAGTATGTGGGTGGTATTTTTAGAACCATGTTCCCTGGGTGCAAATCCCAACTTTCCTCTTTACTGTGTGCTTGGCAAAGGGCCAGTACTTTCATTGTTTATAGCTCAATTTCTTTGCTGTAAAACAAGGCTAAGCATAGTCCTGCTTTATGTCTTTTGAGAATCAAGTTATTTAGTACATGTGAGCACGTGGCACAGCCTGCTTCACCGACGTTGGTGTTACTTGTGGGTTTTAATTAACCCTCAAAACAATGCCAAGTGTTTCGCTTAGCAGCATCCACACACTTTGGCCACATCAGAGAAATGGACGTACGAGTGAACAGCTCAGGTGGGTTATGTTCTGATTTAACTTGGGTCAGCTGGTTTAGTTTTGGGTGTGGGGTGGCATGCTCTCCTTTCCCCCACCCCCTCCACCCCCCTCTAAGCAGCTGAGGTGCTGGCTGAGCTTCTGGTCAGGGAAAGCCTTTGCTGTGGTGTCATGTACCTGCTTTGGGATTTATGCTCCATTTACTGTGTCCTAATCCTGTGCCACACAATAGAGTTCCTGTCCCGGCTGCCACACTGTGTGGGGCACGTCTGTGGGCACAGCACCTGGCATGAGACACGTGAGAATGGCCATGATGGCTCCATCTCAACGTCCAGCTCCCAACCAGGACATGCAGAATTTTGAGGCTGGGCTGTGGGGTCAAGCTGTCTTCCCCCCAACCCCAATTCTGCCATTGGCCAGCAAAGCAATAGTAGGCAAATTGTTTAATTCTGGACCTGTCATTCATGCAATGGCCCATTCATGCCAAGATCACAGATATTGAGAGAATGAAAATGAAGCAACACACGGAGAGCGCTCAGGTGAATGTGGGTGTAGATGGGGCGCCATGAATGAGAGATCGCTATTAATTTACTTCCTCTGATTCTCAGGGTAATCTGAAGGATAGGCTTTATCTCCAGAACAAATATGAGACACAGGGGTGTTATAACACTTTTCTAAGTCCACAGGGTGTTTATGCGGCAATACTAGGATTCCAGCTGAGACCAGAAGGACCCAGAAGGCTCGGATCTTCTCATGAAGCCCCCAGTCAGGGAAGTAAAGGACTTTGAATATGGGCCAACACCCTTGCGGGTGTGTTAGACTGAGGACCATTCAGGTCCCTGCCCTGCACCTGGTAGGAAAGGTAGGAAGGTAGGAAAGGAGGGCGGAGAGGCTGCAGGAGGCTGTTTGTGAAGGTGGAACTGAAGTGGGCCTGGAAGTCTTGGCAAGGGAATAGGGCACCCTCTTTCATCCACCAAGACAGGCTCGTGGGCCAGCCCCTGAGCAGAGCTGAGCTGATGTTGGACCCGGGGCGTGGTACAGAGCACAAGTGCACAGAGCGCAGAGCTGCCCTGGAGGCTCACAGGAGAAATTGCCAAAGCCAGCTTGGGTGCCAGCAGGGGGCTCTAGTCATGGTGACACTGTGCTTCTGAGGCCCGTGGAGACGGGGAGACCGACAGGGACGCTGTTTGAGAACACAGGCATGAAGAGACAAAGGCTGAGCCAGGCTGGGCATCTTGGGAGAGGACAGGAATGTCTGTAAGGACAGTAAAGGTCTCCGTGTGGAGAACTTGAGCAAGGGGCTCCGGATCTCTGGGTTCCAGATCATCGACAGAGGCTGCTGGTATCTCAGCCTCGGGCATTTGGGGTGCAGCGTGTCTGGCACACAGCTTCACTGAGCTTCCCGGCCCGCCCTGGTGTGTGCTCTGGGCTGCTAGATCCTGCCTGGCTTCTCCTTACAGCGCTGGTGTTGGGACCCAGTGGGAAGACTGCAGTGACACAGGATGGAAAACGGAAGGAAGCTGGGCCCGTGCGGTGGTGAGATCAGACACAGGAAGGACTGGGAAGATAATTGCAGAGGCTGCAGGCGAGGCAGAAGAGCTCAGCACCCCGAAACTCCTTTCAAGGGATGTGGTTTAGTGGAGGGGAATTGGGCCAAGGCCAGAAGCCAGACTGGCTGGGAGAGGTGATTTGCATCTAAATATTGAACATCTTAGAAATTCTTCTGTCTGCATGTTTACTCATCCCTTCCCAAGGCTCTGTCAATCGGGGCTGAGTTTTCAGCAGTCGGAGACATGGTCCTGGCTCAGTCACCACCTGGCTGTAGTCACTGTGCCTCTCTGATCTCCAGTTATCCCTAAAATAAAAGCTTGCGTTGGGTGAGCTCTTAGTACTTTCTAAGCTTTGAAATATCTTCGAGTCCTGTTTCCATTCCTCTTTAGTTCTATGAGGCAGGGGACAGTTCTTTCCAAGTCAGTTTTCCTGGTATCACTAGTTTGAAGGTAATCTGGGAGACAGAAGACCAGAGACACCGGGCAGGGTTACACAAGTAGTGTCATGTTTCACTTCTTTGTAGACAAAGGGCAGTGCCCACACCCGGTGCTTCAGCAGGGCCTTTATCCCAGAACCCCTGACTCAGAACCTTCCTTTGTCCTGAGGAAAAATCCTATACTCACGTCCCTCCTCCTTCCAATTGCTCTAAGCGCTTCCCTACAGGGGGTGGGAGAAGTGAAGCCTCCTGAGTTCATCCAAGACCTCTGGATGTTGGGGCCCAGGGCACAAGGAGAGAGGGCTTATCCAGTTCCAGCTTCCCCAGGGCAGTGACCAGTGGAAATTCTGTGATGGCCTCTGCAGACCCAGAGGACACGGAATCTGCTCCTCTTCCTCCAGCTCCCAAGCCCGCCCTCGGGCTTCTAAGATACAGGAAATGGTGCAACTATGAAAATGCAGGTCTGGAGTTCAACTCAGAGGCTGATAACTGGGACCTCCAGAATTTTAAGAAATGCTGCATGAGAGCTTGAACCCCTCAGCTGGAGTCAAAGGGAGAGAGGAGTGGGCACTGAAGGTGGGCTTGCCTTCCTAAGCTTTGGCAGGTTACTTCGTTGTTCATAGATTCATTTTCCTCATCATTTCTAAAAATGGTACGAAGGCCAGTTGAAGCAGTTAATGTCTGACGAGACTTCAGCACTGTAGAGCAGAGGAGTCGCCAGCATGCCTGGTGTTTTCCTCCCAAAGCACTGCCAGCTGCGTGCAGGTGCCGTGCTCTGCTGAGTGCACCCCCAGGAAGGTCCCTGTGGACACTGGTCCCCCTCAGAGACAAAGCAGCATTTCTGGTCTGAATTGAGAGCAGCTGTCTCCACAAGGGCCTGGTCTGTAGGAACCCAGACCTCCCTCTTTGCGTAATTCAACACAACTAGGAGAGGAGGTCATTCTAAAAATTAGGATGGGTGCCTTTTGTGTGTAAGTGAGTAGAATGTGTTCCTTTCCCATAGGTTCAATATCATCAGCTGAGTATTTTGAAATATTCTTACCTGAGGCATAGTCCCTTTGAGGAACACTTGGGGGTGCTTTGACTTTCAGCCTGTGGAGAATAACATTAGGCAAATGGTCAGTGAGAAGAAAAAATGCTATCAAGATCCATAGTAAGAGCAGGTGTAGAGATAACATGTAGACAATGAATGGCTTCTTGTAGGCCTGACACGGAAAGACTTCATCTAGTAAATGGAGTGAAGCCCACCTCTTCCCTCTTCCCTGTGAGTAGAGTGACTGTGACCTGGGCACAGGCAGTGAAAACCTCCACAAGGAGGAAGCACCAAGTTCAGAGCTCCAAGAAAGAGAACTGGTTGACAGAAAGATAAGAGAGATGAACTCTTTTTTAATGAATTATTCAATGGATGCCTTAGCAGCTGGTGGGGAAAATGGGCTATAATGAGAACTGAAATTATTTTTGCAACATTAAAGAAATGCTGAATAAGTGATGGCTCCAGATTGAGAATTTTATTATTTAGCTTATGTAGAAACTGAACTGTTTCAAGCACTCTCAAAACTACCTTGGAATCTTTATGTACATAAAACATGTGGTGGGCCCTCCCTGGTGGCGCAAGGGGTTAAAGCACAGCCCTGTAGCATGAGTCTGATCCCCACACCTCTGGCCTGTACCCCAGTTCTGTATGCATAAATCAATAAATCTTTTTTAAAAATTAAAAAATATAACACATGCTAAATATTTGTAATCTCTCCCCACTCATTCATCAAAGAAATATAAAATTATGTTTTAAACATATATCCCACTTTAGATGGAAAAATGCACAAAATGATATAAAAATAAACTATTATATATATATAGGTAGATAGATATGCCCCACTTTTTAGCTTTTTATAAGTTGACAATACCTCCCTACCCATTATTTAAAATGGATAATGTTTATAGTAAATTATCTTCACAATAGTCATTCATTTTTCTTAAGAATGATTTGCTTTAACATTTTAAAAAATATATCTATATTGGCCCTCCCTGGTGGTGCAGCGGGTTAAAGCACAACACTAGGAAGCTAAAGCCACTTCCACATGAGTTCGATCCCCACCTGCCCCGGAGGAGTCCACATGGCGCGTCAGGCCTCTCCTGACCCACCCGCTGCTCCCCTCAGCAGTGTACTTC
>NW_004567112.1:21088430-21109819 GCF_000260355.1 Condylura cristata | reverse complement strand
TTTATGCATACAGAACTGGGGTACAGGCCAGAGGTGCAGGGGCGGTGAGAGGATTCACCAGAGACAGAGTGGGGAGCAGTGGGCGGGTCAGGAGAGATCTGCCGCGCCATATGGGCTGGGATCAAACTCCAGCTGAAGTGACTTTAGCTTCTTACTGCTGCGCTTTAACCCGCTGCACTACCAGGGAGGGGGGTGGTGGTATCTTAATACCCCTAGGTCTGAAGGGCCCCATCGTAGAAGATACAGACTCAAGAAAGAACGGGACCCCACCAGGGATGGAAGGTGTGGTTTCTGCTCCCCCTTAGCAGCCAGCAGCTGCACCCCAACCCCCAACACTTCAAGGTCCCTGTTTTCTCATTCGACCGTGGACAACTCTGTCACGGTCTTGTGTTAGGAAACCAGAGTGTTCAACCATACTTCCTCCTCTCAGGGTGGCACCTGCTGCCTGGCTAACAGTGAGCGCTTAGCTGCAGGTCACTTAGCACCAAGGGGCCATCGACTTCACCCAGGGTGTTGACTGTGGCCGCCATTTTCCAAACTGAGAAGAAACACGGCTTGTCAAGTAAAGTGTTTTTGGAGACAAGGGGCAGGATGAAATAGAAACTGGAAAATTTCGGGTTCCATGGCTGTTGGGAGGATGACGATGCAATAGAGAGATGTATTGTACAGAGGCTTCATGAGTGAGAAAACTGGTGTCCTGGAAAACTGGCAGCTGTGAGACAATTAATCTCAAGTTGCAACTGATGAAAACAATGGCCATAAGGTTCTCTCCCTTCAGTGAGATTCTGTAGGTGTCAGAAATAAGAAATGAAAATGATCACATACCTCTCCCAGTCATAGGACAGGACATGGGGACAGAGTCTCCTCCCTGTGAGCCACCCACTGCCTCACAAGTAACGGTCCCTTATGTAGATGAAGCCTCATTTATATTCTGTGGTCTAAAAACACGAGGAAGTGATATCCTACTCTTTTGTGATCCCTCACTTTCAAGTGTACTAAGGCTTATTTCCCTCTCCTCAGCACAGGCTCACACACAGGTTGTTCTCTGTGTGCTCATTGTGTCATAGTTGTTTATACAGAACTATGGAGGCTAACTTACTTCTTGATTTTGTTCATTATTCCACCTTCATTGTTCTTAATATCATGGACCATCTTTTGAAGTTGCCTGTAAGAAACAAAATTAAACATAAAATGTTAATGACAAGGTTGATTTTTTTAAAAGAAGTCTTCTATCCTTTTTGACTACAAAAAGGGGAAAAACTTTACCAAATAGTATAAATTATATTGCATTTAATTAATGTGGTCATCTACTACTTCAGTAAGTTGAAAATGTGACTGCTTCTAGAAGGAATGTGATTGTGGTGAAGTCTCTGTCCTTTGGATGTCTGGGGCAGCCTCAGGCTGTGAAGAGGAATTCTAATTCTCAGATCTGTCCTTTCTGAGGAGACATTTGAGGCAAAAGCGTTTTGATCCTTTCAAAAGCCTCACTGCTTATCATTTACTGTTCTTAGAGTATCCACAGAGCAAGCACTGTTGAAGGTCACCCCAGAGGCTGAAATCAACAAGATGTTGTTACTGTTGTTAAATTGACTTGGTATAATCTGGAAAAACTATTATTTAAAAGTTGCACATACGCAAAAGTCATAATGAAAATGACCTGCAAATCTGATTGCATTGGAAAAACTGCACAGCATTGAAAGCTAAATGACAATGATATACTGCAAGAAATATCTGCAGCAAATAATGGTCAAATAACTATGCTTTCATTTACAAAGAAATCTTGCAACTCAGTAAAAAAAAAAAGTAATTCAATAGGAAAATGAGTGGAAAAAGTAAAGTGACTGTAGACTAGTGAAAGGTATTTCATATCACCTATATTTCATATCACCTATTTCATATCCTATATTTAAGGAAACATAAGTCAAAACAATGAGATGTGTTTTGCTTATTAGAATAGTGAAACTTCAGTATGATAAAACCTAGGGTTGATGAGGGTATGAGAATACAGATACTCTCGGGAATATAAATTGTTATAAATCAATATATCTGTCAAAATTAAAAACCTCCATACCTTTTGACTCAAAAATTCCACTGCTAGGAATTTGCTTTATGAACATAGTCATAAAATAATACCACTAAATACACACGGACATGTTTATTGCAGGATTATGTGTCGTAATCCTTGTCCGCATGTTCCTTTATCCTCCTAAAAACCTGGAAACAACCTAACTGACCATCAGTTACAAAAAGGGAACTAGTTAAATAAACTTTGATACAAGTCACATAAAGGAATACCATAGACCCTTGTGAGGGAAAAAAAGAAACATAGATTGGTATTGCTGATATATAAAAATTCCCAAGAGATTATTGTTAGCAAAATGGAGGAGAAAGAGAAAGAGAGAGGGAAGAGAAGAGAGTTTAGAGTAGTGTGTCTCACCGTGTGGGGGTGGGAAGGAAGGCACCCACAAGCACCCGCGCAGTGGGTGGGTTCGGGGAGGCTGTGCATCACTTTTTCGAAGGAGATTTAAGAAAAAGTTAAAAGGTGTCCTCAAAGCCGACAGAGGCCTTCACACAAATCAGAAAAGCTGCCCGTTACTTGGGGTGGGCTCTGCTCAGGGGCAGAGCAAACAGAACGATAATAGGCTTGGGGGTACCCGCGCACAGGGGCTCACAGGCAGTGGGATCCAGAGGCCCTGACGAGGGTGGGGGCTTCTACTTCACACAAAAAGGGGACTTTAGTTTCTAGTGAAGATTTTATTTCTATACTTCTTGAATCTTTGTAACCTGTATATGTACAGAGGTCACTTCTATTACCTATTTTATGTCCACATACAGAGGAAAATGTTAAGTACAGGGCCACATTTTCTCTCCTGCATAGTAAATTCCTGACTCTCTTTTTATATATAAAGAGAAGAATAGGGTGTGTGAATTTACCTTGCTGGTTAGCCGTTTTTTTGTTCTGAGAAGATTATTTGATTTGGCTGTTTTAGTTTGTACACTGTCACTGTTCTTGGAGAAAATTGTGATTTCCTATAAACCTGAGTGCTGGTTTCCTTGACTGGGGGGGGGGGGGAAGGGGAGGCCTTCTGTTAGGTGATATGCATTGGAGGAGAACGTTTGAACTAGCATAGATCTATGCTAGGGGGAAATCTTAGAAACATTCCCTTGGCTGTAGGATCTAGAACACGTGTGGAACAACACTTTTGCTAGGAATTACTTTAAGGCTAAATACCCCCCCCATGGGAAAAGAGAGATTCTCAAACAAGAAGTGGAGACGTAGACTGAGGGTTTGGGGGAGCTCTTTCTCTTTCTAGGTCTAATGACTTTGGGTGCTGGGATCTGGGATAACACAGACAAGCCTGAGGGATTTTCAATAGCGGGGAGCCAGGGAAGGGACTTTCTGGCTTTATGACCTTCTGGCTGGCTCTGGGCCTTAGCTCTGAGAAGGGCTATTCCCGACACCATAACTAAAGATTTTCAACAGAGAATTCCTCTCCATCATCCCTGTAGTAGTTGCAGCCCATTTTCAGCTGGGCTATGGGGGTGGTGTGTTCCTGTGGCATGAAGGGATAGAAGAGAATGATTAGAGAAACTTCATTCAGGACATGGTTAAGGTTGTATCTTGGAGAATTATCCTCAGTGGGGGCCCACTGAAGACCACAAGTCTGGATGTGAGAAGGGGTAAGGGCTTAGTTGTAATTTGGGTAACAAAGGGAATGAAAACATATTTATAGTCCCCACTTAGGGAGGTGGTGGTGGGATGCTGTCAGAGCTCAGCCACGCTCCAGGCCCAGGAGCAGAGAGGAAAGGCTGGCGGGGCTGGCGGGGAGAAGGGAAGAAACTCTCCTGCCCGAGACACCCTGAGGGTCTCAGGAGCTGGACCCTTGGGTTGCCTTCCAACACTCTGGTATTCCAGGATTTGTTCCCATATAACCTGCACCAAATGGTCTCCTTTTCCTGAGGAATTTTAAACAATCTGAGCTAGAAGAAAGGGGAAAAGTGAAAGAGGATTGCTGGTGGAGAGGAAGAGATTGAGAGGAAATTGAACCAGATATGTTGTGAAGAGATGGAATAATTCAAAGGGAGAGCAGAGAGCGGTGCTGGTTTTTCCCACCCTCTAGTTTTTCACTATTTAACTGGTAAAAGGACTATGAGCCAGAGTGAAGGGTCCTATCAGATGTTCTGAAGAACAGGGAGCCTGGGGCTGACCCTAAAAGCAACTTTGCCACAGGTGCAGATTCAACGTGTAAATCGCTGCAAAACAGTTGGGTACAATTGTGTCCTTTACTCAACTTGATATTTGCTGCTTCTTGGCATTTCTTTATGACTTTTTATCAGATTATGAAGTTATTGTGATTCTAGTAAACTGTTGAATTGTTTCATAAATGATATGTTTTTTGTTTAAACTTTGCATCTTGTTGACAGCTTGCTCAGTTACTGCTGTTACCAGGGAAGTGTCCACACAAGCAGCGCCTCAGCTCTGCCCACACAGCCGGCTGCTCTTGGAGGTGTGGCCCTACCTGGGGGCACTTTTCCTCCTTTGCTACCTGGGGCGAAGGGACAGGCCACAGGTTGGGGAAGGTTTGCTGAGTTTAGATGGCAGTGGTCTTACTGAGATGAGTTGTCAGTAAGTGTAGGTGAAAGCAGATAACATAAAATAGCTCCAGTTGGATTATTCCTTTCAGCTAGCCTCCCACAGTTGTGGAAGGTTTGAGAGATCAAACTGTTCTCATTTTTAAAAGTTGTGATGAGAAAACCATGTTCATTTAACGAAATATAGTAAACACAGTATTTAACATATTTAAAATACATGCATATGCCATTTTGAAACAGTATGGCATTTTGATACAGTGAGCAGGTCATATAGATAGTTTTAATAGTCATAATTCCATAAATCAAGTCAAATTTTGTATTCTCTCTCTCTTTTTTTGGTTAAGATTTCAAGCATTTGAAGTAATATCAACAAACTTAGTTATGTAAAAACAGACTAGTGTTGTGTGACTCTGGCTGAACTTGGGTCTCAACAGATTTTGATCCCAGGAAGCACTGAGGGAGGAAAAAATTCCTAGGAAAAGTATCAACAGTTTTCAAATAAGTGGCATACTCTAGAAACTGAAAGCCAGAACCACTGGAGGCTTTTGAGATGAAGGAGGCTGGGCCCACACCCAGACTTTCTAACTGGGCAGGTTCCAGGTGGGTTCTGCTGATTTACATTTTTAAGTTCCCAGGTGGTGAGACCGACCTTTAAGCACAGCTGTGAGGACTCACACCTTTTCCACCTGGGGCCTTTTAGTTGTGTCCAAATAAGGAATGTGCCCTCTAGGGGGAACTGACGTCCTCATTACCTGAGGACAGATAGGTGAGGCTTCAAGTAAACAGCTGAGCAGTTACTTGATAACCTAGGGTGGGCGTGTGCTTTGTTGGACTGTGGGACTTCTGACTTTTCTCCATGTGGACTTAGAATACCCAAGGTCTGGGTATTTTTACTTTAAAAACTGCAGGGTGGGGTGGAAGTGTTCCAGGAACCATCCCAAAGGGGCCGGACTGCCTGGAGCAGATGTCTAACATGGAATCACACAGTTTGCTGTGATGGTTGGACTAAGACACACCCACAGCCTTGTCCTCGCTGTCACTCATCTTGCAAAGACTCGAGAAACAGGAAATAAAGACAGTAAGGATCCAGAGTGGAGGAAAAGGCTTACCCAGACTCTCTCCCCAGGAAAGCAAGAAGCAAGTTTGAGTCAAGGGCGTGATGCCTGCTTTCAACAGGGGAAAAGAGCAGGGGAAATTCGATGCCAAGGTGTGGATCCCAGTGACCAGGCTTTTACTTTCACCTCTGCTCTGATCAATATAATTTATGCACAAAGACATTGCTTATCTGCTTGCCTTTTGGCCCCAGGCAGCCTGGCACCAGGAGCTGATCACAAACAGCCCAGCCTTCTTCAATAAACTTCTGAATGGAAGTGAAGAGCTTCCATCCATCTCCATCTTGGAAGTGGTCTTGACTTTGGGTACAGAGGTGAATCACTGGGGAGCTTCTAATGATTCTCATGCCTGGGCCTCCCTGGTGGTACAAGGGATTAAGTCTCAGCACTATCAAGCTATCCAAAGCCACTGCAGCTCAAGTTTCATCCAGGGCCAGGGAGCTGACCCACATGGTGAAATAGACCTCTCCTGTCTCACCTGCTGCTCCCCTCAGCCATGTATTTCAGTGGATCTGCCTGTTCTGCTCCCCACTCTGTCTCTGGTGAATCCTCTCAACCCCTCACCCCCACCCCAGACCTCTGGCCTACACCCCAGCTCTTGTATACATAAATAAGTAGAATAAATCTTTTTAAAAATAATTTTAAAAAGCCTCCATCCAGGCTACTGACTTCTAGGTGAACCTACAGACCGTGGGTTCCAGAAAAGTCATGTGTGGCCATGGTTGAGCACCATGGCAGTATGACCAGTATTGTCCTGGGCCGGCGGTATTACTAGGCCAAGAGAGGAGATCTTTGTAGAGCCCCAGGAAAGCCCACTAGCTAAGAGTTCCCCAAGAGGAGAGGAGGGCACAGGTGCTGACTGCCCGTCAGAAAGGCATCTACAGGCCCAGAACAGCCTCAGGAAGGAAGGTGGAGGGACAGACAGACCAGGCAGAGCTCAGTCAGGCCAGCGGGCACCAGCAAGGCAGCAGCAACGGGCCTTCTTGCCACATCACCCAAGAGTAAAGCATATTTTACAAGTACTTTTTCAGTAGCTTACTAAATACAGGAGATGGTTTAAAAGATGGGATCACCTGCAAGAAGTCTGTTTTTCCAATTTTAGTAAGGGGAAAGAAAAGATCAAAGAACACCTTGACTGCTTTTCAGCTCCTTAGTGTATTCACAGAGAACCACGAAGGGGCAGGTTTTAGCACATTTCTTTTTCACTTCTGTCTTTCCAAAGAAGATAGAATGCAAAAGTAATGTTAGTCAGAGAAAATCCCTGTTTAATCTGGATTTAGGAATGAAGTAAAGAGGGTTTTAAATTAAACTCCCTGCAAACACAAAGAGCAGGTAAATCCTTCCTCCTTCATCACCCCCACAACTAAGGCTGGGTCCAGTCCTGGTGTCTCCCTGTCGGGATCTGTGAGGCCAGCCCTCACCTCAGAGCCAAGATCTCAGGCGGACCCTTCTCCTTCTCATCAGGGCAGTTCTGCCTCGTCAGAAAGCACCTCCAAGCCATTTGGGAAGTTTATCTGGGCCCTTTTCAGCTGATATTTCTAAAACACAGCTTTCACCAGGCCACTGCCTCCTTAGGAACCCACACAAGTGTCTGCTGAGTCAGGCCTGAGAGTTTGTCTTGGCCTAGAGTTATTCAGTGGCTTCTAGAACTTCTAGAACCCCAGTTGATTTCGGTTCTGCCCTGTGATGTTTACATTTGCTTGGTTGCACTGCCTTAGGATGGCTTTATAGTACCAACTTAGATGTTTCCAAGATCCAGAGAATTTCCCCCAATATTCTCCTTGGTATATATAGAAGCAAATAAGACATCCATTGTGCTATGAATGGAATTTTAAAAACAAAACCATCATCACTGGTCTGCTGACGTCCCACCTTACTGCTGCTGGAGATTCTTTCAGGATGCCATTCATCATTTTCACAGTACATTATATTTCTTTTTCTTTACTCAGGGAGGTCATGATTAGGGTGGAAAAGCAAAAGAGAGACTGGACATGGGCAGGTCTCCTGGGCTCTGGCCCAAGCCCAGGAGAGAGGGATACTGAGAACAGGCGAATAACACCAGGAGTGTCCTTTAGGGCCTCGGCCAGCAGAGGGAAATTGATGGCTGTAGCGACAGCCCTCCAAGAAGACGTTGCTAGGACACAGGCCATGTTGGGTGGGAGGCTGGGCAGTTAGAAACTGCTGCTGCCTTCATTTGAAATGTCATTTTGCATCATGGGTTTTGCATTCATTATAAAATAGTACATTAAATATTTATCTTGATGTGCTGACTTGGGAGCTCCCATTTCAACTTTCGTATTTTGCTTTGCTTTATGCAGCACATGTATTTGCCTTATTTATTCTACAAACACTGAGCGAGCATATAATGGGTCAGGCACCTGCCGGATGCACAGCTAACCTGTGCATGCCCCAAGCATGCAGGAAGAAGGTTCTGCTGCCTCCTCATCACCTATGAGGGGACCTGGGAAGCCAGAGGCACATGCAGACAGAGGAGTTTCTCTGATTCACACAAAATATCTTCCTTTTGGAAAATTTCTGCTCAAGCTGGATGTCTAGCCACCAGCTGCCATTTTGAAGCTGAATGCCACTCTCCGGTGACTGTCCTGTTAGTGGCACGTAGCAGAACCTGCCCCATCACTGGCATCCTTCCTCTGCCCTCACCAACAACCTCTTCTCATCCTGGCACAGCTTCCTCCGGCCCCACTTCCTCCAGCCAGCTGGGGCATCATTGGTGTTAAATTTAGATTTGCAGAGTTGGCAGCCAGACTGCTTCCTTCTGGAGAGGGAGATCACAGTGGAGCTGCTGCAGAAGTTTTGAGGGCCCTGTCCATGCTGGGAGAGCCGGGGAGGCTCTGTGGCTGTACCCCTCCCCAGTCACGATGGAGATACTGAGGCCCAGAGAGATCACACCTGTTCGTTCCCTTTCCACACAGGATCTGGAGATCTGGCGAGGAGCCAGTTTTTCCATCAGGGGTTGTGACTTCCACCTTCCCATGCCTCAGCCCAGAGTCACGGGTATAGTCCATGTCTGGGAAGCCAGGCTGATGGTGAGACTCAGGCTGTCAGCGGAAAGCAGCTGTGGCCGGCACTTACTGGGCATGGGCCACGTGACAGGTCTTTGCAGGCCGCGTCTCAGTTCGCCCTCACCCTCAGGGGCAGGTCCTCCTATCACAACTCAGTCTTGGTAAACATTAATCCCACCTCATAAAAACACCCATGTTAGCAGTTTTTAAGTGTGCAACTCACTTATTAGTCCAGTCTACCTAGCATATTCACACACTTGTGATTAACCCCATTTTTAAAATTTTCTTGATGTGTTTAATTGTATCTTTTCTACTGAGGTAACGCCAGTTTAAACCACTGTATATGAGTTGATGCGAACCCACTCCAATTTTTGCTCAGAGAAGTTCATTCCTTTGCCCCTAATTCAGCGCCCCTGGGTGGCAAACACTGACTTGCCTCAGGTTGGCCCCTCATGAGGGCAGGTGACGGGCTTCACCCAGTGTCCCTCGGGTGTCCTCCTGCCTGCCTCTGGAGAAGACATCCAGTCAGTCCCTCAACCAGGCCAGCAGCTTTCTCTAGGGCCAAGTGCTGCTCCCCCTATTGCCTGCTATGGGCCCCTCAGGTCAGACATACTGTTTTAGGGGGCCTGGGCTCTTGGGCCTGCTTCAGTCTTTAAGGAGGGGCAGAGAAAAAAGAGGAAGAGACAAGTGTCTGAAGGAGGAGGAGAGAGTATGTAGTACCCACAGGAGGCCAGAGGGAATGTTCAGGGGGGCCCCCTGGGGGTCCAGACATGCTCTGGAGTGGCTGAAGGAGACAGAGCACCACCCTCCTGTGCGTCCTTTCTCAACACCCAAGGCCACCAAGGCCTCCGGAGAGCAGGGAGTAGGTTCCCCTCACGCCCGAGCACCTCACTGCCTGGGTTGTGTCTCAACCACCCACGGACCAGAGAAAGTAATTTGCATGTTTCTCCAGACCCGCTGCCATTTCTTTCTTTCTTCCTACCAAGAGCTGCAACTATTTTGTGGCAGTCATTGGCACGTCACCGCCAATGTGGGCTGTGTGCACACAGAAGTGGGCCTGACTTCACACACCAGGAGTCGGGACGATCCTACCAACACTCTGAATCCTTTAGAAAATCCTGGCGCTTCCTTTGCCCAGTGAGAGGCAGTCGGGGTGGGACAGCACCTGCCAGGATGAGGGAGAACGGGGAGCCAGCCTGTGCTAACCTTGCTCTGAGAGTTCTTTGAAGATTTACCACTTGATATGACAACAGAATTGTCCCAGTGCCTTCCTGTCCTGATTTCAGGGCCGGAGCCCGCAGCCAGTGGGATCCCACACTATCCTTCCCCTGAGAGCCAACCTCGCTGTTTGCCCCCCTCATCACCCACAAGGCACAGGGGGCTCGGCAGGGGAAGCTTCTTCCTGAAGGGCGATAAGAGCAGATCGTGACAACTGAAAGGGCTCAAGGAGGAGCCTGGAGGAAAAGCCTGGGCACGTGGTTTGGGGAGGCAGGTGGGTGCCATGTCCCATCCCGCTCTGATGTGCTCATTGTTCTTTGAGGTGCTGAGGCTGAAGTTTTACCATTTCAGTCTCTCCTCCACTAGCATGAAATGTATCCTGAGCAACGAGGAGTCTCAAATTTGTAAGACCAAATGACAGAGAAGTAATTCTAAGTGTTTCAGAAAATCGTGAAAAGGTAATTTTCTGTAATTCTAGAAAATGAATGTGTTTTAGGAACTTGAAACTGTTCTTTTAAAAATTAACCTTAGTGAGGAAAAACGTAAGTCTGGACAAAGATACATGGTACAGTGCAACATTATCTTCCATTAGGCTGGTAATTGATGTCTACAACTAAAAGCTTAGGTATTTTCAGGAAGTAAAAAGTGACGTTGAGGAATATAGCTCCCATGTACTGAAAAAATTGGCTCTATTCAAGCTCATGTCACTGGATATTGAGGAGCATCATATGGAGGCATTGAAATGGAGGGGAGCATTGTAGTTCTAAAAGCTATCTAGAAATAGATCAATAATACATTCCAAAAAGCTCTAATATTCAAATTTTATCTGTCACAAAAATATGATTATGGATCTATGAAATACACTCTTGTGGAAAATATGGAAAATAATTTCATTACCAATTTTTCTGTGGTGAAATACACATAATGTGAAGTTCACCAACTCGGTGTATTTGATCAATTACAATGTTGTGTAAGCCCTGTTAGTGTGCAATAGAGGGGTACCTAGGGACCCCAAGACAGTTAAGGGGTGCATGCTCTGAAAGGGGTGCAATCATTTGCAAGCACAAAGGCAAAGGAAGCAGACGGATCCCAAAAGAACTCTTGGACCAAAACCCAGCCAGCAGACTCACCCTAAAGTGGGGTCTCTGAGGCCTGAGAGCCATGGGCCTAAAGCACCTTCCAGCAGGGAGCCACAAGAAAGGCCTTGGGCCCCAAGAAATGAGGAGAGACCTAAAACTAAAAATGTGCTGCATCATCCAACATACATCGCCTTGTTTGTTCCCAGCGGCGCCCATGCAGGGAGTCTGGTGCATGTGGGGCAGGGACTTGTTGGTCAAGGCCGCTGCATGCACGTGGGGGCAGGGATGGGGGCTGGGGGGGCGTGGGGGGAGTGTTGCCTGTCTATGCTCCTCCCCTTCGAGCAGTTATATCCATTGCACCACCACCTTCAGCCCCAAAGGAAACCTCTCCACACCCATGAAGCTGTCATTAGCACCTTAAAAAAAATGTTTATTTATGCATACAAGAACTGGGGTACAGGACAGAGGTGCAGGGGTGGTGAGAGGATTCACCAGAGACAAAATAGGGAGAAGAACAGGCAGATCTACGAAGTACACTGCTGAGGGGAGCAGCGGATGGGTCAGAAGAGGTCTGCCGCACCATGTGGGTCAGCTGCCTGGCTGGGAGCTGCAGTGGCTGCTGATAGCTTCATTGTGCTGGGACTTAACCCCATGTACCAGAGAAACCCAACTTTAAAGCACAATTTCACCCCTATTTACCTTCGAGATTTTTATACGAATAGCTCTTATTTTAATCATTCATACCCAGAAGTTGTTTTCAGCATTAGTCAGTATATTGGGGCCAGTGATCTGGGACGGTGATGATCTTTGAATTGGACAGGCTATGAAATCAAAGTCTGTCCATTGTAACAAGAGGACTCTGACAGTTTAAAATGCAAAGTGGTAGTGTGTTTGAGGAGGGTCCACTTTCCCAGTGATTTGGGAATTTTCCTTTTTGAAAAAAAATTTTTTATTTGAGTGTATTGTGATTAATGGCACAAAAATAAAAGCACTATTTCCTTCTTGTTCAAACTGGGTATAAACATTAATGACCTTTATGTGCTTTCAAGATTATTCTTCATTCTGTAGCTTTTTGTGCTTGGAATCAAGTAACTTTATAAAGTAGACAATAGAAAAATTAAACGGGCTGGGGACGAGAGGGGAGCAACAATTCTTTCTGTGTTCAAGCTCCACTCTGCTCCTCTGTCCCAAGCACCCTTAGTCAGAGCTTCCTCTTGGGAATCCCCTTTACTTAGGTGTGGTCTCCCTCCTCTGACCTTTCTTTCCTTCTTATCATGACTTTCTGAACAATGATCCATTCTTCCAGCTACCCTCTGTGTGGGAATTAGAGGGGCACAGCTCTGCCCCCTGGGTCTGAGCTAGCTGTCAGGTTAGTGATGCCCAGCTGGGTGTTAGTGGCAGATAATGGCTTAATGTTGGAACCCATTATATATACTTCATGGTGCTGAACTCTGAACCACGAGCTGCTGCCTGATCTCACGTGGATGCCTCGCTAATAACACGATATGGGGTGGCAGGAAAGCACAGCCCAGGAGGGATTTTTGGTAGGTGACATTCATTGAGCTCTGCTGCCCTAAATTTAACATATTTTCCACTATAACACCCAGTGCTAGACGACGTATTATTATTCTAATTTTCTGGATGAAAAAGCAAAACTAAAAGGCAGTAAGTGACCTTCTTGAAGACCATGAGCTAGTCAGTGCAGAAGCCAAGTCTCTCTGACTGAAGTTCAGGTTCTTTCCAGTACAGCAAAGACACCTCCCTGGGTGTTTCTACATTACGCCACTTTGGCCCTGTGCAATTAAGCCACACGTCAGACCAATGCCACTGTTATAATTATAACCCACTTTCGGGTCGCATGAACTAATGCGGACACATTCCTTGACAAATAGATGTCAGTAGGACACCAAGCATCTGAGTTAGCATGGAATTCAAGCTGAGACCTTGAGACGTGTGATAGCCTGAAATACTGACCACACGGTTCTGTCAGGTTTCACCCGGTTTTCTAAACAATTGACTGTTCATTTAAAAATAATTGTATCTAAGAAAAATATAGAACACAGTCCAAGCTAGAATGTTTTATTGGTCAGTAAATGACTCAGAAAAGGAAAAAAAATAAGAGGCTTGTGAGGGCACCTCCTTGGCCTCACAGGCAGATGTGAGGGCAGGACAAGTTTGACAGTCACCTTCAGCTCTCTGGGCCTCAGTTTTCTTATCTAAGAAATAAGGGGGCTGGGGAGGTGGTCTCTCAGCCCTTGTCAGCTCAGCTTTGATGTCCTGGGGCTCAGGGGCTGCTCCATCAGTCTTTATGCCAGGGAAGTGGGTTCACCCGGGGGTTCCCAAGACCTGCGATGGATATGGCTACATAATCTATAGGACCCAGTGTTCCAATGAAAATGTAGGGCCCCTTGTTCAGCATTATTCAAGTGTGGAGACTGCAATAGCTGAGCAGTTCCCACGTCTGGGGCTCCTGAACACAGCTGCACCCCCAGGAGACTCGGGGGTCTCTGCTGGGTCTTGCCTACACTGTGGGGAGGGATGAAACCTGGAGCAACTCTGGGACCCAGCTGGCCTGCTCCAGCCAGGGGGGCCAGGGAGGAAAACAGACACCCCTGGGATAGTGAAATCTTTCTCAGGAAAGCAGAAAATAGAGGCTGGTTTCAGCAGGGAGATGTAGCATGTCCCCCGATTTTCCTTGCCCTGCTTTGAAAATAGCATTGAGACCGCCTTGCGGACTGAGGGGAAGTGGGGCACTTGGAAAGGTTTATGAAAACACAGGAGTCAAAAAGGAGCCTGCACCTGGAGCTGCCGATGGCCCCTTTCAGAAGAGGAGAAGCAGGTCGGCGGGAGGGCGGGTCAAGCCAGGAAGCACAGGGCAGGAGGAGGAGTTCAGGTGGCCCTCAGCAGTGGAACAAAGTGCAGGCGTGGGGAGGAAGACGAGCTTGCTTTGATGGGCAGAGGCCTGGGCTGGGAACACGTGAGCCAGTGTGGCTGGGCACAGGCAGAATTGTGACTCCCTGAGAAGTTCCACTGAGCCGAGTGGCCATGCCCCACAGCAGAACCAGCACCCAAGCCACTTCCCTACCATGTGGTTGAGGTCAGGTGGGTCCCACAAGTTGGCAGTTCAGGTCACATTCAGGGCTCACCTTCAGTCTGGAGACAGAACTTAGTTGGGCAAAATTGGCATTCCACCCCACCTGCAGGTGGGGCCCATTTCTGGAGTCAAGGTGTGTCATCCACCTAATCCCTAAGCCTGTCTGTGCTTGGTTCCTGGAAATGTAGGAAACCGAGCAAGTTATGTGGGATCAGAGAATGCAAGCTGTCCCCAAGAACCCAAACAGAGAGACAGACCGTAAAGAAGCAGAGTGGCCAAGTCAGCGACACTTAAGGGGATCTGATGGAACCATCAAGTGTAAGGCATGTGACAGGGAAGCTGTGGTGGCCCCGCTACATCATGGAGTCTGGGTTCAGGGGACCTAGAAGGTTTCCTTGGGCAGAATGCAGGACCCTGCCAGACCTCGCGCACCTGGCTGACAGCAAGCAGCAGCCTCGCCACATCCCAGGAGGGTGATTGCACACACCTCTCACTGTCCCTACTACACATTAGAGAATTAAGCAAACTCCTGAGATCTGGATAAGATCAATACCAATTTCACGGGTCATATGGAGGAGGAGGAGAGGAGAGGAAATACAGGATTGTTTTATAATAGAACTGGAATAAACTTAAAAAACATTACACTCTCAAAATCCATCCATCAGTTTCAAAATCTATACACACAGCCTGGGGAAACCAAGGGAGAGAGAGAGAATAGTGAAGCCCAAACCGCCCCAGCTGGTGGAGAACCACTCCAGCAGAAGCTGCAGAAGCTTCACGACTGAGAAGACAACAAAAGTGGATGTTCAGTGCATCTCCTGTCCACCCCAAAATGTCTTTGATCAGGTAGTGTTCGTCCCCTGGACCTCAGGGCAACATATTCTGCTTCTAAATAAGCACAGCATGTCCACCTCTTTCTGAATTTGGATCAGACCCACCAGCTCTTGGGCTGCTGAATAGCCCTGTTATAAATGAATGTGTTAGTCTATTAACACAAGAGACCATTCCAGCATGACCTTGTGTCTGGAATGCTTTCCTGCTCTCATTTCTCTACAGGAGAGGTGGTGACTGACACAGACCTCCGTGTTACATGCAGTTCATGGAATCTACTTTTGTTTCACTTGGATTTAAAAAAAAAATACACACAGCGTACAGACCCAAGCATCTCTCGCCCATCACCCCTGGCACCTTGCACCTCACACCCAAGTTATCCCAGAGAGAGGCCAATCACTGTGGTGGGCAGAAGTCACATCAGTGGCAAAGACATAATTCACCTTCTAACCCCTAACTCCACACTGCCACTATAAGTTCATGCCAGTGAATGCATGCTTCTTGTTCTAGAGAAAATTCATCCCACTTGGTCTGAATCAGTAGCACTCTGGGCATTTGGCTCAGATACAGCTTTGTGGTGAGAACTGCCCTGTGTAATTTGGGATTTTTAGTAGCATCTTGACACCTCCCTACCAGCGCCAGCACCAGCCTCAATTGGGACGACCGAGTCTTCCAGTGGGCAAACTTGTCCCTGCTGTAGAGCCACTGAATAAATGCTGCAGTGTGCTGTGGGGGAGGCCAGCTGTAGGCACTAGCAGGGAACCCCTCAAGGGCTGAAGCGCCCCACCAACAGGCTGCCATTTAATTTCTCCCTCTTGTTTTCATATTCATGTTTGTAACAGGCCTACACCTCTTGATGTCACTATATGAGAGTGATAACAAGATCCTTTTAGAAAGTGAACCCATTTAATTAATTAGCCACAGAACAGAGGAAGTAAGTCATCCCTGGAGGAAACCAAGTAAGTGTCCCTATAAGGTATGGTGCTGGCTGGCCTGGGAGCAGGTGATGTAGAGACAGAGCTGGGAGGTAATTGTGTTCGGTTTTGAAAACTTAACATTCTAGTCCTAGTATCATAGTCCATTTGGACAATGGCTACTGATGAGGAAAGACTTGTCCAGCCATGGCTTACAGGTGACTTCTGCATCCAGAGAGGGCACCTGGGCAATGTGGCACCTGCTCTAGGGTTTCCTGGCACAGACATGCCCAGGGCAGATAGGAAGAATGAAGGAGAAACTTGATTTTTCTTAGCTGGTAATCCTGAAGTCCACATACACTAAGTAAATTTCTAGTGATTTGGCTACTGTGTATTTAGCTCTCAAGAAAAAAAAGAGCCCTTTCTAGAATATTCTGTCCACCAATGCGACACAGGTGGCCCAGCTGACAAAATGCAGGTAGGTGGAGTAAAGAGAGTGGGAAGTCAGACTTTCTAGGGAAGTCTGGCTCTACCATTAGACACTGAGCTTCCTTTTTGCCCCCACATCAGCACTGGCCTCTGACCCAAGCTTATCAAAGAATGAGAAGAAGGGAGATGCCTGAAGGCACATGTGTGCTCGAGTTGTTCTGTCTACTCCATGCCAGTGGGCAGCTTCTTGCTTTGCTTGCCACCTCCGTTCAAGGGGTTGGAGCCACTGCTGGGGGCAGGAAGAGGGACAGCTAACGGCCCCTTGCAAGGGTGGATGGAAGCACCAGCTGTGTTTGCTTTTCATTACTTATGATGCTGCCCATGTGACAGCGATCACACTGGGCATTTTTGACCATGTCAAAATGACCCATGGTCTCTACAAGTCTGTCAGGAAGGCATATCCAGTCTGGACAGTTGAGGAAACAGTTGAGAGAAGCTGAGAGGCATCCTCAGGGCCCCACAGTAAGTGACTGGCAACTGGTGTTCAGCCTTTAGATGCCACCTGCATCTTCCTATTAGCTGATCACAGATACTGTCTCCTTGGTTGCATCTGGATGTCATTCAGACCCCAGTGTTCAGAGATAGACAACTTTCAAAGCAGTCAGAGAAAAATTTGACAATAGATTGGAAACTGTTTAATGCTCTCAAGAAAATTGACAATTGGTCAATTGATAATTGATCCTCATTTTATCCAGAGGGTCATGGATAAAATGGTAACCATAAGGGATGTAACATATGTCAGACATAGCCTTCATGTTTAGCACATCATACCGCATCAGAGCCTCTTTTTTTTTTTTTTCAAACTGTTCCAAACTCCTCATTGGACATGAGCACCCCGGGGAGACGAAGGGTGGGAAAGGTGAGGAGTATATGCGCTGATCACAAAGGAAAAACGTCCAGGTGTGGCCAGGGAATACAGGTGCAGAGAGATGGATGAGTCAGGCTGAGGGTTGGGGGTGATGCTGTTGACAGAAATAAGAAGGGCTGGTAAAGAAAGGTGTAAAGAGGTGACTTGTTTCTGAAGAATTGACTTGAAAGGTTAAGTAAAGGAAACTCCCGTCAAGGACTCCGAGAAGTCACGCCCTGGAATCTAACAAATGATCTCTCTGAGTGGAAGCCTGGTGGTGGGGCCCAGACACCCATGACAGGGCTCTGTCATGCTCCACCGTGTTATTAACCACGTAGACAAAGGCAGGGAAGGACTGTTTGTCACGTCTACTGTCCATGCAAAGCTAAATGCCACAGATGTCAGACTCAACAGGTAAAATAGCCAAAATAACTGGAAAGAAGAACTGAAACTTGAAATCTATCAAGGATCAATGTAAATCAATGTGGCTGTTCAGAAAATCAATCATACACCTACAGAATTAACAAGAACAACAAAAAATGATCTTAATCAGTCCAGTTTTTAATCTAATAATCACCTTACAAGGGTTGCTGTGTCAGCTGTTTATTTAATCTTTAAGGCAGTCCTCTGAGATCAGTACTGTTATTATCTCTGTCTGAATGGCTGAAAACTAGGACCAGAGAGAGTAAGTAAACTTGCCTGAAGTCATGCATCCTTTAACTGAAAACCACCACGCTTTTTAACCAATAAGCTAAGAGTTGAGGAGACTTGAGTACACTATGTTAAAAAAACTTTTCCACTTTTAAAAACTACCTGAGTGCTGCAAAGAAAAATATGCAGGCACAGATGATGATGAGCCCAGGGATGGTTACTAAAAATGTAAAATTTCCTCTTCACATTATCTCCATTAACATGAAAAGATATATTCAACGTGGTTCAACATTTTTAATGTCTACCAAGAAACTTTTATGGTCACAGGAATGTGTACTGTGGAAGGATTGAGAAACGAAGTCTCAGCTGGTTTTCTGTGGCCCTCACTACCTTCTAAAATCCAGGGAAGATTATGGTTAAGAATTGAGTTTATGGAGTTTCTGGATCCCTGCTAACAGAGAAACCTACTCCGTGTGGTGCCTCAATGAAGAAAAAAGGGTGATTCTGAGCCCACACATTCCTGTGGTCACATCCAACCTAGCTGCCTTGCATTTCTCCATTTTTCCACAGCAGAGATTCTCAGGCTGAGAACCCATCCCTAACTGCATCTATCTGAGAATGTTCTGGTCCTTTATCACGAGAAGTCCCTGTTTCTATCTGATCCTGCCTGTCCTCATTCCTTGTTGGACTTTCTCCCCCCTCCTGTCACCCCTTCTGCCTCCAGTGTCTTCTCAGCCTTGGTCATACACCCATCAGACAGGGATTTAAGCCCCATGATGGGCACTTTACTATACATTTTCTATGGCTAATAATTTGAGTAAATTCTCATATCAGCTTTGCTATATCCAAGAGCATAAACACAGCTCTTCACTCATGTTGTCCTCTGGTGCTAAATAATTGCACAACCTTCTGACTGGTGTTAAACAGTCAGGACAGAGGATACAAACCACAGAGATCAAGTATTTCATCTACCTATCCGTCACCATCCCATCTAATTATAGGAAAGATTTTAGATAGTGCTTTAATACCATCGTGTTTATAATTTCATTTCTTTGAGAAGTTCCACGTTGACATTGCACATTTTACCAACATAGGCCAATTCTGAAAAGCAACTGAGTAATCAAGTGGAAAAAAATTACTTCTGCCTAAGCAGATGAGTGTAATGTATGATTACCCACAATGTAATTTTGGCTTCCCATACACTATAATCTATGCTGTAGACTGCTGTCGACTGCTCCATGATCAAGCTGGACTTTGTCCCAAGGTGGGGTGGGGGAGGGTGATTGTAAAGTGATTGAAGGTCAACTGTCTTTCTTACATTACTATCCAGATTTTTGGAAAGCGGTTCTATGGCTTAATATAGCTAAAGGTTATGCCTTTAGGATCCCTTGCTCCTTTGAGAGAATGTACACTCTTTGTTCCTTTCCTTGACATGTCTTTCCCACCTTGTTTTTCGGTTTCATTCCCACCACTGCACCCCAAACCCAAACTTGGCTTACTCGCCTGCTTCCCTCCTAGTGAGAATCCCTGTCTTAAGAGTCCCACCCTGCTGGTCTCCAGGAAGCCTGCTGTCCTGACACAGCCATTGTGTAAATCCTTCAACAACACCCTGTGTTTAAAGCCCTCATTATCCTTTGGGACCTGTCCCGCCCATATTGGAACATTCTGGTCCCATACGCTCAATGCTCCAGCTTCCATTGGGTGAGAAAGTCCTCACCCTCCCACAAACAGGCGGCTATTCCGGGTCCACACATTAGCTTGCACACAGGGTCCTTTCCCCCCAATTCTTCAAACCTCTCAGAAGCTTAGCGTCTTCTCCACAAAAACTTTTCCAATTCTCTTCTCATATTCATTTAGTCACTGACTAATTCCACTGTTTTAGCTACCCTCCTTCTGTGAGGTGTAACAGCTTGAGACCAACCGGAAGTCACATACCGCGTGGGCCCATCAGCACAGGTCCTAAGAGCGCACTTGACTCCACACTGCGAACAGCAGCAGGCAGCCAGATCAGTTGTTTCAAAGATGTATTTACCAGGCACCCGCCAGGTGTACGGCCTGTATTGTAACTGTCAAAGGCTGTGCTCCTTACTATTTGGATCCCATCACCCCCATGAAATACTGGAAGTTTAAATGGTAGTCAAAATACTAAACATCACTGAATATTTAAAACTTCCAAAGTCAGGAGGCCATGAGAGCTTAGAGGAGTTTATTGATTCTTGTTCTTTGGGTCAATTCTTTCTAAAAGATTTATATATTGATATGAGGTCAATGGGCCATCAGATCCGATTGATTATTATGAATGATAATCACCCACAAAATGATAAGAGGCAATAAAACCACAACGAATGATTACGACTATGCTTAAAATGAATAGGAAGCCCCAGTGTCATGGTTGAGAAGCAGATTTGTTGTATCCAGACTGAAAACTTCCCTTAGGGAGACTTTAAGCTTTTCCCTTTTCTTTTTTTATTGTCCCTCCAAAGCTTTATTGGACTGGCAAAAACCAGTCCGAATAAGCCCACTGGCTCCCATATATTTCCCTAAAAATTCAGTCCACTTCCTTATAGTAATTATCTTTCACTGTCATGGAACTAGCAAAGTATTCCAGGATTTCAGTATTTCTGAGATGCAGTAAGATTACTGAAGAAAAAAAAAAGAGAGAGAGAGAGAGAGAAAGACAAGAAGTATTGGATGGGGAAATCTTACCTCAACTTCTGACTGGCAGGGACAGTTATTTTGTTGAGCTTGTCCATGCTTTCTGGCAATTCCAAACAGCACAACAAAGTGTCAGTGGCGAGGTCAGCAGTCCCTGACCCTCCGGGGCAGCTTGAGCATGGTAAGCCTGTGTGTCAAGGGTCCCAGGCGTCTGGTCTGGTTTCTGAGGTGTAGGCTGCTGGCAAACACCCTTGCACTAGGGAGAAGTAAAACTTGCTCGAGCACATAGTCAAGTTTCATGTTTCTACATGATCATGTGATCTGGGTAGCCAGCCAGCTCGCTGATGACTCCACATTGTGTAAACTTTAATAGTGAAACCTATTGGACGTGTACTTTTCTTTCCAGCTGCTTTCTTTTAGGAGATCTGTAACCAGGTCAGGGCAAACTTCTGGCTGGTCACTACTTCCTGTTGTCCCAGTTACGTTCAGTCTGTGCTTACGGTAGGTGCTGTGCTGTCCCCAGCAGCTTCTTAGGCTCAAGGAAAAGTGGAATAATTAGTTCCATGTGAAGGTTTCCGTGGGACTTTCTGCTCATTTGCATAAAGTCATGGATGAGCTTTTCCACTTAAAGAATCATGATATACAAATGACATTTTTGTTTTATTCTCCTCTCTCCTCTTCCCAAATATGTGTTAAAATAAATATTGGGGTGGCAGTGACACAATTTACTTGGAGAGTAATAATTCTTTCCCGAAGAGCTGTTTAAAAATGGAATGGACAGGTCCTCCCTGGTGGTGCAGCGGGTTAAAGCACAGCACTGAGAAGGTAAAGCCACTTCCGCATGAGTTCGATTCCCGCCTGCCCCGGAGGTGACCATATGGCG
>NW_004567112.1:21078106-21088245 GCF_000260355.1 Condylura cristata | reverse complement strand
AAAAAAAAAAAAAAAAGGAATGGACAGTTCTTTCAGCAAGTGATTTGGGGGTAGAGACAGATGAGTGACCTGGGTAAGGGAAGATACTTTCCATCATAAGCTGCAGCCTGCTTATTGGGCTATGGAGTCAGGAGATTTGCTCCTGCTCAGATGCTTTCAAGTAAAGTCAGGATGTCCCCCCTTCAGCTGAGATCAGACCTCACAATCTCCTGACAATAATCTCTCCTGACATTCAGCCATTCACATTCAGAAGTCCCCCGAGAAGTAAACCCCCTGTCCCCATGGCCTCTGTCCCCTCCTGTCCTCATCCACTGCTCACTGTTATCTTCAGCAGACTTTGTGACATGCCAGGCCCGAGCAAAGCCAGACAGGGCGAGGCACAAGGAAGAAGAGCCCGCCCAGAGAGGCCTACTTCCTACCTGAAAACTGCTGTTTTGCCTGCCATTTAGAGAGTAGGAGGCAGCTTAGGGTTAGGGTGGAGGGAATCCAGGGGGGCCCTTGCATTGTACCTGGACACACCCCCCATAGCCCCCGGAATGTCCTGCTCACCTTACTGAAGTAAGGTGCCCGCCTCCCATGCCTATCAGACGCCCGCCCTCTCCTGGGTCTGAAGAGCACGGAGGGATGCCAGGCGCCCTCCTGCTTGCTGTAGTTCAAGGTCTGGCTGAGGGGGGGGCGAGAGGGGGGAGGAAGAAGTGATGAAAGGAAAGAAGGAAGGAAGGTGAGAGGAAGTAGGAGGAGAAGAGGGGACAGAGGAGAAGGGGGAGAGAAAAGGAGAGGAGGGGGAGGTAGAGAAGAAGAGGAGGTGGGAGGGAGGAAAAAGGCGGGGGAGGAGGAAAGAAGCCGCAGCTGCCTTAGCAGAGGGGGAAGCAGTAGATGTATTTCCCCCTGTTCCTCCCTGTACAAATGGAGGTTCTGTATGTCCTTGGATAATTCTTGATTATTCACCATTGTGCACTGCCCGTGAAACTGACCAGATACTCAGGAGCAGAATCCTCAAAACTATTAAAGGTTTGGACCCACTCACTGGACAGGCCAGGGAGAGATGAATCATTTATGAGAAAAATGCCAGCGTTTTCTCCCGCCAGTGGTTTATTCGGCCTCCAGCCCCCACCCCAGTCAAGCAGCAAGTCCCCACAGCTGGACCAGGCCATGACGGCATACACAATGGCACCGAGGGTCAGGACAGCCGAGCTGTGCTCGGGGAGACGGTCATACGCGGCCTGTTCCTTCTGTAGAGTGCACCTCACCAACTGCTGGATTTTTCTCTCAACCAACAACTCTGCTCAGCACCTGGGCTGGCAACTTATTTCCCCAGAGAAAAAGACCAGGGGCAATAGTTACACTTCTGCTTTTTCTTTTTACAGCTACTTGTCTTTCTTCTTTTTACTGTGTTTGGTCTGACATGATGAAAATGAGAGTCTGCTTTTCCAGGCTGGACATTTGGGCCATGTACCTGGTCACGCGCGGGCTGCTCGCCGGGCCCTCGGCTCCGGAGGTCAGCGCGGGAGTGGAAACTGAGGGCAGCGAGTGTTACCTGAGGACTTCTGAAAGGAAAGAGTCCACATAACAGGGAGAACAACCTACTGTGCAGTGGGGATTGAATCCCCACTGCACAGGACACGTGGAGATTAATTCATTGCTAAATTAGCAGATGGGAAGTGGATGGCCCCAACCTGACAGGATGTTTGGAATTTCTAGACACAGCTGACAAAAATATAAGTGGATGTAACAGTTTGATAGTACATTTGATAACAAAGAAACCTCCGGCCCAGCATGGGTCATTGGTAGACAAAACATTAAATATATTCTGCATCCAGAATATATTCTGGTCAAGAATCGTCACTGAAGTGTCATTTCTAGCGGAAGATAAAACAACACTGAGAATAACCCAGTGGCCCATCGACTGACTGTAAGTGAATAAACGGCATAGTCTTGCAGTGGAATTCTATTCAAGAGTGAATATGGAATTCTATTCAAACACAAACTACAGGTCGATCGGTATGGATAGATAAAAATAATATGAACAATAAAGGCAAGTTGAGATCATACAGCATAATTCTGATTATGTTATGGTTAAAGACTCATAAAATTAAATACCATATTAGTTAGGACACATCCAAAGTGATAAAACCAAAGGAGGGAAGGATAAGTGTAAAATCCAGGAGAGCGAGACTGGAGCAAAGGAGCCCATGGGCTTCACCCCACAGCAGTTTCCCACTTCTCAAGTTGAGTGCTGGGGCTCTAGGTACTGAATGTAGGGATTAAATATTTAATTAAATAGGATCTGGTCTAGAACTTTGTGGCAAAGCCAGGTCAGCCTGCCTGTCTCAGCTAGAGCTGAGAAGGTAAAGCTTGACGATGACACCCTCGTTTCTCTCGGGCTCTCTTCCCTACATCTGTGGGGACAACAAAGAACATGCATATCAAATGTTTTCCTTGTGCCTGTGCTACGATGATGTACACCTGAGATACAAAAAACCTGATTTGTAGATTGTTTCATTCACTAGCCCAAAGTTGCTCTACTGATTGGCGGAAGAGCTGGTTTCAACTCAAGCCTGCTTCTAGGGTCTCAGCTGCTACAGCTCTACCATTGCTAGAGAGATCTGTGACTCAGTAGAGGGTGCTATCTTGGTATCAAAGTATCACGTTAGCCATATTAGTTTTCCTGATTCAACTTGTCACCATTAGAGGACAGGAAAGAGAATTTGAAGAGGGCTCATGCTTCTTCTGACTTGGAATCTGGGTACTGGCCAAGGTGCACAGAAATTGGTTTACCCAGGGGAAACAGTTTCCAGAGAAGTCCATGATTATCTATCCTAGATTGCCTCCCAAAGTAGGGCTGGGCTACTGTGACCATTTACAGAGCTTTGGAAATAGTCCAAGTCCTCCATAAAACTGGGAGGCCTGCCATGGTTACCCATCTGCTGATGGCACTTACCTGCCAGGTTAGGCAATCTTCCAAAGGAAGGAGGCAAAGTGTGGAGTGAGTACTCCACATTGTGGTCCTATGGTTCTAGTATAATTTGCTCTCATGATACTTAGCCTCATGACAACTCTGAGAGGGGGCTACTCTTACTGCACTTTATGATGGAGACCCTGTGCTCCAGAAAGGCAGCTAAGACCCTCCAGTCTGCTGACTGCTCAAGCCATTCCTTTCACGGGGTGGAGGTCTTTCTTCACACATGCAGGCCAAACTAGCAAGATCTTACTGTTGCTCCCAGGTATGGTTATCTTACCAGGCCAGTTATGTGTCCAGAGAAAGGAATGTTTGAGAAGAAGTTAAGAAGACTGGGCAAACCAGCAGAAGAAAATGGCAGAAGAGGTCAGGAAAAGAGAGAGAGAGAAAGAAGTGTAGCAGAGGCTGTAAACATCTATCTGTTCTTCTGTTTTTGGGGAGCAAGTGGAGGAAGAGAGAAACTATCTGTGACTTGAGCAAATAGGCAGTCTTGTTATAAGATTGAGGATTCACTTTCTGTGAGACAAGTCATTTTCCTATTTTATCTATTCCATAAATTCAACATTCTACAGATCCAATTGGCCTGGAGTGCGACATTTGTATTATTTGAGTAGCTTAGAAGAAACCACCGTTCTCCTTTGTGTGTTCCTATGAGCTGGCCATTCATGGGTGACTGTGACCTTCTTGCTATTTAATAATCACAGCAGAGCCTGCCTTGACAGCCTACAGAGTATAACAGTGTCGCCAGCCGGGCCTGGGGACACCTAGGCTGCTGCTGACCTGATTATGTAATTATCTCCATGGTGGTCTTGGATGACTCTGCCTGTGGTGACATCACACTTGGCTGACGCCAGTATCTCTTGACACATGGTCATAGTATCCCCTACCATGTTCCTCATAACACTTTGACCCCACTCCCATCCCACCCTCTGGACCCTGTTCCTCATACCATTGTCGCGTGACCAGCTTTTACTAGTCTGTGCACTTTCAACAACTGGCACAAGAAGTTCTGCTGGAGCAACAGAGTCCAGCCTTGCACACCTGCTCCCGGAATGCTGGGTCCTCACTGCCTTCCACTGCAAAGTGGCAACAAAGTTCCTATCTCAGAACTCCTTGTTTCAGTCCAAGTCCCGGTTGGCAAAAACATTACAATGACCTATTTTTGGGACCATCAGATCCCGGCTGATGAGTCATCCCCATCTCTGCCCTTGCCTTTCATGCTCAGAGCCGACTTGCCAACAAGAGTCTTCTGAGTGATACTTCCACCATCACCCTGCTCTGGTTCTAGCCTAAGCCCTCACCTGAATTCCTGCTCAGGATCTAGAGCTCAGTCCCAGGCCATGTCTGAACTGCTGGCTGTTCTTAAACACATTTGAAGCATTTCCTTGACCTGAGTATGAGATAATGTTAGGGAACTGTCAGCATTCTTAAGTATGATCATTATGTGGTAATGTAGAAGGTCCTTTATAGGCTCCTCTGGAGGAGGTGTATGCTGATAAATTTAAAGTTTAAGTCATAATATGTACAACTTTCTCTCAAATATTTTAGCAAAAAGCATCAGCAATGGGGCTGAGGCTGGGTAGTGGGTATATAGATGTTCATTGTGTGATTCTTTCAACTTTTCTATACATTTGAAATGCTCATGGAAGAATTTTAAAAAAATGGCAGAACTCCATATGTTTCTTACCCTCAAGCCCTGCAACAGAGCTATCAGGGGTTATCAGGACAGGCCTCAGTCTCCTTATCAGTACTCTATCATCAACAAGGGAGAATTCTGCTCAGGAATTCCCTGGCAAAGATTTCCCAACTCTTTTGGAAAAATTAGATAATTCCAGTTTGTACCGTTTTCTAATTTCTCTTGGCTCTTCAAATCCTACTCACCGTCAAGGCTTGACTCCTCTGAAGTTTATTACCTCTCTTTCTGGCCCACCTAGGCCTCTACTCTGATGTCCTCCATTTCTTGGTACTTAGAACACTGTTTTGACTTTTAGTCATAAGTCAAGACTTTAATACTTTTCAAAAGGGGATCCCATTACCTCAATGAAATTGTAAATAGTCCATTGAAAGGGCTATATTCTATTCTTTGATCATTCTCAACAGCAAGCAAAAAACTAGAATCTTACACTAGACCTGCAAGACAGATACCACTGCCCCCAAGATTGGAGAGAGAGATGGGTACATGCAGGTAATTGTTTACAGGAGCAGAGACTTGAGAGAAGAAACAGCTGTGGAAAGAGTGAGGGGGTGGAATAGCCTAAACTATAATGACAAATTGCTGGGGGGTGGGGGGGACTCAGTCATAGGTTTCTCCACAATATTGAGGTTGATTTACCTTGACCTTGAGCCAGTTGCTACAGTAAATATCAGAGAAACATTTCCTCCTGCTTCTGGCAGGAGAGGAAAAAAGAACAGTTTTGAAACATACCTAAACACTTTCATCTTCACAACAAGGCCTGCCTTCGGGGGAAACTGGTTAACCAGAGTTTAATTTGCTGGGTATTATCAGAACCTATGTGACATGGAGAAGGAAAACACCCAGCCCCAGCTAACACTGCCATCTGCTCTCACCTAAGTGTGGGTGGGAGAGAATATAAAGGAAAAACATCTGTGAAGTTCAAGGTCCAGAAGCAGGTCTTTCTAAAAGCCTGAGACTTAAAAATACTTTTAAGGTATATTTTTTTTACATCATTCTTCATTATTGTATAATGCATGAAAAGCCTGAGAATTAATCATAGGACTATTGAAGACTCCCTTTCTCCCTATACCTCATCAGTATATCATTAAATGAATATTTATAGCAGTTCCTTCCCCCCGTACATCATGTCTGGCTATCAAGAGAAAATTACAGCAAACCAAAAGACAAAAAACACAAGTTGAAGAGAAAAAGTAATCACCAGTCCCAGACATGGCAGGATGTTAAATTGATCAGGCTGAGAATTTAAAACATCTATAATATGATAAGAGTTAAAATGGATAAAGGAGACAGCTTGCAAGAGCAGAAAAGCAATGTAAAGAGAGAGATGGAAATTCTAAGAAAGAATTAAAAAAGAAATGCTAGAAGCTAAAACAATGCTGTAACAGAAGTAAAGAATGACTTTGAGACAAATTAGTAGGCTGGACAAGGCTGAGGAAGAATCGCAAGATTAGAGGGTATATCATTAGAACCACCAAAACCCAAAGCAAAAAGAACAAAGATTGAAAAAGAAACTTGAGCAGCGTATCCAAGGACTGTCTGACACCTAAAAAGAAGTAACTTACACATAAAGGGGACCACAGAAGAAAACAGATGGAACGTTTGAAGCCATAAGAACCAGGAATTTCCCCAAATTAACCTCAAACACCAAACCATGTATTCATGATACTCAGAGAACACCAGACAAGTTAAATACCAAAAGATCTGTAAGTAGGAATAACATTCAACCTACAGAAAATCAAAGATAAAAAAATCTTGTTAGAAGCTTGTCTTGGTGGTGGGTACAGAGTAGTGCAATACCCACGGGAAAGATTATACTTCCAACACATGAATGATGATGTAAACCAATGTTCCTCCATTAAAAAAAAAAAAAAGAAAGAAACTAAAAGGAAAAAACAAAAATAAGAACTATAGCTGACTTCTCGGAAACGATACAAGTAAGAAAAATGTAAATGAAGTGTTGAGAAGAATACCTACAGTTAGAACCCTGTGAAATTATTCTTCAAAAATAAGAGAAATAAAGACTTTATAAGACAAACAAAAATTAAGGGACTCTATAGCCAGTAGACCTGTCTGCCAAGTAATGTTAAAATAAATTTCTCAGAGAAAAGGAACATGACATAGGTCAGAAACTTGGATCTACATAAAGTAAGGGAGGATGAGGATGAAGATAAAATAACAACTTTTATTTTTCTTATTCTTTTTTTTTAAAAAGATGTATTTATTTATGCATACAGAACTGGGGTACAGGCCAGAGGTGCAGGGGTGGTGAGAAGATTCACCAGAGACAGAGCGGGGAGCAGAACAGGCCGACTGACCAAGTGCACTGCTGAGGGGAGCAGTGGGCGGGTCAGGAGAGGTCTGCCGTACCATGTGGATCACCTCCGGGGTGGGGGTTGAACTCATGCTGAAGTGGCTTTAGCTTCCCAGTGCTGTGCTTTAAAATGCTGTGCCACCAGGGAGGGCCCCTATTTTTCTTATTCTTAATATGTCTAACAATTAAGTTTGTTCACTACAGTAATATGTCAACAATGTATGCATGCATGTACACACACATACACATACAAGCATATATACACAAATACTTATACATCTATATGCTTACATATATGTGAAATGAATGCCAGGAACAAAATAAGGGATGAGAGAGACGAATTCAAATTATTTTGTCATTACAAGTTACTGAAGTGACATAGTGTTATTTGAAAGTGGACTTGGGAAATGTATATTGCAAACTCTAAAGCAACAATAAGAAAGGTTTTAAAAAAGCAAAACTGATATACAAAGAAACAAGAGAAAATAGAATAATGTCAAATGATCAATTAAAGTTAAAAAAGTTAGAAAAAAAGTGAAAGACAAAAATAGGAAGAAAGAATAAAGGCAGACCCTCCCTGGTGGCACAGCGCAGCACTGCAAGCTGGCTGTAGCCTCTTCAGTGCGAGTTCAATCCCTGCCCCAGAGCTGACCCATATGGTGCAGCAGAACTCTCCTGACCCACCCGCTGCTCCCCTCAGCAGCGTACTCTGTCAATCTGCCTGTTCTGCTCCCCACTCTGCCTCCAGTGAATCCTCTCATCGCTCCTGCACCTCTGTTTTACACCCCAGTTCTGTATGCGTAAATGAATATTTTTTAAAAAAGAGAAAGAATAAAGGCAATTAGTAGATAATAGTAGAAATTTTTCTACAAACAACCACTTCAAACATCAATGGTCTAAATCCACCAATTAAAAGACAGAGATTGTCCAAGTGGATGAAAAACTTGACCTAGCTATGTGTTATCTATAAGAAGCCAATTTAAAAATAAATACAGAGAAATTAAAAATAAGTAGATGGACAAAAAATGTGTCATGTTAACACTAGCCCCAAAAAAGTGGGAATAGATATGTTAATGTGAAATAAAGCAGAATTCAAGGCAAGGACAGCTATTTACCAGGGATAAAGAAGGACTTAATGACAGATGAGTCAGCTTTCCACTGCTGTTTGGAGCTTGGGTTACTCAGGCTGCAAAGTGTCTTGAGACTGGACTACACTCCACGCTGACATTCAGTCATAATTTGGCAGGTCTGAAATTAGCCTTAGAGAAAGAGTTACCAGATTTAGTAAATAAAAAGTTAGAATGCCCAGTTAATTTTTTTTTTTTTTTTGGTAAAAACAAGTCTCAAACATCACACCATGCCCTGAAATTTATCTGGTAGTTCTAAGATGAGAAAACGAGGACCCAGAGTATGAACTGACTTGCAAAAGTTCATCTTAGAGAAAGAGTCCAAACCCAAACCAAAAACAATAGCAGGATAAACAGTCTCCTCCCCCCAGCACAGGCCTCTTGTATAAAGGCAACAATGTCTGTGGTCAAGAGGAGTCAAATCAGAAGGAGGAAGCAGAATGTTTATGAAAAATAAATTGCATGTGGTTTTCTATGAATTATTTGACCAAATAATTTGGGAAATTAAAATGCAATGGCTTGAAGAAGTACTCTTTAGAAGAAGTGTGTTACCACCCTCAGGTTATCTGAATGGAAGAGCTTGAATTCCCTTTCAAGAGACTTCCTGTCAAGGGCTTGTAGACTGGACGCATCTAAGAGTGACTTGCAGTTGGAATGAGAGGGAGTGGGGACTCTCAACCTCTGCTGCATGACTGGCCTTCACAAATGATTTGTGTAAACTTTAACTAACCTTGTAGACTAGCCCATTATCAAGAAATCATTCTAACCATTCTGCAACATTGCTAACTAAAGAGATCTTTCAAACCGATAGGTAAATGGCTAATACCTCCACTTACATGTCATGTGTTAGTGGGATCAGAGAAATTATCTGAAAGAGAATGTAGAACTGGCAGCTACAGACCTTTTTACTATTGCCATAGTTTTGCCTTTTCCAGAAATTGGCAGAGTTACAATCATCTGATGGTCGCCTTTTTAGATTGGCTCCTTTTTACTTAGTAGGTGCATTTAGGGTTCCTCTAAGTCTTTGCATGGTTTGATCAAGAAATAAAATTGCTCTGTGACAATTTTAAAACTTTCAGGAGTTTTGAAAGCCCAGTTAATCTAGCCATTATTTGAGAAAAATTACATGAACTGCAATAAAATAAAATAAATGCTAGTTAAGGCAAAAGCAATTAATGCTCGAAACTCGCCTTTTCCTTGGTTATTTTGCCACCAGCTATGCTCTTGGTGTTATTGACATCGACTGTGCCCATCTCTCTGGCAGACACAGCTGGGCACACTCCTGAACATCTTTTCCCAACTCCAAGGTTAGCAAAATATTTCGGAGGTTGAAAAATCAGCAATGGTGGAAGTATTTGCAGGCAGACACAAATCAGAGCTGTCTTGGGTTTTTGTGAGAGCCAGTGATTAAACGTTCATGACCACATCACTACTCTCACCGCTTCAGTCTTGCAGAAGTTCAAGTTCAGCAGGGTGGGGACAGCACCCTCACAAAGTACTGAGGATCATCCTGGCTGGCTAGCTGGCACACATCTCCCTCCCTGAACCAAATAGGAAGGTCAGGGAAAGGAGTGCCCTGCCCTTCATGTTGGAACGGGGTGAGTGGCCCCCCAAGCCCATGTATTTGGGGGTAATAAAAATCAGGCTGTCTCTGCAGGAAGGAAGAATAACTACTGAAGAACCTATGAACCTAACTACCATAACTTGTAAAGCGGTAGCTTGCATGTCATCTTGGTCTCCCCTTACCCCCTGAAGGTTTCTTCCATTCATCTTG
Organism: Condylura cristata; assembly: GCF_000260355.1. Taxonomy (NCBI): domain Eukaryota; kingdom Metazoa; phylum Chordata; class Mammalia; order Eulipotyphla; family Talpidae; genus Condylura; species Condylura cristata. Next base: position 21,078,378 of record NW_004567112.1, on the reverse strand, counting down.
GGTAAGAGGAAAGTGGTTCTAGACCACCAAAGCTCCTGGTAAGTGGCAATCTGGAGGCTCTGATCTGAGGTCCTTCCCCACAATCTCCAAACCTGGGCGTTGGTGGGATGATGTCCCCCCCACCTTTTCCCCAAGTTCCATTTTTTCACCCTCAGAGCTCCAACTTAAGCAAATGAAACACATGTTCCAGATATGTGTACATTCTTGAGGGTTTTTTTTTAATAACAGTTTATTTTTACATCATTTTGTACATTTTTTTCCCTTCTCAATTG
>NW_004567112.1:21074154-21077606 GCF_000260355.1 Condylura cristata | reverse complement strand
TTTTTTTTTTTTTTAATGAATTTAAATGATTTCTTACTGTAAAGGATTCCTAGTTGCGACATACAAATAATTGCAAGGTTGATGTGAAGTGGGCTTCGATAATGATCCCTACACTACAGGGAGAGAGTCAGGAAAACAGGGTCCCGTGAAGCTGGCACTTTACAGACAACAGAAGTTCGCTGTGTGGTAAGAGAAGCACAAAGGAGAGGTTAGGCTGTTCAGCAACAACTTTGGAAACAAATGAAAGGTCACTCAACTTCATTTGTCTTCCCTTTTCCCCAAAACTCTAGACACCACAGGAAAGTGTCTCTTCCTTTCTGGCTCCCCTTTCCTTTCTGAACCCAAACCAAGACTCAACTCAAGCACAGGAGAGACACAAAGCCCTGGGTCCTGCACCCGACCGACCACCGTCTGGGCTCTAAGCTGAAATGGCGCGGACACCTTGGAGATCTGAGCTGCCTGCACCACCCCACGGGAGGGCCGTTTCTCTTCAGATACAAGCACTCAAAGCAAACAAGTCTCTACTTTGTTAGCTCTTTCCTCTTCAGCCCAGTTACGGTGCCGCCACAAACTTGTTTTCTCCTTTCATCAACAGAGCTAGTAGTTCTGTAACGGTCTGTCGAGTCTGGGGACCAAATCACCATTTTTAGCTCAGCTTCTATGGGAAAGTGCTTTAAGTTCCAAACAACCCCCTTACAAATAAATGATTGAACTCAGCCGCTGCTAAGCAAGGAACTTCCTGCGATGTTTTTGCACACTTCAGTGCTAAAGGCTGCTGGTGGTAATTGTGTGTGTGTGTGTGTGTGTGTGAATGCGTGTGAAAAGATTTCTAAATATGGGTACCAGGTGGTACATTTTTCAGACTGACCAAGTATAAATTTTCTTCCTTAAAGCAACAAGGTCATTTCTTTGAGGAACACCTATCTGTTTAACAGAAACTATGGAGGAAATGACTAGACCAAAAATAATAAATAGCAATGCTGCAAATTTAGGGAGGAAAAGAAGCTAACTTAATTTTTAACTTCATTATTAAAGGTTCAGGCAAAGCCCAGGGAGAGAGAGAAGCCCAGCGTACCAGAGTCACCCAAACAGAGTGCCGATACGGCTCTGGGCAACCAGCTGTAGAGCAAACCCAGACACCAAGTGGGAGAGGCAGGTAGTGGCCTCTGAAAAGTGACAGTGCACTTTTCAGAAAGGTGACTTCCAGAGTTGCTTTTTCACGTTGAAGGAAGGTTGTTAGGTTCAATACTTGATTGATTTCCCTCTCCTGACCCCAATTTTTTATTTCTTTTCTACACCCTTGATTGATCTTCTCTATTCAGTCTCTTTATTTCTCTCTCGCTTCCTCTAACTCTTGGCGGTGATGTGGTTAGAATTCAAGTTCCCAAACCAGAGACATAAATTCAACTAGAGTTGTTTTCCTTTCAAGACTACTTATTTAATGCTAGTTATTCAAGCTTCATAGCCCTTGTCTATACATTGGAATGATAAAGCAGTTTTCCCTAAAATTGCTGGTGGTTAATTTTCTGCATACCCCAAATGACAGGTATTTTAAAAAATTAAAGTACTAATGACTGTCAATGAAAACTCACTTGGCTTTTTGAACAAAGTCCAATATTTCCAGTGAGCAGGACTGGCTACCTATTTTGTAGAATCCAATGCAAAAACAGAAATGTGAGGTCCTTTGTTTAAAACTTGTTAGGAATTTCAAGACTGTTGACAGCTGAGCGCTAAACCAAGTGTGGGATCTTCTGAATGTGGGGCCCTGCGTGACTGTACAGGCCTCACCTTGGGGACCTGGCCCTGCACACACACACACACAGTTCTCTAATCTGGTATAGAATTTACCAAAATGCACACTGACAATACAATAATGTGACCTCACCAAAAAAATGCAAGCATCCTGGGGCAGTTTCCAATCCACTTCTGAGAATTCATTTATTTACAATACATTAATGTGATTAATACAACACTTGGACAGACTGATGAATAGGGGCTTGGAGTGACCTATTTTCAAATTTTTAGAACTTAATAAAATACACTTGAAATGTGCTAAATGTGGAAGGAATTTGAAATCACTTCTCCCCTGGAACCAGAAGCATTTGTAGTCAATATGAATTTGGAACTAAAATCGACTTTAGCCGCCATATAGTGGGTGGACAGAATAAAGCTGGGCTCACAGCAGAGAGGATGCTGAAGAACAGCTTTCTGCGGAGCCAACAATTAAATCACAGCCACATTTTTCTTCAGGAGGTATTCCAGTGCCACAACCCACATGGGTAGTCGGTCTTCTCCATGGGCCTCCTTCCCATGAAGTCCCCATCTCCTGCCCCTGCCCCTTGTCCTCATGGAAAATGGAGCCACTGTCCCTTTGTTCTGGTTGGCAAACTTGGCGGATATCGGTCGCATCCTCTTCTGCCCAGACTTCTGACTACAGAGTGGACAGGAACATTTGTCGCAGGACGGGGAAGGGCGATGGTCCAGACTTCGCCATGGCTGCCTCCAGTGGGCTGTTTGCAGCAAGAGCTCGTGCATCTCCCAAGGGTACACGCAAGCCGCGGTCGCAAGATTTACGCTTGCCTGTCCATTCCTCATTCCAGTCCGCACTCTGGTCTCGCGCCAGCGTGAGGGATGCGCGTGTGGGTGCTGCTTCTTCTCAGAAGATGGGGACACTTGGGCTACTGAAAAGAGGAGGGACCACGAAACTGATATAAATTAAATAATAAAGCAGACTTTGAAAAATCATTTTCTAGGAAGTGTTTATATTTCCAAGATTGAAAATACACTCCCACTTCCCACCTGGTTTTCTTTGTTCTCTGTCCCTTCTTCAGATCCTTCCTTTCATACCCCATGCTGGTTCACCTCCCTTTCCTTCAAAACTGGAGGGGTGATTCTAATTTCGGGTCTTTCCTCTCTGATCTGTCACTCCCTCCCCCTACTTAGATGCTGTCATAAAACCAGTCATCAAATCCACAATATGCAACAGCAAGGAGAAAGAAGCTAACGATCTCCAAAGAAATTGGCAGGATTTCAAGAAAGTTTATAAATTAAAAACTAGCATTTTGCTAAGTTAACTGGCAAGCTGTGCCATCTTGTAAAATTCAAGCAGTAAATGTGTCTATAACCCTGTGGAGTTGATAAAGCTCTTTCATGTACATAAATGCATTTGAATTTCACAGTAGAATATGACATCGACGCTATTATTAGGTCCGTTTTACGGGGGTGAAAACTGAGGCACAGGGTAGTTAATTTGCCCAAAAGTAGTCAACAGGAGAAGGGAGGTCAGGTCTTCTGACTTGGGTACCTCTGTTCTTTCCACTCTCCCACACAGCTATTTATTGAATTAACTTTTCAGATCAATGCACATGTATTTCTTTTTTTCCAAGTGACAAGAGACACAGTTCAGAGCTAAGTCTACATTTCTGAGGTTAAACATCCTCCTGCTGCCAAAT
>NW_004567112.1:21056398-21072916 GCF_000260355.1 Condylura cristata | reverse complement strand
AACTCATGCCGAAGTGGCTTAAGCTTCTTAGTGCTGTGCTTTAACCTGCTGCGCCACCAGGGAGGGCCCAGATATAGCTCTTAAATAGATGAAAAACTGCACAAACTCACTCATATTAAAGAAATTGCTGTTAAAATTCTGCTGCAACACCTTTCCCCATATATTAGACTGGCAAAGCTCCCAATACTTTTCTAACACATGTGTACTAAGAACACAGAGAAATTGGTCTATTTCTACCTCACGTTGTATAAGCTAATGTACTAGTGTAAACTAGTACATCCTCAGTACAGACAAGTTTGCAGATGGGTAATATCTATAAGAAATTCAGACACACAGAATTCCCTGTTGTAGAGCGTGAGCAGTGGAACCTAGACTTAACGGCTAACCCCTGACTACTTATTGCACAACATCAGAGTTGGTGGGAGAAGGGGTCAGAGCAACCTCTGCCTGCACACTGGACATTTAATAAATGTCCATTATTGCCAGTTGCACCTTTAATTTTCATGAGAAATCAGAAGAAATGTGTTTATAATGCATGCTTTATGTATGAGCAGACTGGATCAGAGAGGTTAAGCTTCTTGTTCAAGATCACACAGCTGCTAAGTGGCAATGGCAGCAGCTGTCTCTGTTCCATTTACGCTGATGTCTGGAACCCCAAGGAGAGGCCTGTATTATACAATGATCCTCAAAATGTGTCGTTAGAATAAATGAACGGTGCAGCTGTGTACCAGTCTTTGCAGATAGACGTCACTTCTTCTGAACAAAGGGAAAAACAATCTGGAAAGCAGAAATGAAAGACTGAGGGCTCAGAGGAAGAATATAAAAATCTTCTACAATAAAGTCATTTATTCACAATCCTTTGCTCTGAATGTTCTCCAAGAGGCATTATACTTTGTAACTTTTTAAGATGGAAAATACTGACACCAAAGGGTGACGACGAGAACAGCAGCGCGTAGGCGGGGCATCCCTGGACTTGCTGGCTGCAGGTCTGGCCAGCTCGCTCGCCCTGTCCAGGGCACTGCTGCTGGGTTTCACTCTGTACTTTGCACATGCATAAGTCAGGATTTGTCTCCAACAAATCAGGATTTGCTCTTCTTTCTCTGCCACCAGAATCGTAGTCCAGGCTCAGTGCTGCCCACTACTGGCCTGCGCGTCTGAATTCTCGTGTGCGCTGCCATTGTCCAGAGAGCCTGTGTGTGTGTGTTCGTGTGCGTGCGTGCGTGTGTTCGTGTGCGTGTGTGTGTCTGTCCATAGGCGCCTGCAAACGGGTTGATAAGCTCTCCACTGTCCAAAATCACTTCCCTTACTTGATGTGGACAGGAAAAATGAGGGCTTTGTTGTTTTGTCTATACAAGAGTGGATTTTCTTCCTTCTTGCTGGAATGTAGCTTAACGTTTATTGCCAACAGGATATTTCCGTTCAATTCCATAATGTGACTTATCCCAACAAGTAGCTCACTTTCTGTCAGGATAGCTTCCCCAGATGGAGCCTGGACATGTGGGAGAAGCAGGAGGCTGTGTCTCTGGGGACTTGGGGAACTCACCAGCAGGTGGCCAATGAAGCCCAGTGAGCAGTCAAGGAGGGGAGGAGAGTTGAAGCCTTCTTCCAGGCCCTGCTTGATGCCACCTACAGTGCTTGGCAGCTCTAGCTTGAAAGGTGCAGAGTATTAAGGCAATATTCCATCAATTATAAGTATTATTTCATTTAGTAAATCCAAATATCAAAAGGGAATGGAAAGCAGTCTGTGTCTCTTCTCTTTTAGCTTCACCTGAAGTACAGCTAGCAAGGGCAGGCAGGCTCTAGGATGTTCTAAACCAGCAGTTTCTCCACCCATGCAGCACAGGAGAATAATGGTGGGACTTGTTAAAGATGTGGGTGCCCAACCCCACCCCACACTCTGAAATTCAGGCTTCTTTAGTCTGTCTGGGATGGAGTCAGGCCCCTGATATTTTAAAAGCTCAAGTATCTTTTGTGTAGCCAGGATTATAATGTGAAGTTTGAAGGAGAGAACAAGTATTTGTCTAACAATGTCTACAAGTAGGCATTGTTTCTGATTTTGTGCTTTACCCTTCTTTATGTCTTCCAGAAATTCATATATTGGTACCATATTCTCCAGTGCGATAGTACTTAGAGGTGAGGACTTTGGGAGGCAATTAGGACTTAAGAGTAGAACCCTCATAAGTGAAGAAACAAGAGAGATGATCTCTCTCTTAAGTCTCTCTCTGCCATATGAGGATTCAGCAACATGGCAGCTGTCTACAAATCAGTCAGAGGATTCTCACCAGGAATCATATCAGCAGGCATCTTGAGCTTGGACTCCGTCTCCAGAACTATGAAAAGTAAATGTGTGCCTGCTAGTCCACCCAGTCTGTGGTATTTTGTTGCTCACTTTAGCTACCCAAAGTGACTAAGACATGCACTGTGTGTCCTAACATCTGGAATTGACTGATTCTTCCCTTTTTTGGGCCTTCCTGAACCCTCCTCTCCCTCTCCTGTTCTCCTCCCAATCTAAAGCAATCCTTTCCAGCAGAAGTTCTTTCTGCTAAGCCTCTTCTGGTAGAGTTCTAATTTACTAGAGAGACGGAGGTGTCCTTCTCCTGAGGCCCATTGAACTGCTAGCTGAGAAATTCTTGAAAGGAGACAGGCTCTCCTGCACTGTCATGGCATAGAGTCTACAAGACTTAAGCAATTTTAGTTAAAAATGACTGAACTATAAACAACAAGCTATAACCTCAACTGTTGTCCCCACAATTAAAAATCTCCAATAGACTTTTTGGTTATTTTTAGAAAATAAGCAACTGCTTGTAAACCTTTGTGAAAAATAGATGACTGTTGAAAGTGAGTCCCTGCTTCCCTCCCCTTGAGTTGTTCTTGTGGAAACACACACTCAAAATAAATTTCTCCATTGTCCCATCAAAAACTGAAATGCATGTCATATTCACCAAGGTAAGATGGTTTCTATCGGGGCTGGGCGGTTGAACCCCCTTTTCCTCCCAGGTGGTGATAAAAGACTTTCACTTCCTGGCAGGGAATGAGAAGGGTTTTGGTTGCATCCCCAGCAGAGAACTGGTTTGGTGCAAACACTTGCGGGCTTGCACTCCCTGTTCCTTCCACCAGTGATGTGTCATCCCAGAATTCCTGTGGTCTCTGGGGATGGAGGCAGAAGTGTACGCATATAATCAGGCACTGTCGTCTGTGCGCAAGGACTTACCTTACACCCTCTAGGGCTCTCAGAAGTCAAGGGCAGTCTCTGTCTGCAAGAAGGTTATGACCTGGTGGGAGGACAAACCCACTATATCAAGAAATGTAGTTGGATGCAGAAGACAAACAAAATAGGGTCAAACGCATGCTCTGAGGGAGAGCAGCTGGTCTGAGAGGGGATTCTGTTGCAGAAGTCTACTGAGGATGTCTATCCTTGGGAGCAGCATCTGTGGGTGGTGAAGGAGGCAGTTGGGTGCAGGAGACAGTTGATCCATGAGGTAGTAACAACACAGGCCTTAGCCAAACCCACAGGATATGTTGGATGGGGGTAGGGGGGGTTCTTCACAGTTGTCATCCCTTGAAACAAAATGGCCTGGCATGTATAACCCCTTCCCCGCAGACCATAGGCCAGGTGGTTCCCTTGGTGGTGTGCCATGACTCTCAAAACACTCCCTGCAGCAGAGGAAATGAGCCTCCATCCTGGAGGGGGCTGTAGGCAGCACCACAGCATCCACTGGGAAGGGGGAGGGGCAGGGGGACAGAGACCGGTGATTTTGGGTGACAGATGTTTATAGCGGGAGGCAATGAAAGTTCTAAGGGACTAGAAGCAATCAGGGAATTTGAAGCATATTATTCTCATCAGCCCCTGTTTGCCATTCATTTCACTCTAAACGAAAACTACCGCAAACCCCTTGAGTTGCAAATATCGTACTAAAAAATTATGGCGCAAAATTCCTCCATAAAACCTAGTAAAGAAAAACTGAAAAATTCAACCAGTTCTTTTCTTTTTTTTTTTTATTTTACAAAAGTTTATTTTTACATCATTTTGTACATTTTTTTTCCATCTCAATTGTAATCCCTGTGGGTTTCCTATCACCAAGTCACCCGTGTGCCATCACCATAATCCCATGCACTTCCCTTCAACCAGTTCTTTTCAAACTAGATAGTCAGGCACCTTTCCAGTTCAGTTTAATTCTATTTTACACGTTACTATTTACAGTTTTAGTTATGATCCCATTGTTTTCCAAATAAGTCTCTTTTCCGAGTTGTCTCTGTGATTTGTCTTCTTGGCTCCCACCTCCGTTCCTATTGCCATCTCTCTTTGCTCAAACATCACCTCTTGGGTGAGATCTTGGATCATCTCAGTTAAAACTGTCACCCCAACCCCATCCAATCGCCTTTCTTTCTTACCACCATCTGACCTACTCTAGTTTATTTATTAATAGTATTTGTTGTCTGTTTCCCTCTAATAGAATGCAAATTCCACCAGGGCAGGCTTTTCTGCTTCATTGCCTCTATTCCTGTTGCATAGGATGGTTCTGGGAGCAGAGGAGCCACAAGAAAAATATTCATTGAAAAGCCGGGTTCTGGCTTCCTCCCTTCTCTCCACCATGCTCCAGCCTCCTGGTGGGAATCGTGGCTTCCCATCGCCAGCTTTCCCAGGTAGGTGTCCTGCATGGCTTGTTCCTGCCTTTGTCCCTCAGAGGAGCTCTCCGCCGCTTCTCAGCGCCCACTCAGACTTTCCCTGTGAGGGCCTTCCCCTGTCTGCCTGATTTCCACACCCCTCCTGGGGCCGCGCAGCGCCCTCCCTCTGGGCACCTTCAGGCCTCTTCCCTCGCTTGCCTCTGGATTCTTCCACAGGCTGGTGTACGAGGGGCCACGCGAGTGTCCTGCAGGGGGGCGCTCTGAAGCGAGTGAGGACCGAAGTTAGAGCAGGGCGCGAAGCCTCAGGTCTTTATATAGGAAGGTTATTGCAGGAAGATTGTATGAGAAACTTATCAAATTGTATGTGCCTTAAAGGTAGGAGCTAAAAAATCAAGCCAAATTTTCAAGTTTCCTAAAAATGACGCTGATCTACTGACCCATGATGCTGTCGTGGAGCTCACCAGTAACTGTTCACAAAAAAAGTCAAAGGTTAAGCATTTTTGAACAGTTGTGAGCTGATTGTTAAGCATTCCCACGTGCCTTGTTGCCCACCCGACCTTGCCCAGACTTCTGCTTTGTAATCCAGAGGGGATGGAAATGGTCCTGGTTACCTCAGAAACAACCCTCAGGAGAGCATTAAATGGTCGGCAGAGCTGAAGGATCAGGAGACAGGATGTGTGTTTACCCATTTTGAGGAAACGAAGTTTAACTGGGTTGGGCACTCAGGGGACGAGAGGGGTTGGGTGAAGACTTGAAATCTCAGATTCTGGCTATACTGGAGGACTTGTCCAGGCACCCAGGAGCCGTGGGGGACGCTGGTCCCTCCGGCCAAGACCGACGAAGCCATTTGTGTGGCTGGGTCTCTCCCTTCAGCTTTGTTCAGATTCTCTCCAGCTGACCTGCTTAGTCTTTGATCAGCTCCTGCCTGCAGAACTTGCCCCTAATGGCTGACCTTGTCTCCTCCCCAACGCACCCATTCCTTTCCCTTGATTCATTTCCCAAAGCGCCATTTTGTCTTGTTCTGCCCTTGTTCCAATACCTTCGCTGGCTCCCAATTCTTCGCCAACGTAATCCCAACTCACCTATTCACCTGTGCCTGTGCTTTCTCTCACCTCCACATCATACTCCTGTTCCCATCCACTATTTTGTGCAGTTAATGAAGATTTTTAAAACATGTGTAAGGCGTTTAATTGATAACATTATCATCTCTTTGTTTCTTTGTTCTTTAAAATTTCTTTTAAGGACTGCACTGTAATGTTATGTGAGCTTCAAGTGTGCATCATTGTAAATCAAATCATTATTTCAGAGTCGAGATTAGAAGTCACACAGAAGCTGCTGTTTCCTTCTGTTTGTTCCCTTGTATCTGTCATCATCTCTCACCTTGTGGGCCAAGGTGAACCCAAATTGTAACTAAACTATAAAATTCACTTGTGTTTATTAGCATCAAAGAAGCATAATTATAGATGGTTTCAAATGGCTGGAAGCAAAATTTCCAAGATTTCTGTCGTTCAAGCAGCTTTGCAGACTTCCTGGGGGCAGTTCTAAGAAGATACTTGCTGCCAAGAACCAAACACAGCTGTTCAGGCAGCAGAGGAAGCTGGTAAAAACCCAAACCAAAACAAAACTCTGCCCACACATTCGAGGATGGCACAGTTCCCAGATCTGCAGCTTGAAATGAGTGGTGGATACAAGATATTTGATATAAAAGAAAATAAAACTGCCGGAAGCAGAAGTGTTCTTTCTCAAACTGACTTCTTCTAACGCACACAAACAGAATAATAGGATCCTGGGGATAAAAATAGTGTTTTGGTAGAAAGAGGCCCACTTCTCCACCCAGCCAGGGAACCCTGCACACTCTCCTTTCATTCCTGCTCACACAATTAGTAGACATAGGGATGCCCAGTATTAGTCCAGGTGGAAAAGTGGATCAAGCTGTGGTGATCCTAGGCCTGGTGACCGTAGGCCCAGTGACCCTGGAAGTGGCAGACCAAAAAAAATCACCATCTTGGTGAATCAGGGGCCCCTTACTCTGCTTTGCTCCAATTTTCAGACTGGCCTACTGGTCAACTATCCCCCTCACTAGTACTGAGTAGCCTGAGTCAGGACATCTCACAGCACTGCTACCTTGTTCATGGCAACAGCTGGGGGACTTTATACCCTCTTAAATAAAACGGTTGGTTTTTGGATTAACACTTCTAGTGAGGCAGAAGAAAACCTGGTGCTATTAAAAAATATCTATATTATAGAGGACCTCAAAATATAGACAGGCCAAGGGCCTAGCTGGCCACTGTCTTTGTCTCCATAAAAAAAACATTTGTCCTGGTTGCTCCCCTTTCTCATTTGTGCAAAACCATCTCCTCTCACCTAAAAGCCAGCAGGCTTCAAATGGGCCTTCAGATGGAGCCCGATATGACGCTCCCGCCGTCCTGCTTCCAACGTCCTTTAGACTGTCACCCTGCAGTGGAGCTCGTGACTGCTTCTCCACATTGCCCATCTTCAGAAGGCAGCAGTTACTGGTCAGTCTGAGGCCCTTTGTCTATATCCCCTGGACACAGGCCCCCAGAGTGTCTTCTGTCCCTCCTTGGCATTAACTGCTTGGAATCTTTGCTTTTGCTATTCTTTCTCTAAATAAACTTTACTTTCTTGAACAAAGCTGTTTTCTCTCTGCTTACTTACTAAAACATCTGCAAATTCCTTTTTATGGCTCCTTGGACAAGACCCTGCGGTGGTTCGAGGGCTAAGTGGACAGTGCATACCAGCATCAGCATTACACTGAGAGCAGCCACTGCACGGGAGCAAGAGGACAAGTCAGCCCCGTGCCAGCCAGGAGCGCAGGCCCAAGGGGGAGAAGGCGAAACCCAACCCGGATTTGGGATCACCCTTTGACACTTTGTCAGGGATGTTCTATCTGCATGATGCTTGAAATGACTAACAGTCCATTTGGAGGTTTTTTTTTTTAGTTTTAGAATTTTTTTTTATTTTATAACAGTTTAGTTTTACATCATTTTGTACATTTTTTTTTCCCATCTCAATTGTAATCCCCGCGGGTTTCCAATCACCAAGTCACCCCTGTGCCATCACCATAATCCCGTGCATTTCCCTCCCTACCCCCCCATTTTTGATCCCATTCCCCACTCCACCCCCGCAAAATGTCTCTGGTATATGGTTGCTGATTATTTTTGTTATTTTTTCGCCTGGTCCATTATACTCCTGCTATGGGTATTTTTCTTTCTCTTTCTGGCTTATCTCACTAAGCATGATTTTTCCCAGCTCCATCCAAGTTGCTGCAAAAGACATGTGTTTCTCTTTTTTGGTTGCTGAGTAATATTCCATTGTATATATGTACCACATCTTTCTAATCCAGTCATCTACTTTTGGGCATCTGGGCTGCTTCCATGTTTTTCCAATTGTAAATAAAGCAGCAATAAACATGGGGTGCAGGTATCTTTTTCAATCAGTGTTTTTCAATCAGTGTTTTTCAATCAGTGTTCCCACTCCTAGATCCCTAGGAGTGGGATTGCTGGGTCATAGGGAAGCTCCATGTTTAGCAGTTTGAGGAACCGTTTGGAGGTATTTTAGGGGATCACATCTCCCTGGGTCTAAGACCACACCAACAGCCTGGAATTCTTAAAAGGCCCCAGAATGACTTGGTTACTGGAGAATTTCCCCTGGAAGAAATTCAGAGCTTGGATGCTCTCTCATCTCTATGCCAGGCTAAGGGCAGAGGCATCCACGCCCTTTAGAAATCTCCATATCTAGTGGCTAGCACTTAGCTTGATCTTGGGCCTGGCAGCACAGAAATGTCTCCCCCCAAATTCACATGCTCCCCTGCATTTCCAAGACCCACTGCAGTTGTGTGTGGGGCCATAGGACTAGCTCTGGCCAATGGGCACTGACCAACACTAATGGTGTCATTTCTGAGACAAAGAATTGAGTTACTGATGCAAGACCCCTCAGGGCCTGCTTCTGGCCTCAGGGGCTTCAGAATCTGCGTGGTACAGGTACAAAAATGTAAAGCCTCCATCGGCCCAAGCCTCCAGTGGGACAGACTCCTCCTCCAACAGAGAAGAAAATGAACTGTGTGGTGTTAAGCCACAGAGATGTGGGAGTTATTGACTGGATCGAGGCGGTACCCAGCATCTGGGACAAGTAGCTCCTGAGAATGATGGTTCTGTAGAGTCTTGCAGTTTCCTGTAAGAGGACATGGTGTCAACTCAAGGTTAAATTTTTAAAAGCAATTATTTTTGATGTTTATAAATATCATTCAGGTTTATTATAGAAAAGCTGTAAAATATCAAAAAGTGCAGGCAAAATTATGCATAAACTCAAGAGCCATGTCAGCCACTGTAATGTTAAGCTTGCCATACGTATCTTTCTAGTCTTCTCTGTCAAAATTGATGCCATCCGGTAGATATTTTAGTTGATTTTATAAGCATTAGATTGTGAACATTACCCATTTGTTACGATTATGTCACCACTCGGCATCACATCCTCTCACACTTCATTCATCACTCCCTGTTAGTGGACACTCTTGTCTCCTCTGCCCAGTGCCTCAGTGGGCAACAAACACTTTCATCTTTATGTGTCTCTCTTTTCTTAAAAAACACATAAAAATTGGATTCAAGGGATTTGGCATTATAAGGAGGTTTAATTTTTACACTGTTATCAGATTTTCCTTTATCCTCCAGCCATGAGTCCTTATTTTTTAATTGTATTTTTTTAAGTTTTATTTATTTGTGCATACAGAACAGGGGTACAGACCAGAGGTGCAGGGGTGGTGAGAGGAATCACCAGAGACAGAGCAGGGAGCAAAACAGGCAGATTGACAAAATGCACTGCTGAGGGGAGCAGCGGGCTGTCAGGAGAGGTCTGTGGTGCCTCGAGGATCACCTCCGGGGCAGGGATGGAACTCACACTGACGTGGCTGCCGCTAGCTTGCAGTGCTGCGTCCTCACCCATTGTACCACCAGGGAGGGCCAAGTCCCTCTTTTTACACCTGACTTGCATTGGACAGTTTTCAGGGTCAGTCCAGTTAGGAAAAAGAAAATCATATTGGGTATTTCCACCAAGCAAATTTAACATATGGGATTAGTTAGGCATCAAAGGGCTGAAAAACAAGAGCACTGAGATAACTCCGAGCAGGTGTAGGACAATGTCCCACCACTAGAGCTGGAAGACTAGTGGGACGTGGCTGGGATTGTTGAAACTTGCGGGCACCGAGCAGGAGACCTCAGGGAGCCGGCATGTGGATCCCAGCGGAACGGGCACTGTCTGCTGCTCTTGCTGCCATCGATACTCACAGGTCAGTTCCTGCGGCGCTGGGACTCAGGAGCCGGAGCTACACCTGGCCGGTGGTTCTGAAGGACAGGGTGAGAGTCTGTCTAGATGGAGGTGAAGGGGAGGTGGGCGGTGTGGAGAATAAAGTTTTAAAAAGAGCCCCAAAATTGGAGATTTCAATCAAGTGCTGCCACATTTCAATCAACAGTTGTCCGGACGCTACTGGAGCGGTCTCATCCCCTGCTACAGACCACCACACGTCAGCTCGACTCTACCTGGAGACAGCTCTGTTAATGAAATATTCTTACTTGCAGGGAGTTAAAACTTACTATTCTACAAGTTGCACCTGAAGATGTTTATGCTCGCTCTGTTGAGTCACACAGAGAGTTTTGCAAAAGCTTGGGGACAGCTGTCCCATCCTGGGGTTGTGAGAGGAGTCCATGTGCTTTTGGAGATAGCGGAAGTCTAGTGATATGGCAGCGTGGGTGAGCAGAGCACAGATTTTTTGCTGGGGAAGTTGTAAGGCAGTCGTTTCCTGTTTGACCATTTGCTGGCTGTGTTAGCTTGAGCCACTTACTTGGCCAACTAGGGGAGCTGGTCCTACCAGACAGTCATGCTGTGAGTCAGTCAGCTAAGGCTCATAGGTACTTACCTTGGTCACATAGTAGATGCTCAGGTAATCAGGTCTCTACAGTGGATTAATGAAGGACACTAATTTTATTCATAAAAAGTTATGGCAGGGCCCTTCTTGGTGGTGCAGTGGGCTAAAGCACAGCACTAAGAAGCTAAAGCCGCTTCAGTATAAGTTCGATTCCCACCCTGGAGGAGATCCACATGGCGTGGCAGACCTCTCCTGACCTGCCTGCTGCTCCCCTCAGCAGTGTACTTCATCCATCTATCTGTTCTGCTCCCCACTCTGTCTCTGGTGAATCCTCTCACCTCCCCTGCACCTCTAGCCTGTACCCCAGTTCTGTATGCATAAATAAATAAATCTTTTTAAAAAAGTTATGGCAATGTTTCTTGATAGCAGTAAAGATCTCCTCTAAAGATTCATCCCAGCCCATCACAAAAGATGGATTTCAGGGTTATATGCCAGACAATTCTCTTGACAACCTTAGCCCACTGAAAAGCATTTGGAGCCCTAAGACTTGAATATAAGATGGGCTTCTGCCCCAGCTCAGTGATCTTAAGGAATTGAGCTTTGGTTTCCTTACATATAAAATGCACCAACTGTGAAGTGCTACAGAGCAATGAGAAGTAACAGATGAGAACACAGAGCTATGTGGATGGGTCTGAAAACATAGTTCTGAGTGAGGGGGAGAAAGGTGATCAGCAAGATAAGAACTACAACAGTGCCATTCATGTAAAGTCAAAACTATCATGGAGTGTATAACATCCATACAAACTACAGAAATCCAATGCCTTGGAAGAAAGGAAGAGCATGCTAGTGAGCTGGGAGGTTAACAGGGGATCAGAAATAAAGGCACGAGGGGTCTCAAACTATTTACTTAATTAAATTTACTTTCAAACTTTAACTCATCAATAAATGACACAGAACTAATGCTGCTTCCCTACCTTTCTCCCAATTATTCTGAGATCTGATGAAATTATTCACAGGGAAGCAAAAGCTAATATACTGCATCCATTACGATGCTCACATTGGACAAGTGACAGAACAGAGGTAAGAATTCCTCACTGCTCGTCAGCAGGAAGAGCCTGGCCTGGCCTCAGGTGCTGCCAGTGAGCTGACATCAGAGCTCTTCATGAAGGAGGGGCCCGCTCCCTCACTTCTGGAGGCAACACTTGATGGCACAGCCAGAAGCGGCAGCAGCCTCTCCCATGGAGGCCTTGAGAATGCCCCACTCAGGCCCTCGGAAGAAGAGGCCCCGGCAGA
Source organism: Condylura cristata (assembly GCF_000260355.1). NCBI lineage: Eukaryota > Metazoa > Chordata > Mammalia > Eulipotyphla > Talpidae > Condylura > Condylura cristata. Next base: position 21,061,119 of record NW_004567112.1, on the reverse strand, counting down.
TGGGGGCCTCCGTGGCCTCCCCTCCTCCTGATATCAAGTTTCGAGACTTGGTTCTCTTCATTTTGGAGAAGAAAATGGGAAGCACCCGCAGAGCCTTCCTCATGGAGCTGGCCCGGAGGAAAGGATTCAGGGTTGAAAATGAGCTCAGGTAGGAGGATATCACTGATTTCCCTCGGTGAGCCAGCAGTGCTGTTGGGTAGCTGTGTTCTTGGCCATCTACAGAAGAGGGAGGTTTCCAGTGGGAGATCAAAGAGCAATTAATTAATTAAGGGAAGTAAGACATGGCCAGAGTGGATATTGGAACTAGTTGGCTCCAAAAGAAAAGGTGAACTATTATTTTTTCTTTTTTGTTTTCCACGATTGTGAGATGAGGTCTCTAGGGAGGACACACACAGAAGCCAAGTTGGAAAATTTAATGCGGAAATCACTTAATTTCATTCTTGGCCAAATTGGACAAATCACTACTGAGTCCCATTTAAGAATTCGGCTACTTTGAAGCAAAAAGAATGGTCTGGTTACTGGGCTCCTCAGCTCCATGTCTGACTGTGCTGAGGGCGAATTGTGACGGGCTCACCAGAGGCACCTGAATATGACTTGATCATACTTCTATGAAAAGCAGTTCCAGGGGATTGCAGAGAAAGGGAAGTTGGTGAGAGATACAGGGACAGCTGTGTGACAGACCGCAGCCTCATGCGTCTGGGCTAGAGGCAGGCGAGCCCACCGCCAGGGCCCTTAGGCGGGGTCACTCACTGTCCACTCACACCCAGCAGTGTGCCTGTTCTGCCAGACAAGCTCTTTACTGGTCTCAGTTGGGGGGTGGGGGTCAACCTAAAATCTAGAGTAAATGGTAATAGAAGCTTGACCTCACTATGGTGATAGAACCTGGACATCAATAGTTCCAAATTGAACCGTCAAGGGCCTCATAAGAAATAAAGAACGACGATTATTGCAACTGGCTGATTTTGACCATTCAAGGACTAGGTTTATCATGATTTTATTTTTCCAGGAAAAACTGTAAGCATTTTATGCGAAAATAAATTTTTATTTTAAAAATAGTCTATGATATTTAAAAATAAAATTTTTAACAATCATTTCCCACTGAAGAAATACCAGCTTCAAATTGCTAGAGAGACAATTTGTTGTCTAAAGTCAACAACTAAATTGATCATTTTCATAATATCTATAATTCACCTGAGAAGTCATCACAGAAACATTTCATTTTTGGCTAAAATGCCCCATTCAGAAATTCCTGACTCTCCTTTGGTCCCTCTCCCATCTGATTGCTCCATCCCCTCCATCTCATCTGTTTTGTTCTTTTTTTTTTTTTTTAATTCTTTTTAACCCTCCATCTTATTTGGGATGCTAATCCTATCAGGGCTTAACATCCTTTCTAGGAAATTTTAGATTTCATCTAATTGTTATCTACCTAAACTTACAGACTTATGTGGAATTGGAGGGGCGAAGGCGACAGATAAAGAGACCCAGAAATTAAAAATGACAGAGAGAAACTGGAAAATCAGACATTGAAAGCCTTAGCAAATATGGCATTGCTTTGGCAGTCAACACATGGGGCCAGGGCCAGGCAGGCAGGTCCAGCAGGCACTTACAAGCTCTTTGTCGAAATCCACATCCACAGCGAGGGCCGACTGCTAAAGGGATAGGCAGGCTGCGATACACACACGGTGACTGAGACAAGGAAGAGACACAGGGTAAGTTTCTTCTTGTGGTGAGAGAGCTGAAGAGGTGGCGACATGCCCCAGATGCCTGCTGGCAGGGACCAGACCCAGCTGCAAGGCAGCTGAGGAAACTGCGCACAGCGTGCAAACTGCTGTGTGCCCGGATGATGGCAGGGTCCCGGGCTGGCTGCCAGCGGGCACAGTCACTACAGCAGTGTGCATGGCACAGAAATAGACCACAGGAAGGAGAAGTCCCAGCTCTCAAACGGAATTTCCGTTCATGGAGATACAGACTTTCATTGGAAAGGATGATAGAATGTACTGCGAGAGCAGTCTCTACTTAAGAGATGCAGAGACCTTAATTTCTGGCTCTGAACACTGCCATCTAGGAGTCCAGAGAGGACAAGACCCCCTCTCCTCGCTGACCTTAGTTTGCTGATCAACAGTCCAGCCTCGCTGATGTGATCACCAGGCGCGAAGGTGGATGTCAGTGGGCTTTGATAAAAGTGGAGTGTGATTGTTTTCTTGTTGATTATCTGGACTCATTGACCATTACAGCAAAATCCCAAGGAGAGGCTTCTCCCTCCACACTATGGACTAGATCAAATGTTGTAAACAAATAGGACAGAGACAGAAAGGAAACTCATCAAAGCGTGCGAGTGGTTGTTGAGGGAGGTATAGGGAGGACGGGGGTGGGGGCGAATACAGCTGCTTTTATTCTGTTTCCTAAAACTGTGTATTATAAGCATACATTTTTAAATGAAAATAAAACTGGCATTTAAAGAGGGACACTTGTCAATAGTGAAATACATATCTCTCCTTTCTGGTATGTAATTAAAAAAAAAAAACTAAGAAAAAAACCGCTCTGAAAACAGCAGCCATCTCCAAAGTCACAAGTACATTTTTTTTTTTGACTGCCTCAAATTTGGGGGTAAATTAAAGAGAAAAATCTGATTCTTACTTTATCTGGGGCTCCAGTCAAAGGCGTTGTCTGGACGAAAGCAACCATGGCTGCACACGTGCAGGGTATTCCAGCCACCCTGCATGACACCTGTCAGGTTCTAGGATTACAAAAGAGTGGATGAGTGAGCTCCGTAAACAAACAGCTTAAGAGTGGGCAGGGAGCCAGGAATTGTACTGCGGTTGTCACCTAGAACTGAAAAACACCATCATATATTTTCTAAGCATGTACTAGTCTTTTAAACATTTTTTTAAATTAGCATATTCCTGTTTGACCATTGGCTTTCAAGTTTCTGGTGTTATTTTGGTGCCGTTACATCCAACCAGCTGCCTGTCCTTTCCGGCCATTTACTATATAACGTTTGTATTGTGACTTCTGCCTGACTCATTTTCCCAAAAGTGCCATCTCCAATGTTCTAAGGAATCTTGTGAAGCAATGCAAGCCTTGTCACCTGAGCCTTGGCAAAGACTGTCTCCTTGATCACACTATTTCTAGTGCTGATGACCATGTCCTGGGTGGGTGCCCCTTAAAATGCCTGCCTGAGGAAAGGCAGGCTGCAGGGGGAACTTCCTGTTTGCTCCAGGCCAAACCTGACAGGGCAGAGAGGCCCTTTTTGCGGGGCTACTTATAACCTTGAGACATAAATCCTTTCTCTGCTCCAGGACTGTTAAATCTTCCAGGCACCCAGTTCTGTCTTCTCAAGGCAAACGTTCAAGGACATAGCTTTTACCCCGAGTCTCAGGGGCGAGTAAGGGCCTGTTTTTTTCTGGGGATCTTACTTTAATTGCACTATTGCTTCCTGTTGTAAAGATTCCAGAAGTTTGTTTCTCCTCTAAGAGCCCATGAACAGATCTAGCCCCTCTAAATATCCCCATGCCCTTCCTTTGGTTTACCCCACGTTTTAAAAGGATTCCTTCCTTTCGTTTCCTCCAATTTGAGTTCCATGCATACTGGAGAGATTGTTTCTACTTTTAGTAATTATCTGTTTTGTTTTCTTTGGCAATGTTCTATGACTTCAAATTTTTAGTGTCTGAAGTCAAAATATTAGAAATCATTTTTGCAACACACATACACACACACACACAGAGGAACACCTGGAGAAAGTGTTTAGTGCCTACTCTACAGTGGGCCAAAACCCCATGGCAAGACCCTCTCAGTCTTAGGTGTAGCAGGGCCTGACAGGGGAAACTGTCTTTACTGGTGCTAGTAGTTTGTGTAATAAAACTGCTTCAATGGATTCGGAAACAGGTCGGTTGCTACAGGAAATTGGTAGGATGGTTTTTTAAAACAGTAAACATCCCAGCTTACTGTAAATAACTAGTTAAAGTCATTATTTATAAAAATGTCCTCATCAGATGGGAAGAATTGGGAATGAACTCTCCAGGTAAAGAAGGAAGATTTAAAGCAAAGGTAAAGGCAGGTGAAAATCCAAGGCTGAGGAAGTCAGATGGGCCGAGACTGGCTTCAGGTAAAGAAGACTTTCTTGGTCTTTCTCTTGGAGAGTTCCTTTAATGATGCCAAGAGACAGGACCAACTATGAAAAGAAAAACAGGAAGGGTGGGGACACTGATATCAGGAAGAAAATAATTCAGAACCAATATCTGCAAATTAATCCCCTAACTTGGGTTTTTCTCACATCATAGTGGCACATTCACGATTCTTAGCTTGTACTTGTGCTGTTATCATTAACATCTTTCTTTTCATTGTGCCTACACGAAATTGTTTAAAGTAATTTAGCCTTGTCCTAAGGAATAATGTCCACAAAAACCATGTGTCTGGTATGCAGAATTTAAAAATGTAAATGTCAGCAAACACAAATATTTTTTCAAATGCTCAGTTGTATAATATGTGATGTGTTGTTGTTTTTATTTGTTTTTCTGTTTGGAGTTGATGGGCTTGGAGTGTGGGGTCCTTGGTTTCACTCTGGGAAAGGTTTCCCCAGAGCTCCCTTTATAGCGGCATTGGTGAGTTTCTGGGTGAATTTCTCCACGAGACAAAAGACATGAAAGAGCAGGTTTATTAGGAAAGGGGACAGAAGAATAAAGGACACTTGCATAGACAACAGCGGGCAGAAAGAGCGGCCC
>NW_004567112.1:21053328-21056233 GCF_000260355.1 Condylura cristata | reverse complement strand
GGGGGGGGGGGTGGTCAGTGAGAAGCACTGCGTGGCGCAGGTCACGGGTGGGATCCAGGCTGTGCCTGCAGAGGGAGAGAGCTGGCGGAAAGACGCACCTGAGGAGTCACAGCTGGGCAGCAGGACTGCGGAGTTAGGCTCTATCTTCTCCATAGGGAGGGGCTCACCTTTGCAGGTGGATGGTTTATGCCTTAATCCCCACTATCAGGTCTGTGCTCCTGACACTCTCTAGAGCTGTCTGATCCTTCTTGGGTCTTGTGCCTGGTGATGTAGGCATTGGCACCAAAGAGTCTTAGTTTCTATAGCCAGATTAATGGTTGCGTTAATTCCTTCTGCCCCCACCTCCTGTGTGAGACAGGTTCCTGGCCTTATGCTGTCTCCTTTCTAGTTTCTCTATTATTATCCTCCATTATTACCTCCTAAAACTGTCTCTTGACCATGCAGAGAATGAGTCGTAGGCTGAACAACTCTGCTGTCACCGAGCCCAAAGTCTATCCAGCCGGCATAGTTAAAGAGTGCCCCTTCCCTTCAGCGAGTGGAGCCCTGGGCTGGGCGTGGTTTTGAAACAGAGTCATTCTCATGAATAGGCAGAAGGAATTTTTCCTCCCCTTGCTTTGGGAACACTCCTGCCTGCCTCAGCCCACAGATGCAGCAGAAACAATACAGTGGGACTCCTCATCTGGGTCATCACAGGCCCTAGCTTCCGCTGCTCCCTGGGCCCAAAAATCTCAGGTAGATGTTGTGTGCCTTCCAAGAAAGGCCATATCTTTTTTCCTGTTGGGACCTGAGAGTCAAATCCTAGTTCAGGGCTGTTATAATTGGCTCAAGGCCTCCCAGAACTAGTCTAACCATTATTAATTGGTCTAGACTAAGAAGCCCGCTACACTTACAGAATTGAATCTGCTGATATTTCTCCAACAGCCATCTAAGCAGTGACGTGGGGTTTGAGGGAAAGGTTGGGGGCCATTGCCTGATGTCTTCTATCACTTTTTATTATGACAAGCAAGCCCAGGCTAACGCAGCAAGGTGGACTGCCTCGGCCCCAGTCCCAGATTCATTTGCCCTTGAAAAAGACATTCACCTGCACTTTTCCCCTTCAGCAGAAAAGTGATGAAAGATGGCTCATGGTAGAAAGTGGGAGCATATAGAAAACACCTTCAAACAAAAAACAGAACTCCACTCACTAAGGGATCTAACCACAGTCTCGCAGAACGTTGGTAGATGGCTTCAGCCATGCACACCTGGCTGTGAATCTTGGCTTCATGCAACCTCAGCGAGCCTTGGGCTTCTCATCCAAGGCTATACTGCGTCCTCAAGCAGCCGTTGTGAGGGTTAAATAAGAATATATACACATGGGCATGTTCATATTAATTTGCTAATAGTCTGGCATATTTCTTCCTAGTCTTTTCCTTTTGTGTATGTGGGTATTTTATTGTTTATATTGTTTTATAGCAATCCTTCCCCCACTTTTTCGGGCATTCAGATACTTCTGTGGGAGGCAGGACTATGTCCAGGTGAGTGGATGGTGGTAGTAGAACAGGGGCGCTGCATGTGGATGGCGAGGGGCCTCGGTTTGGAAGATAAGCCCTAAAGCTCCGCCCTGACACACCCACCCCCTCGAGATTTAGTGCAGTCCTGAGCTCAGAGAGCCTGACAGCCGCTCTGTGGCTTTCCATGGTGGTGTGTAGCTATGGCAACTGTCCTTTCGGATTTTCTGGGACAGTTCTACGTGTCCTTACTGTAGCCCATATGATATTGGACAGAAATGTGAAAACATAAATTCTATGTGACAGCAGCAAGAAGGATGTCTCATAGCGCTGTACAGGAGATGTTGTTTGAAGGTGTTTTCTATATGCTCCCACTTTCTACCATGAGCCATTTTTCTGCCCTTTGGGGAAATCAGGTTTTTTTATTGTGATAATACCCACCCAGATGTTATTGCTTCTGTGAAAAGAAACAGCTATCTGCACAGTCACAGAATATGTGCAAAGGCACAGAATTTGGCTTAGTGCGGTCCAGCCTGTAGGCTTTGGATTACAACAGACCTGTACCAAATTCCTGCTCTGCCCAGTTTAGGCTGGCTGCATTTAAAAAAAAAAAAACAAACATTTGTTTATTTATGCATACAGAAGTGGGGTACAAGCCAGGGGTACAGGGGTGGTGAAAGGATTCACCAGAGACAGATTGGGGAGCAGAACAGGCCGACTGACCAAGTACACTGCTGAGGGGAGCAGCAGATGGGTCAGGAGAGGTCTGCCACGCCATGTGGGTCACCTCTGGAGCGGGGATCGAACTTGCACTGAAGCGGCTCCTGCTCACTTGCAGTGCTGCATCCTAACCTGTTGCACCATCAGCGAGGGCCCTGGGTGAGTTTTTAACAACTGCAAGTCTTTTCTCATTTTTAGAAAACTCAAACAACAAAGAAAAAGGGAAATATGACTAGGTCAGAACAGACATTACTCCCATATATTGTTTTGTCCATTACTTGTAGTGAAAATGCTGTCGCAAAATGAGCAGATTGAGATATGGTATATAGAAGCAATGGGATACAACTCAGTCATCAGAAATGCTAAATGTCTTCTGAGGCATGGATGGGACTGGAAGGAAGCATGCTAGGTGAAATAAGCCAGAGAGAGAAAGATAAATACTGGATGGTATCACTTATATGTGGATTATAGAGAAATAAAAACAAAGGGTCCATCAAAGACAAACTGTAAACCAACACTTAAAAACTGACATAAATCTGAGCATCTATGAGAGAAATGCCAATGAGGGCAAGGAGAAATGTGTGACTCATTCTTCATTTCACCTTTTTTTTTTTTTTAAATATTTATTTATTTATTCATACAGAACTGGGGTACAGGCCAGAGATGCGGAGGGTGAGAGGATTCACCAGAGACAGAGT
>NW_004567112.1:21039264-21053228 GCF_000260355.1 Condylura cristata | reverse complement strand
GAGGGGAGCAGCGGGCGGGTCAGGAGAGGTCTGCCACGCCATGTGGTCACCTCCGGGGCAGGCGGGAATCGAACTCATGTGGAAGCGGCTTTAGATTCTCAGTGCAGTGCTTTAACCCGCTGCGCCACCAGGGAGGGCCCATTTCACCTTTTATAGGCCCAGATGTCCATCATGTTTCTGTTGTCTTCCTTGCCTATGTGAGAGGAACCAGACTGGTTCCTCTCCCACTTGGTCTATTGTTTTGTCCCCTCATGTAACTCCCTAACCCATCACTCTCCCCTCCAAATTGTTATGTATACCAGATTTGTCTTTTAAATAATGCAATAGCACCATCAATAGCCTGTTCAGAAAATCCTTCACTGGTTCCACAATCCCAGAAAATATGATCTAACTGTCTCAGACCCTCTCTCACGTGATCACCCTCACCCACTCCACCTCAAATACAGCGACTTACCAACGGAGACTCCTCACTTTAACCAAAGCCATTCACATTTGTTCTTGGGGCCCTATTCTGCTCCTATTCTCCCATCAGCATGAAACACAAATCTCAGCTCTTCCACAATCCATCCCTCCTCTCCAGCCTGCACTGAGGGACTGTCCTCTGAAACCGCTTGCAGATCTTGTTCATACCTCCTATCTTGTCATGTCATTAACCACCTGTTTCACCGAAGATATTGCTGCTCCAGAAACCTCCCTTCTTATCCCAATGACACCCACTGCCACCACACTACCACCATATAAGGGCCATATAATAATGGCCCAAAGAATGCAAGAGTCAGTCAAAAAATAAAAAATGGAGAAAGAAGACATCCACTAAGAGAAATAGGAAAAAAGAGAGAGAGAGAGAGAGAGAGAGAAAATCATTCTACTGTTTCTCTTAGAGGCCTGGACATGCTGTTTGTTCTTGATATTTCCCAGACTGATAGACTCTTTGAACTGAAAAGGCTTTGAGAGTCATTGGTTCTAGTGATATGAGGCTGACTTTAAAGATTTATTAAAACTAGAAATGACATACAAGACTCAAGCAGGATGTAGATCATTTGCCAGCGTGTGGCCTTTGGGAGGTCATGTGACCCCTCTGCCCTTCCGGCTCCTCCCTGGTGAAGTGTGACCATCGTAGCTTCCTTGGGGAGTCTGTGAGCACCATCTGTGATGACGTGTGGCAGGCAGCTGCACAGTGCTGATGGTCATTAGCCCTCAGCCACTATTTGGGAAAGATCCCTGCTCACCTCCACAAGGCTGTACTTTGAAGCTCACATAAAGCAAAGTCCCCCAAAGACTGCTCTCCACCACCCATTAGCAGGTGTGAGATGGTGCAAGCACACCTATGTCTTTAATCTATTTCTATTTTAGGTGTTTCTAACTGCAGGTTACAGTCAAGCAAGTGTCAAAGGCACTAGTTAAACCCTCTACAAATAAGAATGCCCTGGCCCCCAGGCCACTGGTTGTTCTTTCAGAACAATTTCATTTTTGTCTTCTTGGACCTTGATTTTCCAATGACACCCCAATCCTGCTATGCTTCCTGAGTTTTTCCTGTATATCTAACATGTGACACAGCACATTGTTGCACACTAATTAAAATAGAGAGGATTCCCTGGCAAAGAGACCTGGATTCTCCATGCCTGTGGTCAGGTCTGGTGTGTATTTTTGCACCAGATGGAGCGCTCTGGACACCTGGAGGAAGGAGGGAGCTTCTGGTGTAGAAAGCCCATTTAGCTGGTAACTATGTCTTGTAATTGGCAGTGATTGCGTCACCCACATTGTGGCAGAAAACAACTCTGGTTCTGACGTTCTGGAGTGGCTGCAGGTCCAGAACGTGAGCACCAGTTCGCAGCTGGAAGTCCTTGATGTGTCCTGGCTGATAGAGTGTATGCGAGCAGGCGAGCCAGTGGAGACGACAGGACAGCACCAGCTGGTGGTAAGAGTCATGGCTGCATTTTCACAGCCCTGAGCTTGATAACGAAGAACATCAGCCATGGAATCCACACTCCTGGGGGAAACCCCGGGTTCTCTGCTTGTTCTGTGTGACCTTTGGCAAGTCAACTTTTCTGAGCTTCTGTTTTCTCTTCTATGATGTGCCTACTGCAAAGATGGTCATGAGGGTTAGAACTTACACCCTGCAGATAAAGCACTTACCACAGAGCCTGGTCTCTGGTAGGCACAGAGTAAATAGTAGCAACTTTTATGAACAAATTTTTTTTTAAAAATTTATTTTATTTATTCATACAGAACTGGGGTACAGGCCAGAGATGCGGAGGGTGAGAGGCTTCACCAGAGACAGAGTGGGGAGCAGAACAGGCAGATCGACGAAGCACACTGCTGAGGGGAGCAGCGGGCGGGTCAGGAGAGGTCTGCCACGCCATGTGGTCACCTCCGGGGCAGGCGGGGATCGAACTCATGCGGAAGTGGCTTAAGCTTCTTAGTGCAGTGCTTTAACCCGCTGCGCCACCAGGGAGGGCCCTTATGAACAAATTTATCCACAGATATTACACAATATTGAAGCCATCATACTGTCATAGCCAGAAAAGTAGAGGGTTCCTTTGTTTCTTCATATGATTATTCAAAAGAAAAAAAATTAAACTCAATGCCAAATCATTCAGAAACTGGAAACTAGAAACTTCAAAAAGAGGATTCAGACCACGAGTACATAAGTTCATGGAAAAGGAAAATGGCATTGAATCAGTGGTTCTTTTACATGGGTTTTCTTTTACCTGATTGCAAAAAATACTTGTTAATTACAGCAAACTCAAATACAGGAGATATATATAATATAAAATTTGAGTCTTCTAAACTTATACACTTTTTCAGAGTTAATTGCTATCAACTGCCTTCTAAGTTTTTCTCCTATCTATTATTATTACTATTAATTGTTATTAAAATAGATGCTTCTGCATTTGTTCAGGTGAGAAAAGACTATTCAAGTGACCCCAGTCCCGGCCCCCAGAAGACTCCACCACTTGCTGTAGAAAAGCTCTCTCAGTATGCGTGTCAGAGAAGAACTACATTAAACAATTGTAATCGCGTGTTCACGGTAAATGGGCTTTTACTTCAGCATCCAGAGCAAAGGGAGGAGTTGTGCTTTCTTCCCACAGACCCACAAATTACATTGTAACTTTTCCTGGAAATCTGGGAAAGGTTCCTCACACTCACCCTACCCAACCCTTATCTGTGATTTTTCTCCTGCTGTGAAAATGGACAAATACATCTGGACCACACTCTACAGAGAAAACAGATGGACTATTAAGAATTATCATCAGTGGACACAATGCTAGTCAAAGGCAAATACTCTGAAAAACCAAATATTGTTAATAGTCCAAAATACAGTAAGAGCAAATATAGACATAAAGTCTCCACTGGGAAACCAGGAGATTGAGTGAGCAGATCCAGATTCTAACCCTGCTGACATTAGCTAGCTTGCACAAGGCAGTAACTCTCTCTAAGCTTCAGCTTTCTCCCTTTTTGCTCAAAAAGAACTGAGCTTGCTTATCTCTAGGGCTCCATGTGGCCCTGAAGCTCAGTGATTCCAATGACCCCAGGAAGCCCACGGGACTGTCCTCTAGGCTCGAATCAGTGTCAGGTGGCTGAAGCATGCAGGTGCAGGTCAAATACACACTTCCCATTTCTAGAGTTCCAGCCCCTTGCATGCAAGGAAGACCAGGAAATGGTGGCTTCTGGGCACGGGAAGCCTGATGCCACGCAGCTGCACTTACTTCCTCCTCTGTGGGAAATGCAAACGTGCCCTCCCTGAAATAACCCAGCCTTGGGTCTGTGCCAACTCTGATTTCACCCAGGGATTCCACAGGCCCATGTTAAGTGCTGTCCATGTTTTATGCACAGACTAAGAGGTGAGGATGGCCAGGGATCAGGACAGAGTCCCAGCTGCAGGCTGGTAGGAGGATGGCGAGCAGAGAGGGGAGGATGCCCTGAATGATGACTGGCATCATGCACGAGGTCATTTTCAGCAAATTGCTGACTATCTAACAGCAGCAAATGTAAAGTGTTGTTATACTTTCAATTCAGTATCATTCATCCAACAAGGGAGCAAAGGTACAGGAGACCCATTCCTGCCCCTCAAGGAAGCTGCCAGTGCTCCCGGGAAAGCAAGATATGTTTGCGAGTGGCCGCTGCTCAGGGGCCAGAAAACAGGTTATTTGTGCTCATCTGGTTTTGTTCTTCAGGATGCCTTTGAGGTGCTGGCTGAAAATTATGAATTTAGAGAAAATGAAGTCTCCTGTGTGGCATTTTTGAGAGCGGCTTCTGTGCTGAAAGCTCTGCCTTTCCCAATCCTCAGTATGAGGGACACAGAAGGGATCCCCTGCCTTGAGGACAAAGTGAAGTGTGTCATAGAGGTAAGGGTCAAGTGTGAGTTGCCACATCCTAATAGGAAGGGGGAGAGAGGGAAGAGAAGGAAGGAGAAAGGGCAAGGAACAGGAGGAAAGTTGGGACAGAGGAAAACAGAAAGGCAGATAATGAATTTTCCTATCAACTATGTCGATGTGATAGTCATGACTTATTTTCCTTTCTCTCTCAATAGATGAAATACAGATAAAGATCTAGATAGATCTTGGCATATGTCCATACCCCAGTGTTACCAGCTGGAGTTACATGGGCTGAGTAGAGAGAACGCTCTCATGTTACTACTCATCACAGTGAAAAGACTCAAGTGGCCCAAAGTCCCTCCACAGGGGAGGGTCTGACTTCACACACAGCCTTGGGGGTCCCTCAGAGCCATAGGTGGCCTGGCCTGCTGTGGAGTTGATTCTGCCTCTCCACCCAGGTGTCCTTCAAGGGAGAGAGTGAGGGGTGGGTGTTTATGTGATGATTGAATTATTTTCATGTTTAAGGAAACTGGTCATCCAATACAGTCTAGGGCAAGATCAAAGATTCACCGACTCTTTAGAGGTGGGTGTCTCTGAGTTACACATCCCAGGGGTTGAAGTTGGATTGCTTTTCAATGGGTCTGAAATCAATGTGATTGGGTGAAAAGTCCTCTTGTTTCAGCAAGTTTATATCCATTGGGAAAAAAATCACATATGTAGACATAAGAATATTGTCAATGAATGTTCTAATTTGGTGTTCTATAGATTTTGACTCTAATCATTCTTTACCTTTGTCTCTGAGAATTTTTAGTAATACTTGCATATATACCTTGAATTTTCAGAATTACAGGGGAATGTCTTGTTTACTGTGGGTCAGCTAGGGAAACATCCTACACACGACAGGTAGATGTTTCATGAGCAATGCAAATCTCCTACATCTGTGAATGTGAGTTCAACATCACTAATTTGAAGTATTTTCAACTGTGCATACAGGAAATTCTTGAAGATGGAGAAAGTTCTGAAGTTAAAGCTGTGTTAAATGATGAGCGTTATCAGTCCTTCAAAGTAAGTGATTTTATATATATTCATTGAAAATATTTTTCAGTTAAACCTATTATTTATTCCAGGTGGTGGCATCACTAAGCCTGGCTGCCATAACAAATGCTATCAACCAGATGACCTGAATACCAATTCTTGTTTTCTCCAAGCACTGGAGGCTGGGAGTGCCAGCTTGGGCAGGATCTGGTTAAGATGGTCACCTTCTCCTGGCGGCAGAGTGACCTGAGAAAACCCTCTGATGGCTCTTCTTAGAAGGGCATTAATCCCACCCTCATGACCTCATCTAAATCTTATTGTCTCCCAAAGACCCCACCTCCAAATACTAGCATATTAGGGGAGGTTAGAGCTTCAAAATATTAATTGAGGGAGATAATTCAATCCACAGCAGTGCTGTAGCAAGTAGGTGCCTAGATAGTTTTGAGTGCCTGAGGTTCTTGCCCACTCTGGGTGAGGTACAAATGATCTTGCCTTCCAGAAGTCCATCATCAGGGATACCGTTATCATGGTGACACTAGGAGCATGGGGCAAAACTAGACCTGCTCTAAGAGCAAAGCAGCACTGGAAAGTTCTTCCCAGCATCCTGTCCACTTTAAATCAGGGCCTGCCACCTTCCAATTTTCCTGCCTTGAGCTTCATGCAGCAAAGACTTCTGCCACCCCCTTGCACTGAGAAGGATGCACACCTTGAAAGGTGGGCCTGGGCAGGACAGACTCAGGTGCAGCCAGAGAGGGTTTGCGTCTGTGCTCTGCCACTTACAAGCTACGAGGAGTGGGGGGTGGTGGTGGGGATGATAACAGCAGTGTGCGCTCGTCACGCTTTGAGAGGAAGTCTGCAGAGCCTGAGCGTGTGTAAGAGACCCTGGGCAAAGGTGTGCCCCACTGGGACGACTGGCTCAGGGATTCCCACCCTCTGGTGACCCGTGAGCCCTGGCAGGTCCCAGGACCTGCCTCTGGTCTCACTTAGCAATGCCAAGTTCAGAAAGGGAAGGGTCCTGCTGAAACAAAAATGTACCTACCAGATCATCACCTACTTGTTTGTCATGTTTAGGAAAACTGGTGAGAGATTTGCTTATAGTTTTTCTTAATGTTTTACTTCGGTTCATATCAGTTCAATGTTAGAATGATTGCTTTGGAAAGTAACAGCAAGCCTTTCCCTCCACATCAGCTATTTACATCTGTATTTGGAGTGGGGCTGAAGACATCTGAGAAATGGTTCCGGATGGGTTTCAGAACTCTAAGTAAAATAAGGTCAGACGAAACCCTGAAATTCACAAGAATGCAGAAAGCAGGTAAATCGTCTCTCCTAGAAATCTTTCCTGTTGCCACAGGTTCTTCAGTTCCACCCGTGGGCTGGGTCACTTACTTGGCCTCTTTTCGTGCTATGGTTTAAAAATACAAAATACAATCAGACAGATCTGGATCCAAATCCTGGCTCCAACATGGTCCAACTGGGTGATATTAAGCACATTTATTCAATCTTGGAGCCTTAGTTACCTTCTCTCTAAGAGGAGGGAACCCTGGACCTTAGGAGAGGGCTAACCCATGCAGATAGCCCTTTCATCATGCAGCCTGGGGTGGAGGCACCTCCATGCCTCTCTCCACCGTCGGGCACGACCCTTCATCATGACAGCCCTGTTGGAACTCTGCTTATCTGTAGTGTCAGACAAAGCAACAAGTCACAGGCCAGAGACAGTTTTCTACTCAGCTCAGACTTCGCCAACCTCTGCTCCTTCTGGCTTCAGCTTCAGTGTTTTCACTGATCAATCACCTTCCAGCTTGGAATCTCCCCATCCCAAAACCCTTCCCACTGTTTTTTTTTAAATAGAGCACAGTTTGTTGATCAAGAGGGCTGGGTCTCCAGGAGGAAGTCAGATTTGAACAGGTTGGTTTCTAGAAGGACATGAAATACTGCCTCTTCCTTAGTCAGGAAATGGTAAGCCTAGCAGTCAGAAAGCAAAGAGCCATTGCTACCGGGAGCATTCACAGCCTAGAGCACAGTGACTGGGGTCTGGGGACCAGTTGGTGTTGATACCCTATGCCAGGTGGCTCCACTGGACCACAGAATCCCTTACTCAGGGACGTCATCCACATGTAGTGTCCCTCTCTCTGTCCTGCCCATGGCCCTCAGGATTCCTGTATTATGAAGATCTTGTCAGCTGTGTTACCTGGGAAGAAGCAGAGGCAGTCAGCATGCTGGTTAAAGAGGCCGTCTGGGCATTTCTGCCTGATGCCTTCGTCACCATCACAGGAGGGTTCCGGAGGTAAATTCAAGGGCTGCCCTGGCCTCTCCGGCTATAACACCTTCAGTGGCTACCCATGACCCATAGGCTTCTGGAAAAGGCATGAGAGGCTTTTAGTGATCTGGTGCTGACATCTCTCTGCAACCTCTTCTGCTCCCCACGCTTCACTCCAGTCACCCCAAATGCACGCAGAACTGTTCCCTGCTTCTGTGACTTTGCTCAGTCACACCCTTCTGCTTGGACTGACTGTCCTCAGTTGTTACTTGGCTGACTTCTCCTCAACCTTTGAGATGCAGCTCAGAAGCCACCTCCTCCAAGAAGCCTCCTCTGCCTCCCTCCTCCTCATCCCTGGGCCTGGCACTCCACCTCAGTGGTCCCTGACAACTACCAAGTAATTTGTTTGCATCTGTGCTCTCCCACTAAGGTGTTAGAGTCCCGTGCTCCGTGAGAGCCAGCGTGTGGTGCCTGGCACAAAATAGGTTCTCAAGAAATATTGACCGAGCCAGGAATGAATGAAAGCACACAATTGTTGGACATCGAGACCTGCGTTTGTGTCATTAATTTATATTTCTAGGCGTTATGTGATCAAGGGGTAGTATGTTATAAAAAGTCACAAGCATTTTGTAAACTTAAAATCAGGCACAGGAACAAATGTGATTTTTAAAAATTGGGGGCTCAATCATCTAATTTGTTATCATACTATATTTATTATCATACTGTACTTATAATTATACTACTTTTTCCTCTATCAGGGGTAAGAAGATTGGGCACGATGTAGATTTTTTAATTACCAGCCCAGAAATCACAGAGGAAACAGAGCAACAGCTTTTACCTAAAGTGATAAATTTATGGGAAAGGAAGGTAAGAAGGAAGATTAAATGCAGATTTTCAGACACTCAGCATTACAGTGATACGGCTGGATCTCACATACTGTTTATCTCCTAATTGTGTGATGATCATCTAACTGAGCCTAATGATGTACAAGTTCCTGCACAAAAGACACACAGACAGCTACCAGCTGGGGTCCTAGAGCCTGTGTGATGACTAAGCATCTTGCTGGCAGTGAATCCAACCCAGAGGGGCTTCTGTGCCTCCGACTGGACAAGCACAGGCAGCAAAGGCCTGGCTGTAAGGCCTGGGAGGGGACGGGCCGCAGTGAGCCAGGAGTAGGGCCGGGCGAAGAGAGGGTAAATCAGATTCAGGATGTCACTGGTGCCTTGATCTCGGCGCCGGTCAGTGACCACCTGGGCTTTATGTTGGGACGGGAAGAAGGAAAGTCATGGGCCAGCTGGGGCCAGCAGAGGCAGTGGCTTGAAGTCCCAGCTGCTGAGGTCAGCCTAGCCACAGGCCTGCTGGTGCCCAGTGGGGGAGCTGAGGGCCATCTGGGGCCAGGGCGCTTGTTGCTTCCTCTCCTGGAGTTGCCAGGTGGGCTCAGCACGCAGGAGCAAAACACATGTTCTGCTCAGAGCTGTCAAACTTTTGGTAAGGGCTCCCGTGAAAAGCCTGGTAGAAAATCACACTCTTTCTGTTTATCTCAGGGATTACTTTTATACTATGATCTTGTGGAGTCGACATTTGACAAGCTCAAACAGCCCAGCAGGAAGGTGGATGCATTAGACCATTTTCCAAAATGCTTCTTGATTTTAAAATTGCACCACCAGAGAGTGGACAGCAGCAGCCCTGGCCAGCAGGAAGGGAAGAATTGGAAGGCCATCCGTGTGGACCTGGTCTTGTGTCCCTACGAGCGCCGAGCCTTCGCCCTGCTGGGCTGGACCGGCTCCCGGGTAAGGACTGCCCCGATCCATGGCGCTGGCATTCGCTTTCTAGAAGGAGGCTGGGTCTACCTGGGCCCACGAGAGGCGGTGGCAGCTGGGGCTGAGTGACAGGGAGGAGGCGGTGCCTCCTAATCCGGGCATCCCACGTGTACACAGTCAAGGGAGACAGATTTATCTGGAACCGTTACTTTCAAAGTCTGGTTCCTGGGTCAGCAGCATAGCCTCACCTGGAAAGAGGGGCTCTGGGGGTAGATTGCCTACTCCGCCCCAGACATACTGAATCAGGAGCTCTGGGGGTGGGGCTCAGTCTGGTATCTGCACAGGGCAAGCTCTCCCTGAATGCTCATTAGGAGACACTTGCCTGGACACAGCAGTACAAACAGATCCCTCCATGTGCCCTTCCTCCTCCAGCCATGTGAGCTTGTTAAAAGTCAGACCAGATTACTCTTCTGCTCAAAACTTTGCAGAGATTCCCCATTTAACTGAGAGCACAGGCTGAAGGTTTTATAGGGGTTCAAGAGGCTCTGCAAGATCTCCCCCCATTGCTGCTTCCTCCCCAGGCTGAGGCGAGGCTTCCTGTGCCCTAGAACCTCTGTTCCAGCTCTCCCCTCTGTCCGAGTGCTCTTGACCCAGTGAGCTAACTCCTTCAGTGCTTCAAGTCCTTGCTCAAGCGCCACCTCGTCCAGGTGGCTGGCACCTTAGGAAGCACTGACCTTCACAATGATGCGTTTACTTATTTACGCTTGCTGTTGTGTCTTTTCTGCATCCTGGGCTTGCACCCAAAGCCCCACCAGGACAGACATCATGGTTCTGCTCACTGATATTCCCAGGACCCAGAACATAACTGGCGCATAACAGATGCTCAACAAATTTTTAGTAAATATTATTACTCTCCAAGTGAAAAATACATTATTGTTCCTAATGGTCCAGGGGGAAAATGCTTCTGGGATTTTAGCAGAGGAAACCAGGAATATATATATCTTCACCTGACAGAGCTGGGGAGCCAAGGGCAGCCTCTCACTGCACCCACTTCCCCTGCCTTCTCCAACCTCCCCCACACACCTTGTGAGCAGTCCTGGCTCTAAGTGCTAGAGAACAGGAGGAGGAGGCCCTGTACTAAGGAACGCCTCTATGCGTTCTCAGGCCAATAGCTACTGTACCAGAATCTGTTTCACCCCAATTCTTCCACAACCCAGACAAACAGAAGTCTGTCTTTTCGTGTACCCAGATCTGGAAGAGGGAGGGTAGTTCCCCGCCTCAGCTCATCATCACCACCGGCCCCGCCATGAGAAGCAGCTCCTTACCACTAGAGGGCGCAGTGAACCCACACGTTCTCCCTAACTAACTCCAAGGGAAACAGACTTTAGATTTGTGCTTCTCTGAGGAATATTGCCCTCAAGACAGCTTCATTCATTGTCTTCCTTTTCCAAGGATTTCCTGCCTTCCATCTTAGTCGTCAGATTTTCCCTCCCGCTGTCTCAGCGCGCACCCTGAACGTAGAAGATGCTGTTCTGGGGGCAGGTGGCTCGGGCTATTCGTTTTACGGAATCTCATAGTAGAGGGTTGAGAGCGAAGGGGAGTTTTCCACGAACTTCCTTTGCCCTCTCGTTCGTGACTTGTCGAGAGAGGCATAGACCGAAGATAGGATCCAGACAGGAACCCAAGTCTCCTGCTTCCTCATCCTATTTCACAACAGTGACATTCCCAATTTAAATGAATGTGTTGCTGGCCTGCCCTCTGGGCCACGTACCAGTCTAGACACAGACCGCACAACAACCATTTATTCATTCAACACACATTTGCACTACCTCTTCCACATGCCTGGTGCTGTCTGAGGAGGGCGTATGAGTTTGGTTTACCCGCAGAACAAACCAGGTTCTCGGCGCCTGTCATCACTGAGCTTTTCCTGGGGAAGAAAGTCACTCTGAGAATGGACAGTGGACAAAAGATTTCATTACAGGGATCGAAGGATCTCTAAACACAATACTGCAAACATCCCCCTTCTCCTCATGCTTTCTTGTCCAGCAATTCGAGAGGGACCTCCGGCGCTTTGCCACGCACGAACGGAAGATGATGCTGGATAACCACGCGCTGTACGACAGGACCAAGGTAGGGTTGCCTCCCTGAGAGGGCTACCTGGTCCTCATCCCAGGGCTGACTCCAAGCACTTTTCCAGAACTGACATTAGTGCCACCTCAGCCCACAGATGAGGGCAGCAGGAAGGGTACTGAGCTGGCTTCCGGCTCAAAGAGGATGCGCTAGCGGAGCCCAGAACCATCCCAGCAGTGGTCATTCGTTGAGTTAGGGGTTGTAATGAGTAACCCCAAAGAAAACCTAGGGTTGTCTCCCCCTGCAAAAGAAAAATTGCAAATGCTACTCACTGCCCCTCAGACACAGTGGCTGTGGCTCTGCGGGCCAGTTAGGCGTTAGTGAGAGGAGCCCAAGTGAAGGCTGCCCTGAGAGCTGCTGAGCGGGTGGTGGGCCAGGTTGGCTCTGCTCTGGCTCCTGGCATGCTAACCTTGCAGCGGTCGGGACCCAAATCCACGCCTCAGTTAAAAAAAAAATCATTGTGTGGATAGTAACAAGTTAGATATTCAACCGTTAAGTCCACAAATGCCAACGTGGACTACGCTTACAGTGGTCAGGATGCTAACCCAAGACTGAGGGAAAGGAGAGCCAGCAGGAGTGATTGATGCTGTTGCGAGGATTCACTCTGACTAGCCCCGAGAAGCCGAACTAAATTACCTGAATGCACCTATTTCTTATTCTGCTTTCAGAGGATATTTCTCCAAGCAGAAAGTGAAGAAGAAATTTTTGCGCACCTGGGATTGGAGTACATTGATCCATGGGAAAGAAATGCGTAGAAAAAGTTTTCAACCCTTTTTTTTCAGCTTAAGTAAATGATGCTTCATATTAGAGTGAAAGGTGCTTAGGAAAGCTTGGGATTCTCTGAGTCTTATGAAAATGTGATTGGCCTAGAAAGAGCTGTGGGAACATGGTGAGGCCCCACCTGGTGCTGGGCCACTGTACCACGTTGCTTAGAAGTCGCGGCACATTTTTTCATAGAAACAGTGTAATCGGTGACTTGTTTCCAGAAAAGCTCATCAAAGCCCACTTGACCCCAGTGCAGCAGAAATGCTGGTGTTGCCAATAAAAATAGGAGGAAACAAGATGGTGGAGTCTTCTTTTTCATCACTCAAAGGTTAGAGAACATTCTTTAAAATGCAACAAAGTGAAAGAATAAAGCTTTTAAGATGTCTCTGGAGGGGAGAAATGGGTTTTTGGAGATGGAGATTCTCAAGTTGGTGCTGGGTCCTTACTGGAGCAGATGGGGGGATGCAGCTCACTCTGGCGCCGTGTCTCTTGCTGCCCAGCATGGGCCGCTGGTGACTGTAGTCCCCTGCTTCCTCTCCAGGCGCGCTTGGCTAACCTCCCAAAGGAATCGCTCCCTCTTTTCCCGTTGTTGGATGTCTCTCTCAGCTGGACAATCACCTCTGCCCCCTCTTATCAGAGGGCACCAAGGGGAGGAGGCAGCCGGCTGTGGCAGCCCTGGAGCTGCCAGGCTGCAGACGCACCCAGACCACCTGCTTCCTGGGTTGGTGCCCTTCTCCCTGGAAGGGAGCAAAAGGCCACCTGTGTCCTGGCCTCCTAAAGAGCTGGGTCTCGTATTGGACATTCTCCTCTCCTTCCAGCTCCCTCGGGGGAAGAGGAGATTGGGAGACCCAGGATCCACCGGAAAAGCTTGATGCTTCATCCTGGCACGGGGAAGGGAGCTCTGTCCCTGCTGGTGCTGGCACCTGGGGGTGGCTGCATGTCAGGAAGCTCTGTGAAAATGCAGCACGGAGACATCTCCTAACCCCCTGGCTGGGGCTGAGCAGCTGGGTCCTCGGACTCTCATCTTCCTCTGGGACCAAGAGGCCAGAGCCTTCCCACAATGACGGCAGAGTCACAGGAGCAAGCAAACCCAAGATGTGAGCTCTTCAAGGCTCTTCCCTTATCTTTAAATTTTTTTATATGTTTTTCATCAAATTTGGGAAGCTTTTAGCTATTCCTTTTTTTGTTTTTTTTTTTTAAAGATTTATTTATTTATGAATACAGAACTGGGGTATAAGCCAGAGGTGCAGTGAGAGGATTCACCAGAGTCAGAGTGGGGAGCAGAATAGGCCGACTGACAAAGTACACTGCTGAGGGGAGCAGCAGGCGGGTCAGGAGAGGTCTACTGCGTCATGTGGGTCACCTCCAGAGCCTGGGGATTCAACTCACACTGAAGTGTCTGCGGCCAGCTTGTAGCGCTGCATCCTAAGCCGTCGCGCCACCACGGGAGGGCCTCTTTCCATATCTTTTAACACCCAGTGTTCAAAGCAGCTCTCAGCACTAAGCTGGCAGGGACGGGGAGCTCCACTCTGTGACAGTGGGACAAACTGCAAAGTTACACGGCAAAGAACAAGGGGAGGGTGACGCAGGGAGGAGGGTTAGGCCCGTCCCTGCAGACTGCGTCAGCCTGCCTCAGCTGTCCCTCAGACTGCCTCAGCCGTCCCTCAGACTGCCTCAGACTGCCTCAGCTGACCCTCA
>NW_004567112.1:21038472-21039026 GCF_000260355.1 Condylura cristata | reverse complement strand
AGACTGCCTCAGCTGACCCTCAGACTGCCTCAAACTGCCTCAGCCGTCCCTTAGACTGCCTCAGACTGCCTCAGACTGCCTCAGCTGACCCTCAGGCTGCCTCAGACTGCCTCAGACTGCCTCAGCTGTCCCTCAGACTGCCTCAGCTGTCCCTCAGGCTGCCTCAGACTGTCTCAGCCGTCACTCAGACTGCCTCAGACTGCCTCAGACTGCCTCAGCCGTCCCTCAGACTGCCTCAGCTGTCCCTCAAGCTGCCTCAGACTGCCTCAGCCGTCACTCAGACTGCCTCAGCTGACCCTCAAGCTGCCTCAGATTGCCTCAGCTGTCCCTCAGGCTGCTTCAGACTGCCTCAGCCGTCCCTCAGACTGCTTCAGCCAGGCAGTGCACTCTTTCATTCTTTCTGCTTCTTGTAAACTGCCTCACTTCATCAGGGTCTCTCTTGAGGTGCCATCTAAAGCTGGGAGAGCTTCTAGTCAGGGGGAGCACTGGAGGCTATGATGGTGGAAGAGGGGAGGGGCAGGAGGCAGTAAACTCTCCCACTATCTGTTTTTTTT
>NW_004567112.1:21016463-21037952 GCF_000260355.1 Condylura cristata | reverse complement strand
ACCACCAGGGAGGGCCCTCCCACTATCTGGTTTTAAGAGGAAGAAACGCCTAGCAGTTCCTTCTCTCATGCAGTCTGGCCCATCAGGACATTGATAAGCCCCCCTGCACCCCACCAACAGCATCTCTTCTCAGCCGCATTGACTACATGCTACAACCACAGGTGTCACCCATTTAGTCAGCCTTGTAACCCTGGAGGTGAGTAGGACATCAGATTTGCAATGAGAAATCTGCAGCATCCAGGTGTAGCCCAAGTCCTGCTACCGCACAGCAAGCCAGGGCTTGAGCGCTGCTCCGTGGCCCTCAGAGCGCCACATTCAGGATGGGCCGTCAGCCTCACTCACTGGCCAGGACCAAGGGGACCTCAGAGGGCGCATGGGCTGCGCTGGTGAGAGGGGTGAGCGGAGGTGGGACAGGAGGACTCACTTTGCAGTATTTGGGAGAATTAAAGTTAGAAGATTTGAAGTGGGTGAGTGTAACCTCAGAGACAAGCAAACCCAAACACCAAGTGATTCATGAAATGAGATCAAAACATGTTTGCAACCTGCTCTGAGTCACCCCAAAGCCAGCACGGGCCCTTGGAGGGGGCTGGAGCTTCTGATCTCTGCATGTTCCTCACTAGCAGGTTGCCCTTCAGGAAGGACTAAGCAATTCCTCCATAACACCACCAAGAGAGTGTCCACCCGAGGAATAGCCCCAGGAGACCTTCATTCCACCGGAGGCTCAATGTCATATACTGTAATACTGGAAAAGAAAAACCACAGACGTGTTGTAGGCCCATAAGAATGACTATTTTACTTTTCACTATATTCCAGAATAAGTTCTAGTGCTTTGTACCAGAAGAAATGACAGAAATACTGAACCTTGCCAGATTAGTGGACACAGTCTGAAATAAAGATGCTAAGCAATAGGTCGTAAGTGGAATTAAAACAAATACCCCAAAATACAAGTCACCCCTTGCTTCGAAGATTATAGGGCTATTCACATGCATAGATCAGTCCTGAGGGCAGGAGGATGAGACTTATCTCTGTTTTGTAAGTATAGAGCTGAGGCTTCCGTGGTCCACAATCTATGCCAGGACTCACCCCTTGTGTTCCAAGGCCTGTGTCACAGTCAAGTTCATAGCCAATCCAAGGGCCTTCTTGCCATGTAAGAGAAGAGCAAGCACCAAATCACAGACCATATGGGCTTCAAAATGGCCAAATCGGCTTATCAAGGTGACTGGTCTGAAGGAATCAAGCACAAAGCTGGTTTTCACAAGTTGGATTTGAAAAGTGCGTGTTGGCATGTGGTGATGCGGAAAAGAGCGAGTGTGTTTGGGAACAGTGACAGGCCCTGTGCGAGAAAGGTGGTGCCTGGAGATGGTAGAGAGGCCTCAAGGTACCCTGCGTGCAGGTTGTCCCACAGGAGGCCCGTCCTGCTCATGGCCACAGCTCCGTGTGGGCACCAGGCTCCAGAGCCTTCTTGTGGAGTAGTCAGGCTGCAGCCTGAGCTGGCAGACTGACCGCGGCTTCCTTCCCTCAGATGTCAGGCAGTGACTGCCGGGTCCAGCTGTTGGTCCTGTGCTCACCCACTCACGGTTTTCTTAATCTTTTCCCGACAACCGGTTTTTCCTCCTATAGGGCAGACTTGGGTCTTTCTCACCATTCCCACAAAATGGAAAGCTTTTATTTCTAATAATCTTAAAAAACAAAATTTGCCTTCCCTCTACTCTCTTTATCCTCTACACACACACATGCACGCACACCCGTTGCAGAATCACCTTCCTTAAGTCCTCTGACCAGAGAGTATTTAAGTGGGAGCAGGGTGTGATCCAGCTATGTGCTGCCCTGTGGTGAGGAAGTGTGTGGCCCCACGTGATTTTGATCCTGAGAAGTTCAGAGATGAGGAACTGCTTCCCTCAACCATCTCCCAGAAGCTTCATTTATAGTTTCAAAAAAATAATGCAATGAAAGCAAAGTGAAAAGGAAACAGAGCACTTTTCTTTACACGATAAAAAGAAAGTAGGGGGAAAGAAAAGAGAAAAAAAACTTTCATTTATATCCCTACTTGCACTAAGCTGGCCTTGGCCCACCCTCCCATGGGAGCCAGGTATGATGTTTTGTTGTTGTTTGTCTTTGGGAAAAGATACGTGAGAGAAGAAGAGATAGCAAGACCCTGCGGCATCAAACCCTTTCCCCAAATTACCAAGAAAGTGAAATTTCCTCTGGGGCCAGGAACAGGGCCCAGGGCGGACACACAGCCACCTTATCTGGGGCTCACCAGATCTTAGAATCGGGACAAACCTGTTCTGATCTGTCCCCTGTAGGGACAGAAGAGCCCACAGTGTTCCAGCTGTCAGTGAAATCTGGATTGGTTAAAAAGCGCTCGGCATCTCCCCCGACAGCTCCCTGGAGGTCGGCTCTGTCCCAGATGGCCCTCCGCTCCTGGCCGGGGCTGCGTCACTCCAGGCTCAGTCTGGGTATCAGCCACCACAGTGCCCTCCTTCTCTCTGTTTCCGCGGCAGGACGGTAAGCGTCTCGCATGGGCTCCTCGCCTCCTGCCACAGTTCTCACGTAGATGTGGGTTTCTTCTGCTCTCATCATATTCTCATGTGGGGGGGAACTGCCAGGATTCTTGAGAAAACAAACATATTTTTACAAAATACAGGAAACGCTTCTGCTTTGGACCAAGTTAGAATAATAGCAAGCAGATATATCCTCCCACCCCAAACAACCAAACGTCAAACAACACATTCGAAACAACGGTTTTTAAGACAGTGGACATCAGGTAGGGAAGGACACAGAGAACAAATGTGGAGTGACCTGCAGTTGCCTTGAACCTACAATAGGGAGGGCTTTCGGGTCACTCAACGTGCTTTTGTTTAATGTTAGCCTAGTCTCTCTTAAAAAACTCTTAGTTTCTATTAGTGCCTTAATATGTAAAGTAAGTTTCTGTAGGCTACATAAAATTGGATCTTGCTTTACTATCCAGTCTGAATACCCCTTTAAACGGGTGTGTGAGACCATTTATATTTAATGTGAGGGTTGATTTTATTGGGTTTAAATCTACCATCTTGCTATTTCTTTTCTATTTGTTCATTGTTATATTTTAAATCTTTTTCTGTTTCTTCTGTATAGATTTTAGAAGTACCTTATTAAACTCCATGAAAAAAAAAAGTCTTGGGATTTAAATTGGAATTACATTACCATGCGGATCAATTTAATTATGTGACAACTTTATGCTATTGAGTCTCGCTATGCAGTGCTGTGGTATATATCTTCCATTATTTAGGCTTATTGAATATCTTTTACTTCAGTGTGATTATTGTCCATAAAGTGATTACATGTTTTTGTTAGAGTTATCCTTTAGGATATATATATATATATATATATATATATATATATATATATATATATATATATTTTAAACAGGGTATATAAGTTTCTACATTGTTAAGTTTCTCGAAACAACAACAAAAATCACATACGCTTTTACTACCACTACAAAACAGTAGTTTAAAAAGTTACTTCTTCTAGTAGCTTGCTATTAATTTTTAGAAAGGCAAAATTACTTTTGTATCCAGTAAATTTGTATAACTCTCTTAATCATTTAATAATTCATGTGAAGGGAATCTGACTTTCCTTTTTCGATGAGCAATCATATCATCTGCAGATAAGGAAGGTTTTATTTCTTATTTTACAGTTTTCTGCATTCTACTTCTTTGTTTTCAGCTTGACTGAGACAAAGCTGACAACACTGCAAGATATTTGAATTGCACAGTGTGATGTTTGATTCCCCCTCCCCAAGCTATGTGTTAATTTCTACTTCTTTTCTCTTAACCTACTACCAACTAAAATACAATATTGAATAGAAGTGGCGATGGTGGTCATCCTTATTTTGTTTCTGATCCTCAAGAGAATTTGTTAACATTTTACCCTTAGGTATGATGTTTGCTTTAATTTTTTTTTTAAGATTTATTTATTTGTGCATACAGAACTGGGGTACAGGCCAGAGGCTCAGGGGCGGCGAGAGGCTTCACCAGAGACAGAGTGGGGAGCAGAACAGGCAGATCGACGAAGTACACTGCTGAGGGGAGCAGCGGGCGGGCCAGGAGAGGTCTGCCACACCATGTGGTCACCTCCGGGGCAGGCGGGAATCGAACTCATGCGGAAGCGGCTTTAGATTCTCAGTGCTGTGCTTTAACCTGCTGCGCCACCAGGGAGGGCCCTGCTTTAATTTTTTAAAAAAAGATTTTCTTTGACATCAAGGAAGTTTCTATTCCATTTTTAGTTTGCCAAGAGTTCACATCACAAATGGGATTAATTTTTTTTCTTTTCTGCTACTGTGATAGTCAAATGATTTTCTTTATTCAGTGAAATAAATAATATCATATTGCTTTTCTAATAGTAAATAAACTTTGAATTCCTGTTCAGCCAATACAAATATAGAGTTCTTTCTGCTTGAGCTTCACTTGGCCCCAGCTTCCAAATGTGCTCACCTGTACTTTCTGTACAGGAAAGGTTCTAAAACGTTGAACCTGTTTATTATGTGAATGATGTATAAGAGTTCTTACCTCAGTTGCCTTGGGATTATCATAGATTTCCGAAATTTCACATGGCCTCTCACTTTCCTAAGCAGGTAACAAAATAAAGAAAGAAAAGAAGAAGAAATGAAGGGCCACAGCAGCTGCTCACAATCATACTTAAAGTCAGAGTTTTTTTTTTTTTTTTTAAACCTGGGTGCACATTCAAATCACAGAGAACAAACCTAAAAATACTGATTTAATTGGTTTTGCAGGTGTTGATGTAGTTTCCAAAGTGACTGAAGGTTGAAAAACTAGTGCTTAAACAATACCACTGAAAATCACTTGAATATCTCTAACTTATAGCTTTCCCACACAATTTTATAGCCATAGTCTCAGTTCATCTCTGCAGTGGGGATAGGTGTTATGATCTGTCTTTGGGGGCTGAACTAATCAAGGCACAGAAAATGTTAAGTATCTTGTCCAGGATCATATAAGTGATAAAGTGACAGAGCAGGACTAGACCCAGGATTTCAGTCTCCCTGAGAGAGATCACCAGTGTGAGGACAGTCAAGAATATTCATGAGTGGAGGGTGGAAGCATTGCCCAGAGTTCATGCAACACCCTGTATTTGACCTAGGTGGTCTTTGATTTCTGAACATGGTCTCCAAAGCAACCTGCCATTTGGAAGGGATGGGGTTGGTAGAGGCTGTTGTGGCCAAGGTATGTTCAGATTTTGGAAAAGGGCAAAGAAAAATAGGATACTTCTGGACATATCCCTGCCTGAGACTCCTTAGCACCTGTCTGCCTACTATTTCCTCAAGATGGCCTCCACTGTGTCTTTGGGTAGCCTGTGACCTTTGGTTTGTCAGCTTTAGAGAAACAACCCACTGGGAACACACGTGTTTGCCATGGCAACAAGCGTCCCTCTAACCAACTGCCTTCCTTGTTGCCAAGAGACTTCGTCGCAGGACTGGAGGGCTGTGTGACTAACCAGCTCTGCCTGCAGCATAATGTCATGAGATAGAAAAGGGGCACAGGAATACCCACTATTGTGTCCTCAGAAAAACACATAATATCTACACCCTCACCCAGAGCCAGTTTACAAAACACAGATTCCTGCCCCAAACACCCAGGCCCAAAGAAGCTACTGGTCACCTCAGGGGTCTCTCTGCGGCTGCTCCTTTTCCGGTGAATCAGGGTCAGCACTAAAGTCAGCAGCAAGGCGGTGGCCAACAGGGATGGGATGCCTGCGGCCAGCCCGAGAGAGGGCCCGCAGTCCTGGCAGAGAGAGAAAAGCAGGGTCAGGTTCGCCAGGAGCAAAGGAAGGTCTCAATCAATTAAAATTAAGACAAGACCCTGATGAGCCCTAAATGTCCTAGTCAGCCTCAAAAGGGTAACGAGGGCTGTGGAAAATGCTTGTTGCATCGTGATGGCCCCTCATTTTCACAGGATTTAATTTCCATGAACTCAGCTGGAAATGGGGCATAATCAGGCAGAAACATGAGCAAAAGATAAGAAGAGGCCACTTCTAAGACCAAAAGTACAGATGTCTCATCAGCCTGGGCTGAGTAGAGCTAGAGTTAGAGCAATAAGATGTCACATTTGCCTGACACCGTGGCAAGAAGGAAAGGGGTTTTATGATATTTCACATCATTTTCAGATGAATTGTTAAAATTCATTCACTACTGAATATTCAAATTCCCACTTTGCTTTTATCTGAGTGGAAACAGCCACGTGTGCAGTGTCATAAAATTTTACATGTGTAGATTATCAAGAATATCAAGGAAAGTCCTTCAAACTTGACAAGGCTTTGTTACCTAGTTAATTGAGTATTTAACTAAGGATCCTCTGAACCAGCAGCGTGGCACGCCTAACATACACACAGAAATGCGTGGTGACATGTTACAGGTAGAACCCACCTGTGGAGCCCAGGTGAACACAGCCAGCCTCCTGGAAGCCCCTCAGCTCCCTTCCAGGTGTCCCAAGCCCCACACCTACCCGGGGGATGTCTCCTCTGTTTTCCCACAGCATCGGGACACACACAGACAGCACACGCACACTGTGGTCAACTCCAGCTGTGATTTTGCACAGTCTCCCTCACTTTGTGGCTGAGTTGGTCACAAGACCAGTAGCTGAGCCAGATTCTGTGCTTGGTGACGGTCCGCACGACGCTCATCTTCAAGATGAGTGCACAAGACAAGCAGAGTTCCGTCACCTCCACTCTACAAGTGACTGTTTCACTGCCGTTTCAGGGGTCTACTTACCGCTTCTGTCCCATCTGTTATAGCTGGGGAGGACGTCTGTGTGGAAAAGAACATCCATCTCAAGAAAAGAGAAGCTCTAGAATGCATTGTCACAGGGCTGTCTGTCACAGGTTGAACTACAGCTGCCAAGATTCCCTCCCTTGCTAAACTTTCTGTTAAAAATGTGCTTTGGTTGTTTCCCAGGTAAGAATAGGGATGAAATTGGGCTTCCAGGAGGGAAGACTCAATTCAGGGGAGTTCTTCGTCATTCACCCAGTGGATTTGCCATGACCTATTTTATTGATACAACTGAGAAAAGCCTTCTCCAGCCCCAGTTCCCACACACTTCCTGCACTCTTTGGGCCGACTTGTCCCTTTTCCAGAAAGGAAACAGACAGAAATGCTGGTGAAGGAAAGACTTTCGGGAATGGGGCAGGTGCTGGCGCGGTGACTAAGCATGCTCTGGATCGCTCCACCGTGAGCAAATATATCCCCTGAAACCTCTCCAGCATGGAGGGGCACTGGGTCTCACCTACTGGGTCTCAGCCATGGATGAAACATGTGTAACAAGAGTCTCACACGAATCAACACATCTTGAATCATCCCATCTCAGGAAGGTCAGTCCTGTGTTAGCCGCTCATGGTGTCAGCTACGCTTGGTGCCGGAATGTGAGTGAGGTTCTGGGTTCACACTGCCTGAGTGGGGTGTGGGGGGGATTTCTCCACACTCCCAAGCTAGAGGGCCTCGGTTCTTCATTTATCAAAGAGGGATATTAGTACCTACCTCTAGGGTTGTTATGAGGATCACATGAGCAGCAGAAGTATAAGCTTTTGTCATTCCTTTAAGCTTGGCAAGGCTTTGTTAGGTGTTTAATTGTGTATTTAATCCTCTTGTCAACTCAGTGAGCACAGTGAAGTCCCCGGGGCTCGGGCTTTGGACAATTATTGTCTCTATTTACAAAAAAAT
This sequence comes from Condylura cristata, assembly GCF_000260355.1. Taxonomy (NCBI): domain Eukaryota; kingdom Metazoa; phylum Chordata; class Mammalia; order Eulipotyphla; family Talpidae; genus Condylura; species Condylura cristata. The sequence continues at coordinate 21,030,238 of NW_004567112.1, read as the reverse complement.
GAAATAGGTCTCAGAGAAGTTAAGGGTCTTATCTAAGATTCCACAGACCCATCGATCTCACCTGAACTCAGATGTTTGAATTCTAAGCCTACATCTCTTTCCCAGCCACCCATCAAGGCCCACAGAAGGGGAGCTCGATACTAGGCGTTGGCACTTGCTACTGAGATGGTTATACTTTCCCCTACATGCAGTCTCACCCTGCCTCCCCCTACATTATCGTAAAGCCACATTTGCCTAAAGAATTCTATTTTTTAGTGAGGCAGGAAGCATTAGACACCATTTGGGGGAGACATTGTGTCTTTAGATTACAGAAATTCACTTGGGCTGGCTTTAGCCAAAAAAAAAAAAAAAAGAATGGCATTAACGCTGAGGCAGGAAATAGGCTTTTCTCAGCACCAGAGCTAGGAATTGAGAACTTGGTAAGACCAAAAGCCACCCCTCTTGGGCTCTCCAAATCTGGGCAGTGTGGGGTTCGCCTGTTTTCATCTCTGCCCGCTTGCTTCTTTCTCTCTCTCACATGGTTTTCTCTGCTGTACCGGGTAGTGCTTGTGAAGTGCTTCTATGTGCCGGGTAGCCAAGCGCTTTTCCTGTATCAGCTCATTTATTCGTCACAACAGCCGAGGCGTGGGACTATAACGATCTCCGTTTTACAGAGAAGAAGCACCAGCGCGGAGAAGCCAAGTGACGTGTGCGAGGTCACGCTTGTGCGAGTGGCTTGGCCCCAGGGTGCCCAGGTTTGTGCGGCTGCCTCCCACGACAATATAGAGCACCCAGTACAGATTTTATACTGCAGTGAGGCCTGGCAGGGACCACATTGCACACGTGGCCTGTTTCCAACACCCTACAGAGAGGCTCGGAGGCCCCGGGTGCCCACCTCTCCCTCACACCCCGGTGCACTGTCTTCCCCCACGCAGAAGCTCCAAAAGGGGTGGCTTAGGCCTAACTGCCAGATCTGCTGACCAGCCAGTGGGCCCGGGGGTCCAGAGAGGTTGCCCAGGAGGTTGGATGTTAAGGGTTAAGCCAGACATTTCCAGGCAAATGGGCATGCTGGTTACTACACAGATTCAAAGGTAGGAGGGCAGGGCGCTCAGAGTATCGGGTCGTTAGCTTAGAAGGCCCTTCAGAGGGGATGGCTAGCGCATAGGGACCCTGTTAGCCCCCAGCCAGCAAGCCATGGCATCTTACTTCTCCAAGTTCCCTTGCTAGGGTGGACAGAGCTGGGATACTAATGGATCTCAGGTCTCCACAAGCCAGCCAGGGGAGAGGTCTGTAGTGCCTGAATGAAAAGGTTCTGGCAGGTTTAGCAGAGGGCTGGGGGAACTCATCCGCAGACAGCGGGCAGCGGCTGAAGCAGGAGCAGCTCAGATCAGGAGGTTCAGAAGGCCGGAGCAGCAGGAGGGCGAAACAGGTGCAGGGGACGCGGACGGTGACCATGGGGCTGGCGGGACGACAGGGGTGACGCAGCGGCCGGCCGGCTTCCCACACTGCCCAGGAGGAGCCAACGTAGTCTTACAAATAACCCGCTAACTTATCAGAAAGGATTGGCACAGTCAAACCCACTAAAACATTGGTTGGGAAAGTGCCTTGTTCAAGCGCTGGTTGTGTTGTTTCTGTACAATACGAGAACAGAAGGTGGAAGATAGCCCCGCTGTGAAGCTGAACCCCTCGGTCACCCCAAGTCTCTACATTCAGTGGCAACTCTCAAGAGCCATAAACTGGACATTCCTGAGGACCCAATCATTTTCCCTGCAGAATATGTATATTAAAGAAATCACCACCTGAAGTGCACACGAGGATGTAGCTACAGCCCTGCCTACCACAAATTATTCCTAATTGAGATGAATCAGTTAAAGAAATAGTGAAAATAGGGCCCTCCCTGGTGGTGCTGCGGGTTAAAGCACAGCACTAAGAAGCTAAAGCCACTTCTGCTTGAGTTCGATCCCCGCCCGGGAGGTGACCACATGCATGGCAGACCTCTCCTGACCCTCCCGCTGCTCCCCTCAGCAGTGTGCTTCCTCAGGTGGCCTGTTCTGCTCCCCACTCTGTCTCTGGTGAAGCCTCTCACCGTCCCGGCACCTCTGGCCTGCACCCTAGTTCTGTATGCATATATAATAAATAAATCTTAAAAAAAAGAAATAATGAAAATAGTATGGTTATAAAGGTTGATGGAAAACACAATTACCTAACACTATGTGTGGAGTAAGGCACAATGTTATACAGTGAGTAAAAGTAAACATTTTAATAAAGTCAACCAGGATTGAAAAGAATATCAATGTTTCCTGCTGATGGGAATTTAGGGACTTGGAGTTTCTATTTTCCTTTTCCAAATGTGCATCTATACTTTTTATAATTGAGAAGATTTCTCTCAGCACCCTGCCCCCAACACCTTTGAAGAGCTGTGTAGCCCCTCTCAATATGAGGTCTACATGCTGGCCTTCTGGGCCAGGTGAATTCTGTGAATTATGCTGCCTGTCTGCTGACTGAATGGGGCTGCTAGACTTACCGTGTTGGCCGGTAGAGTGAAGTTCAGAGAAAAACTCTGGAAAAGAGACAGAAACATTGAAGCTACTGGAAATCATCCTGAACTCTCCACCAAAGGTCCCTGACACTGGCAGATTCCAAAAGAATTTACCCATCCCACTGGCACAGTCAGCCAATCTCTGCCCCCCCCCCCAATCCTGGTCCCAAAAGAGGGCAGGGGAGCAGCAGAAGCTGAAGTCAGTCATGAGTTTCTCCCTCAGCATCAAGTCAGTATTACCCCTCCACCCCAGCTCATACCAAGCATCATACCAAGGCACGAGCCAGTGGGCCCGTTGCCTGAGGGGTCCCCACCATGGGAGCAGAAAACACCCAGTGCTGGAAATGGTTCTTGCTCCTTCACTGTTTGGCCTCATCTATCCCCCAAGCATGGAGTCAATATTTAAAACTTGGGGGCTCGCCAAGGCACCACCTTTTTAGCCTGCCTGGGGCCCACTTGTTTGTGTCGGGGCTCTTGGGGGTGCCTTCCTCCTCCCTGTCTCTCCAGTTTGGGCTTGACTGTGCCAGTTTTCCAGGTTGTCCAGTACCTTCCCAGCCTGGAACAAAGGCCGATGCTACGCTGACATGGCTGGACCGCTTCAGTACCCTGCCTAAGGTAGTCTTGTTTCTGCTCCCAGACTCTCGGCCCGAGTCTAGCTGTCCCTGAGTAGTGACCTCCGGAGGGACCTCACTCAGCGCCAGCCTTGCTGCCCCTAGGACTTATTCTGCAAACCTTTCAAAAACAGAGCCTACCATTCTAGAGACAACCAGTTTGCCAAGCCATTAAGTTCAATGTTATCCAACCACAGCTATATTGGGAAGATTATATTGATAGAATTCAGAAGAATTTTAACGTTACCAACCAGAAGTGCCTCAAAGATAATCTATCTCACACTCTTCATTTTTGTTTTTTTAAAGATTCATTTATTCATACAGAACTGGGGTACAGGCCAGAGGTGCAGGGGGGTAAGAGGATTCGCCAGAGACAGAGTGGGGAGCAGAACACACAGATTGAGCAAGTACACTGCTGAGGGGAGCAGCAGGTGAGACAGGAGAGGTCTGCTGCACCATGTGGGTCACTTCCCGGGCCAGGGATCAAACTCACACTGAAGCGGCTGTGGCTCACTTGCAGTGCTGCGTCCTAACCTGCTGCACCACCAGGGAGGGCCTCACACTCTTCATTTTATAGAAGAGGAAACTAAGACCCAGGGACTCGTCAGAAATTACTTCATGGCTCCATTACTTGGTGAGAACAGTTAGAGCTACTCTCTTAAAATAGGCCAAATGCTGAAAAGATGACTCTAGAAGAGATAATCCCAATCTATACAATATATACAAAATTGATGAAGCACCTATTTTGGCAAAATATTGGTAGGTTGGAACTCAGGTGGATAAATGAATGAGGAAGTCCTTTGTGAACCAAATTGTCTTAAGCCTTTGAAAAGTGTTGTTCCTTCTGCCACCCCAAGATCACATCCTTCTGTGAAGATGGCCCCACCCAATTAGCATGCTGCAATGCTGGCTTTGTGGACCTGTCTATCCCTTCTTCATAAGGGAGACTTGATCAAGAGAGAAATCAAGGTTCAAGAATATAGATAGACATGATAACGCAGCTTCACATGAAGCTGACACCAGAACCTGGGTTTTTTGGTGACACACTCCTAGGCACCACACTAGCTTCTCGGACAGACTGAAGCCCAGGTCACAGCCCATTTGCTGCTCTTCTAGGGCAATGCTAGACCAAAGGGCAACCTGGCCCACCCCAGGCCCAAGTGACCTAACTGCTGCCTTTTATTCCTCACACCAGCCAAGCCCAGATGCCGCAAGGACACTGATGGTCGCTGCACTGAAGGCAGAGCCTGACCTCATCAGGGAGCACAGGCACTGATGTCAGCAGGTCCCACACAATGCTTCCTTTGGGGGGACTGCAAAGGGGGGCAGCAACACGTGGACCATTGCATGTGCTGTTTACCAACATTTGGATGACAAAGCCAGTTTCAGAAAGACATTCATGTATTATAGAAACACACTACAGTGCTTACAGGAGGGAAAACATTGCAAACACTTGGGTGGAGAGAATCTGACGTGGTGTCTCTTAGAGAGTCAGCTGGGTGGGGTGAGGCAGCTTTGGGTTTGGGGACACCAGACCTGGATTTGAGTCCCGACTGAGCCTTGGAAAAATCGCTCAAACTCTCTGATTGCCATTTCTATCTAACAAATCTATTTTCCAGGCTTGGTTTTTCCACCCTCAGGTGGGATATACTATTAATTTGCCCTGATCATCTCAATGGATAAATCCAAAGGAAGTAATATTTGTGGCAGCTATAGTCAACAATAAATACTCTAGGGTCTCCCTGGTATTCTACGGGTAAATGCTCAGTGCTATCACCACTACAGCCTGAGTTCGATACCTGGCCAGGGAGCTAACCCACATATGGCACAGACCTCTCCTGTCTTGCCCCTCAGCAGTGTATTACAGTCAACCCACCTGATCTGCTCTTCAATCTGCCTCTGGTGAGTCCTCTCACTCTCTGTATCTCTGGCTACACCCCAGTTCTTCTCACATAAATAAATAAAATCAAGTTAAAAAGCTATAAATACTCTAAATGAGTGAATGAACACATGGTGTTATATTCTGCAGGGCCTGGGGCACAGGGAAGTCACTTAGGAAGTCCTTGTTAGATGGAAGATTGCTAGATGCATAGATTAGCAATACTCAAAGGACTAGAATTTATCCAATACACTTTCTGCCAGTCTTGGTGTATGTGACACCTATATACTCATTCCGAGGCACTTTCAGAGCTTAGTGACTGACAAGTCTGTGAGCTCACTATTTGCCAGGGAAAGGAGGGAAGGGGGTTGTTCACCATAGTGCGGCTCTCAGAGCTTCCTTAAGGGGAGCACTATCATCCCTCCATCACAGGTGTGGGAACTCAGACCAAGACCGGTTCTGGAAGTCCCCACCTAGCCAGAGGCACAGGTCAGCTTAGGTCACAGACCTCCTAGGTGCCAGTCTCTTTGATAAATAATCTCTCTAATAAGGAATTCTAGCGGTGTCTTGCCTTTTCCTCCCGACTGAGTAAACATCATTTGATTGAGTCACAACTAATTATGTGCCGCCAGTCGATAAGACAGGTGGAAATTTTCTGAAGCAACCTGTGGATGTCCGCATTGCCAATAATGCAGCAGAGACAGATTGAACAAATAAAGTCATTGACAGACACTTGGCTTCAACTGGAAACAAATTTAGCTGAAACATCTTGGCGATCTTTGTTGGAAGTAAGGTTTTAAAAACAAAACCTTTATGTTAAAATAAAAAGTGTCTCAAGAAATATCTAATGAGAATTTTAAAAATGATTAATATTTTGTACAGGAAATAATTAAAATCCAAACCTCTTGATATCATCATACCAACGTCTAATTATATGTGAATTCAGAGATATGAGCTTCAAAAACCTGGGAATTATTTTTGCAGAGATAAATGAAGGTTAGGCTGAGAAAAGATGCTAGTTTTCACTTACCATCTCCGAAGAACCGCCTCCAAACACTGCTGTGGGCAAGCTCCTTTCCTGGTGGGGTTGTTGGACAGCGTCTTGCATTTGCAGCAGTGTCCAGCTGGGAAATCCAGGGTGATAGGGCAAGAGGAGGCTCCCAGCCAAGCCATTTATGGTCAGGGGAGTAGCCAAGTGCTCAGCCCATCCCTCGGGGCAGATGGTCTCTGTCCGTGGCCGGTGGCGGTGGCCTGGACCCTCGCCCTCTTCACCTTCATCTTCCTCCCTTCTTACTTTTCAGACACCTTTCATCTCAGCCAGGAACTGCAGCTGGCCCAACCATTTGGTTTCTGCAACAGGCAGCTCTTTAGAAACAATGGATTATACAGTCTGAGGCTGGCTGCTCCTTCCCGGATGACTGAGGCCGCTCTGAGCCCGGCCCTGCACTGATGGAGGCAACATTAACCCACAGCAGCAGAGGAAGCCAGGGGGGCAGGCGGGTATTGGAGCTGAGCAGTTTTGGGGGCAGGGCTGTAGCTGAAGCCACACAACGGCCATATACTCTCATCAGTAAGCTGCCTAGTGGTGTGTTTGACCTCACCCCCTTTCTGTTCTCCCAGAGAGTGGCAACCCCCATGAGCCAGAAGAAGCCCTTGATGTGGCTGCTTTCTATTATTGAGGAATTCTGCTAGTTTATTATTTTAAATAGTAAAGGAGTTGGGGTCTATGACAACAGAATAACAGGACTAACACCAATATTTTGGCCACTTCAATGAGAACATTCCTTCATTTAGTCAACAAGTCTTTTTGATACCTTGTAAAGGCCAATATATTAGCATTTTTCTAGCAACTGTGCTGGGCCTTAAGGATTATATACCCAGCGCCGTCAGGTGGACAATTGTAAACAAGCGAGAGCCTCTAAGAGAGGCAGGGAGTAAGAGAACCTGTGCTTGAGACAGTATTTAAGGTGCCTGTGAGAGATAAGAAAGGGCCCAACAGAAGGAAGAGCAAACGCAGAGCCCTGGGCCTGCGACAGGCTCCATCAGCCCTGTCCTGATGGAGGACAGTATGAACGAGATTCCAGAAGCCAGGCAGGAACAGTGACCGAGAAACGGGTCTTCTTGAGAGCTCTGGACATTTGGGGGTTGCTTGACGTTGCAGCACAAGTTACCACATCCAGACCGACACATCAAGCATTTGTACTGTTGCCCCACGGGGGCTCACCCTGTAGGCACCAGTGACTGAGTGAGGGCAGAAAAGCCCATCACCTGGGCACCTATGAGTAGCACAAAATAGACACCTGTGGTAACAGGGTTGACACTAAAACCAATCTGCGTGTTTTACAAAACATGGTCCCATATTACTGTTTCCTGATAGAGCTCACAGACACCCAATTCCCCCCAAACCTCATTCTGGTCAACCTAAAGCAGTGTCCTTGATGAGATGGAGTCTCTTCCTGGAGTCGGGAATGACCATGAGTGTGAGACTATTTGCTACATTGGAGGAGCTCGAGTATCCCATTTAGGGGCTATTTAAAAGGTTCCCCTTGGGGGACGGTAGGTTAGAGCGTCCATGTGTCATTTCCTCCCTGAGCCCCAAAGGGGTGAGTAGAAGGAGGGGTTCCCAGAATCCAGAGAGAGAGGGCACCTTCTAGAAGCCCTTTCTTAGGCACAGTCCAGGAGAGAAGAGAGAAGGGGTCTGCTGAGAGACAAAGGGGCCACGTTCCTGGCTGCAAACGTCTCTCCACTGTGCAGTCACAGCCTATCTGAGGCCGAGAGAACACAGCTTAGAAAGTCTCTGTAGGGAGACTGGGGTGCCGTAGGGCGCTCTGGCCTGAGCCAGGCACTCACTCACTGGAGAGCAGAAGGCTGTAGGGAAGGCCCCCCTTTTATTCTCTTCCTCCAGTTTTTGTGGTATTGGAAAAGAATATTACCAAGGAGACCAACGTGTCTGGACCAGTAATACAAAGCCAGGGCACATCGCTGAAGCCACTTTCTTTTAATGAAACAATACTAGACAAGGACTCGGGTTAACGCGTCTGCACTTTCTCTTCAAAGCTGACCATGAAATGTAAAATTACACAAAATAAAAAATACAATATGTTTATAGATAACATACTACACAGTTTTTCTCTTTTTAAAAGAAACCTTTTAGGTGTTTGGGATTACTTTTCAGAAGCTCGGGCTACAATGGGAACTTTTAAAGATCTGTTGAAACCTAGGAAACATTTGTTTACAAACTGAACAGTAGCCACGCCACGCGTTATTTAAAATTTATTGGATGGGCCTCATTGATGGAAAATCCAGGTGAACTTTGTGGATAACAAGATTTTACAAATGTGATGATCAGGCTGCACATTGCATGAGTGATATTAGGAATTCCACAGGCTAAAAGAGATAGTGCTGGAAATTTACCCTGCTTGGGGATTCAGCTTCTAGCTTCGCCCAGGCCAGATTACATTAGAATTGGACCAGGCTGAAGACCCAGGCCTCAAGTATTTTGTCAGGTTGTCAAGCTAATACTCTGAACTGAGGTGGTACTGGACCTCTGTGACACCCCCAAGGCCGGGACCCAATAAACAATAAAGAAAAAGCCTGGAGCATCGTCCCCGGCTCCTTCATCTGACTCCGGGATATGGGCAAGAAGGTCGCTGAGGACTCTGGAGGGGTAAGACAAGGGCCTGGTCTTTCTGCTGCTCAAAGCCAGCCAGCGTGCAGTCCCTTGCAGACCCTGCCTGGCGTGCCAGTTCCTGGGGGTACAACAAGCTTCAGGGGAACAGGCCGGCCGGCCAAGCTGAATCAGTGTTTGTTGTTGAGTGAATACGTCACTCACAGAAGGCCCAAATGAGGGTTTTCACAAGAGGCCTGTTGTTTCAAGTTGGCCACAGGTTGATAATTGTTGGAGTTGTGTGTTTGGAAAATACTGGTACTAAACAGAAGATAAGTACCATTGTTTCACGAGTGCGGTAAATGCTAAGGCAGAATCGATTTCGTCTCTGACTCCCTCTCAATTTTCTAGGGAATTTGTTTATCTTGTTCAGCCTTCTGAAGGTTGGAGCTACAGATTGTTCACGTCCTTGAAGAGAGAGCCTTCACTGCCGCCCAAGGCTTCCTGATTTTAGCCTCAGCTTGGACAGATGGAGAAACTATAACCCCAGAAAATACAAAAAACAACAACAAAAAGAACCCCAAGAGATGCAAAATACCTTAACAGGCCTGTGAGAGCTGAACCGCCAGACCGACTGTTCCATTGGCTGAATCAAAGAGCCCCTATATCACACTATGAGAATGTAGGCTGAACCTCCTTCCTGGTCCAGGAGAGACTGAGAAAGCTTGGTGAAGGAGACTCAAGGACTGCAGGGCGTTGTCGTGCACTCCACAAAGCTTACGGCACTCGTCACACTGCATTGATTAAGGCTCTGACAGCTGGCCCTTTACATACATACATTTATACAGACATATATTATTATTAATAACAATACTTTGATTTTTTTCTGTTTTAAGGAAAAAATATCCCCACGCATTTTTACTTTTCTTTGTATTTTTCTTCTTCATTTTTTTAAACTCCCAACAATCATTGTAATTAGACACAGTCCTCTGGGGGTGTATGTTGATCTTTAAAAAATATAACCTTTTCTCTTTTTGCAAATACTTTGTTGAAAATGATGTTGATTCATCCCAAAGGAATTCTGGTACTTGGGAGCATCTGGGCTCTCGTTGCGATGTCCTGTGTTCAATAACAAGCAAACAGGACTTACGGTTATGTAAACATTATTTTAAAATTATTCCAACATAAATACTCTTTTAAAGCTAACATACCACAGCTTTTAGCTCATAATGCCCATAGATGCCTTAATGAAATGCCATTCAAAACTACCTCACTGTTTAAAGTACAACTGGAGGTTCTAAAGTCATGTAAACAATATCCTCTAGACTTCTCAAAAACAAGTGCCAAGTGTTGTGAATTCTGATTGCAAGTTGGTGATTGATACTCGTTCATCTGAGCAAAGTTACCGATGCACACATAAATGTGACTGGGCGTTAGTCCTAGGTTGACTTGTTCTATGAGGTGATGAATCTTACGTTACTTAAAGTTAGCCAGCAGTCACCCCACAGGGCACCCGAGCCGGTCCCTCAGATGTCTTTGCACATCTTGCGGATGCAGCTTGCCGTGGCTGGCGAGGAATCACGGTTCACCACAGCAAATGTCTCCGAAGCTGGAGGGAGAAGTATTCTTCTAAAGGCCCTGGGATCCCAAACACAGGTGGAGCCGTCTCAGGGTCAGCGAGGAGGTGTCTCAGGAGGAAGCAGGATGCTGGCGCCTGTCTCGGGAAGCTCGGGACTCGCACCAGCCGCTCTGGGGAGGCCTCACTGCGATGCCTTTGACCCAGAGCAATGAGGGTGGGCAGGGCCGGAGGGGTGAGGAGCGCTGGTGATGCAGAGAAATACCTGAGAGTGACTCTCCCACTCACACTCCCTCCGAGCACCTCTTGCTCTGATGGCCGCATTCTCAGGTTTCCTGGCGGAGAGAAAGCGCAGATCTTCAGCCAACACTATGAGCAACAAATCACCTACGGTTACACTTTTCCTCTCACTGTCAGTGTGGACGAAAACAGCCCGAGCTCCAGGCACCATCACCATCACCGTCACAGCGCCTGGCTACGGGAGCTGGTTCGAAACAGAAATGACCGACCGGAGGGCGCCTCTCGCCCCCTAGGATCAAGGAACAAGAGTGGGGGTGAACCAGCAAGGACTGAATGAGCAGCGACTTCAAGGCTTCATCTCTGAGTGTCCCCGGCTGAAATGTCGCTTCCAGAATCAAAGGAACATCTCTCTCCTCCATGTTGGCCAAACGTCAGCAAATACATACCTCCAAGTATTTTAAGTTTGGTTGGAGAAAAATACTGTACATTGTTTTAGGGCAGATTCACAAGGTGCAATTGTTTGAAAAACATTCTCAGTTCCTGTCTTTCAGGACCAGCGGTGTTACTTCTTCATGTGCAGGGCGTCCTGGAACTTGGTGCTGGTGTATCGGGCGTGAAAGCCTTTCTTGTTGATGGTGTCATCGGTGTGGAATCGAATCATCAGTGAATCCCCTGCAGAGTAGATTTCTTCCAACGGCTGCAGAAGGGAGGAAGGAAAAGCAGGGAGACATTAGTCAGCTGGTTGTGGCTGGAGTTTTAAAAAAGGAGGATGAGCCCCAGCCTCACACCCTGCTGGCCAGCACCATTCCTGCACCAGACTCTGAAGGCATCGAGACGAGCTCTTTTCCAAAGAGCAGCATCACAAGTCCTACCCCAGACAACTCCCACCCCACACCTTCCAGGACAACCCCAGACATGCAGACCATATGCACCTATTATTTGCCATGCGGTACATGGGCCAGGCACTGCTGTAGGTACTCTGAGAGCGTATCTCACGCTCTCTTTCCAACAACTTAGTAGGGCAGGTGGAAGCTCCATTTTATGCTTGAGGAAGCTGAGACTCGCTCACACAGGGAAGCAGGGCCCAAGCTCAGGTCCTGCTGACTGTAAAGCATGCACCAGAGCCACCCAGTTCAAGGTCACCTTTGTGTGTCTCTCAGGACCCCTAAATTAAAGACCACTTCTCAGGCCTATGTCCTGTCCCAAGCACAAAATGTGGGGGAGTCACAGAAGGCTAGGGTGAGTGGGCATCAGGGTCTGAGGCCGCTGCTGCAGATTCCGTGGTCTTCAGTGCTCAGGACCCTGCGAGGTCTTTCTCCACGTGTGGGCCCTGCCATTTGAAGGACTTTACAGGGACACCCCATTTTATCACAACTCCCAGATACTGCACATTTTGCAAATGGAAACTTTGTGCACCCTGTGTCAGGCAGGTGCACGGCAGGTGCTCACGTTTTGTCTCTGTCAGGTTTGATTAAGACATGTACTTTGTTTCTAGATATGCCGCTTTTGCACACTTAATGGCCTACAGCAGAATGGAAACATACTTGTATCTGTCCTGGGAAACCAAAAACGGGGCGCTACCGACTTTTTCACAGTGGGCTGGCCCCCAACCTGTATCTGAGGTGCCTGTGTCTGCATCTGAGGCACCACTGCTTACCTCGGGTTTTTTCACTCTTTCTTTGGGGTCTGGGGAAGCGAAGATGAAGGGAAGATGAAGGGACTGAGAAACATGGGTTTTAATTGCTTAGCACATGAAGCATTAGTGACTGCAAAGTGACTTCGTGTAAGGCCAGCTGATAGCAGGGAACTCTGAGTGGCTGCTCTAGTGTAAAGACTTGGGGGTGAGGGGGAGCTGAATGTGGGCAGCCCCCATCATGGCGCCACCATCTAGGGCCCAGAAGCGGCACTGACAGGTGCACTCGTGTTCACTGAGCACCTGTGCCGGGTGCTGGGGAAAGAGTGAACAAAACAAGTCTTCCTGTGGTAATGAGAGAGATGGCGATGACCTTGGGAATGACTCGCTGTCTTCATAGGCATTTAGCTTTGCTGGGGGGTGGGGGGACTGAATGTATGGAATCCATCAAAGTATGATTAAACGATCTTAAAAGCTTGAGGCCAAATAAAAACAGAGGTGGTGAGAGAGCCCTTTGCAAAATAGGAGCAAGGACCCAGGAGGGCGATGCTCCCCTGCCGCTGGCCTAGTACCAGGGCTCCATGAACTGGCCCAGGCTTCCTCCCAGCACCTCGGGGACTCCTCCTCTCCCCTCCCCCTCTTTGCTCCAGGCAGCCTCCTGTCTGTTGCCTGTGACTGGCAGGGTAGCTGGGACTGAGCCCAGTGGGCCTGTTAGCACTGAATCCCGGCTTTGCCCGGCCCCGGCACCCCAAGACTCACCCCCGACCCACAGAAGCGGCCGAGCCGGGGCGCCGTGCTGTCATAGCCGTCGAAGGCCTCCATGTAGTCGTAGCCACAGTCAGCCTCCTCCTCCACTTCAAAGGTGCGGAATATCAGCTCCACGCCATAGCCGTCCTCTGCCACGATCACCCAGTCACAGTGGGCCTGGCTCGGGTAGTTATTGTCCCCGAACTGGGCGTGCGAGTAGAGCTCTCTGGTGTGCACTTCTGCCTTCAGCCTGCCCCCGCACTCTGGAGCAGAGAGAGAACCACGACTCCCTGGGCACAGGGAACCCCCTACACCCCCATGGGGGCTCCTCTCCTCACACCCCCTCTTGGGCCGCTTTCTCTACAGAGCCCGGTGCGGGCTCAGTCGTAGAGGCTGGGCAAGCAGAGCATCCCGTACAGATTGGCCCCTAGGAGCCAAGAGCCGGGGGGCCACAGAAGGGAGGCACTTGGACTGCAGCACCCAGGATGGAGGCTCCCAGCCAGCCCATGGTGCTGTCATGATAACATTGGCCACCAGAGGGCACCAAAAGCACATCAGCGCCGCAGTTAGTGCTCAGGCCTGAAAACCTCAGAAAGACTTGACTTGCTCTCTTGACTACAGGCCAGTTTTGAGAGGCCACAGGTAGGTGAACCCCAAGCTTTGGGCTTGTGTTACCCTGGGCTTCTGGGGTTTTGACTAGAACAGTAACCCTGGTTGGCCTGGGCCCGATACTGGCTGTGTGGGTTGCTAGAGAACACAACATAAGTGGATACATGAGACTTAAGACAGGGTTTAAAAAGCACCAGACGGCCCTCCCTGGTGGCGCAGCGAGTTAAAGCACTGCACTGAGAAGCTAAAGCCACTTCCGCACGAGTTCCATCCCAGGCCTGCCCCGGAGGTGACCACATGGCGTGGCAGACCTCGCCTGACCCGCTCGCTGCTCCCCTCAGCAGTGTACTTCGTC
>NW_004567112.1:21009569-21016227 GCF_000260355.1 Condylura cristata | reverse complement strand
CCCCTGCTCCTCTGGCCTGTACCCCAGTTCTGTATGCACAAATAAATCTTCAAAAAAAAAAAAGTACCAGACACTCTGGAGGCAATTTCTCCACAGCCCATCCTCAACTTGTTCAAGGCCCCGCTGCCACCCGCTGTCTGAGCTCCTGGGGGCGAGTGGGCCACCCCAGGGCAGTCTGACTGCCCACGGCTGGCCCTGGTGTTCTGACCGCCCCTGGGTCTGTGCTGCTTCTGGAAACATCACATTTCTGAGCCATGAAGGACACATCCTCTTCTACCTGCTTCAGCCTTTCTCCCTTCTTCCCCAACTCCTCCAGATCCCAGATACCCAACTCTGGATCCACCTGGGTTGGCCCTCTGTCCTCTGCCTTCTGGTTGGATTCACAAGAGATCAGAGGAGAGAGGGCTGCTGGCCACAGGTGCTGCTCTCTGGGTCCCTGCCTGCCTGGGGCCTCTGGCTCCAGGAGGAACGGCTCCCACCTCTGACACCTGACCTGAAGCCCCTCACCCTGGGCTTGCTGCACTGTCCCTGAGGTATCCCCCAGCTGCCCACCCCTTTATAGACACTCCTTAATAAATTCTCCCTAAATCCTAAACCCATATCTGGATATACCCTGGTTTCTCGCCAGGACCCCACCCACCTGGAGCCCTATGCTCTGTCAAAAGGGCCAAGTCACTGGTTTTTAAACTTCCCCTGGGTGGGGGGGGGGGAGCTGGGACTCCCCCCCACCTCCGCAGGCCCCCACCTCCGCCAGGAGCCAGAGCGAGCCTGGAAGCAATGACTTCTGACCAGGCAGGGGCGAGTTGCACAGCCTCAGGAAGCTGGCTGCCATTTTCATTAACTGAATACATATCTCTGGAGCTGAAAAAAAAAATCTGCGTGTGTGCGGGGGCATCTAGGACCCATGGTGATGATGTTGGACTCTGAAAGGCCACAGCAGCCACGTCTTGGCCAAAAGGCCACAGTCTAAGGCCAGACTCAGTCAGAGTGGCTTGGGGGTTCTCACCCCAGGGGGTGGCATTTTAATAGCTAAAGCGCAGAGCCATTCTTCTGTTTAACAAGGTAGTTCATAAACATCCAGTTTCTTCCACAGGAGAGTAAAGCTGTTTACATGTTAAGTGGAAGAATGATAATGGGGAACAGTAGCACTTTTCATTTTCTGGAACAGGTCCTTAGAGGGTAAAAGGGTTCTTCTCCACCACCAGCTCGAGCTCTTTGGATTTCCCAGAGCAGCAACATTACCAATAAAATCTTAAAAGAGAGGGAAGAAATGTGGCCCAAGGGAGCTCTGCCCTCTCCAACTGCTGTCCACTTGGAGCAGCAAGGCTGCCCTACCCTGCCTCAGGGGCCCGCCAGGTTTTCAGAGACGTTTTACCACACACAGGCTCCATCCCAAATGGTCAGAACAGAGAGCAACCCTCCGGCTCCCCGCCTTCAGCCCCAGGCCAGCTCCAGCCCCTGGCCAGCCCCAGCCCTCACGGGAACCAGCGAAATCCCCAACGCGCCTGGCCTTGTACCTGTGCTGTGCAGGGCCTGGAAGCCCTTCCTCTGCACGGACGCATCCGAATAAAACTTGAGGAACAGGCTGCTGCCCGAAGCCACCACGGGGTCTGGCCTCTTGCTGCCGCAGAAGCGGCCGAGGACAGGGGCCTGGCTGTCGGGGCCGTCGAACAGCTCCAGGTGGTCGTAGGCACATTCCTGGTGCTGCTCCACCTCAAACTCGCTGAAAGTCTGCGGGGAGAGCAGAGAGTGAGGCCCGACTGCTGGGCTGGGCCCCCTCCAGGGCTGGGAGAGGAGGGGCGCTGTGGGAGGTGCCTCTGCCCCCAATTCTTTGCTCTTACTTTCTTCTTTCATCATGTAAACTTAACACGCTCACAGAAGGAAAACCATGTTTGCAGCGGTCATCGCCTGTGGATGTTCTGACCGCCGGAGCCGGGGGCCAGGCTCGCAGTCCAAGCTGCCCTTCCAGCCTCCATCCTGATCCTCCAGCAGCGGCCGAGTGCTCCGGCGGGGCAGGAGTAGCTTCGCACACTCTACAAAGGCCCCCTTATTTAGTCCCACAACCCTGTGCTGGATCTACCATCCTGGTCGCCCCATTAACGATGGGGAGACTTCACAGTGACAGCAACATGGGTCCCCAAAGACCTCTGGGGAGCTCCAATTTCTTAAAACAGCAGTTTCTTAAACAGTATTCAATTCACATGAAGATAGAGCATAATCAGTACCACCCAAAAAGAGATCAAGAAACGTACGGAAGGGACCGAAGATGAATCTGGGGTGTGGGTTAGCTCTGGCCGCTGCAACTCCTAAGGCCTTCAGCTCACATACTGCTTCCAGTGCTGTGGCTGTGCGTTCCCAGCCACAGGAGGCGCCGTCCCCACGATTCATGTTGCCATTGCAGCCATTTTCCAGCAGATGACGGTCTTTGCGAAGGGGTGCCTCAGTCGGAGCACCCTCATTCCCTTCACCAGATTCTGGGTTGTTTTGTCGGACCAGGAGTCACAGCCCAGAGCATTGCCCATCTGTGCGGCCATGCACATTAGGTGCCTGCTGTGGTCACCTGCAGTCAGGGATCCTGCCTTCGCTACCTTTCCACGCCCAGGCCTGCTGCAGGGACACCAGCCACAGGAGCTCTTCACCAGGTGCCCTGCCCCCTCGCTCCACAGTGCACGCCCTTGCAAGGCCTTGGACAGACGCCCTCATCGCTCACACCTTTACCACCTTCTCCTCCGCTCTCCTCCATCCTCCTGATTCTTGCCCGTAATTCACAGACACCTCCTGTGCCTTCAGAAGAGCCTACTCATCTCTAAAGTCACAGGACCCATTTTAAAACTGCCTGGAACGCAGCTTCTCCAGCTGGGCAGGGGGGTGGGGGCGCATGCCCAGGACCTGGGAGTCGGCGGGGCCTGAGAAACAGGACTTGGACAGAAGACTCCATCCTCCTTTGGAATAACTGAGGGTGGTATGGGGGCGGCCGGCCCGTGCAGGTCAGGACTTTAAAGACAGGTGTGGAAGATGCATTTTGTTTAACTCAAGAAAGAATTAACAGAAACATCTCAATCAACTGTGTATTGAGAAAAACACCAGATATAGAAGAATATGAATTAGATGCGTCCATTTGAGAAGCTTCGGTTGGAAGGACGTGACTTACTTCCCTTGCATGTGTAGTACATGATGGTCTTGCGTAGGGAACTTCTGGCAATGTTAGAGACAGCTCCGTAACACTAGCTCCATAACACTGAGCTAAGGGCACTTCACCAAGTGGCCAGGGGAAGCTGACAGGGGAAGGCAAGTGGCTTTGAAAAAGGGAAGGAAGAAGGAGATCCCTCTGGCTTCTGAGCCTGACTCTCATCCGGATACTTCTGGGCAGTACGAAGGAGCCATGGAGAGACCTGTGGCTACTTTTGTTGATTTGTCCGTTGATTTTGCTCCTTTATTTAGCCCCAACTTTCCGGGACCTGCTTCAGAACCCTTTCCGAGGGTTGCCCGCCAGGGGGCGTCTTATACCCGTCTGTGGTAAGCTCTCTGGCGGTAGCCGGGTTTCAAGCCAGCGCTGTTGGGGGGGCATGGGTGATTTGGGGTGTTTTATTAGAAAACGACTGTCCTTAACATTCTTTCACACTGAGAGTCTGATTTGCTTTGTGCTCATGGATGGCCAGATCCCTTATAGCGTGCAGGTTTGGGGCTTTGGGGTGCCCGTTTGGGGCCTTGGGGTGCCCCTCCGTGGCACACTAACAGAAAGACTCGCAAGAAAATGTTCAGCTCTAGAGTGGGCATCTGAAAGCTTTGGTTTCCTCTTTCGCTCTGTACTAATTATATTTTTTGCCTTGAGGATGTATTGTTTTGAGAAAAATTTCAACTGGACACCACTGAATCTCAAACAGCACCGCAGCTGAGACCCACACCTAGAACAGGCACTAGCTACGCCATGCTCAGGTGCCACCCTGGGCTGAGTGTCTCTTCCCGTAGCCCTCATGGTGGCCCAGGAGGGGTCATGAGCGCCCTTATCTTCCAGCTGAGGAAAGGGGGTGCTGTCCGCGGCTAGGGAAGGGGCTCACCAGTTTCACCCTGTGGCCGGCAGTTGAAGAGATGTTCCAGGTGCACTCCCTCCGGCTGGGGTACTTGTCAGGCCAGTTGGGGCTCTCCAGGGTCCCCTCTGAGCTGCTGATCTTGTGCACACAGCCAGCTAGAGGGCGGAGCAAACATGCAGAGAGGTCATCTACCTGTGGGCAGCTCCAGAGGCTTCCAGAAGGGTCTCCTCCCCTCCCTCTCATTCGTCACACCCAGTCATTAGCAAACGTGGGCAGAGGTCACCCTGAAGCAAGTGTGGCCAGGCTCAGAGGTTTGCTGGTGTGCTCGACGCCCCTGCCTTCTTATCCTTCACAGCACGCTCTTCACCATGTTCACCAGAAGCTAGTGGTGAAGACCAGGGTCGTCAGTCCCAATCCTGCCCCAAACCCTGCATATAAGCTGTGGGACTCTAGGCCTTTTATAAGGGTCCCAGCCCTTGGGGACAAAAGTGGTCACGTGAAGTCATGCTTGTAAAAGGCTTCCCAGTGCTAACAAAGCGCCTCTTCATCACCATGCCTTCTGGGTACCTCCCCCCATCCTGAGGACCTCCCCCCCACCCCACCTCACCCTCCTAGGGCTGCACAAATTGCCCTGGTTCCTACACCACTGGCACAAAGCGGTCGGTCCTCAGGCTTCCTTCAGGAGCAACGATTTAGCGAGCACGGTGCCTCCCTGTGTTGGGCACTGCATTAAGCATTTACGCTTTGTACTTTCCACCTGGGAATGTGAGTTTAGAGCAGGAAAGTGACCTGTTGCTGAGGGAGCCAGGACTGGAACGCAGCTCTGCCTTTGCTATGTGACTAGGAAATACAGGGGGCTGAGGAGGTGGGCTTTGCACCCCCACCAAGTCCCTAACTCAGAGAGGGGGCCCCCAGATCATCCCTCACCCTTGACAGCCTCTGCTCTGTGGCTGAGACCCAGGCCTGGAGGCCTGTGTGTTGGTGGGCTCTCAGCTCCTTCACAGGGCAGCGACGATCAGCAGGGGGCTTTTTCCAGAATGAATGAACATTCAAAGCCGTCTGGCCCTGCAGAACTCCCAATAGTGAATGGAGCAGAGACCAAAGTTCCCCAATTCTATTTTGCAGTTGACCTTCATAGTATGCCACAGATGACACAGAGTTTAGTGAGTGCCAGAGTTGCCAAAAAAAAAAATCTTTCCAGGTATTTTCTCATTTAATCTCTACACAAATTTTAATAAGGGTGGATATTTGACCCCTTTTTAAGGGAAAAAGAAACAGGCTCAGAAAGGTTAAGTAACTTAGCCAAGGTCACACAGCTTGTAAGTAGTACAGCCAGGTTTTGAATCGGTAGTTTGATTCCAGAGCCAGAGGCTCCCCCCACTTCACAATGCAAACTCAAGAGGCTCCTGGGCCCCCATAAGCCTCCTGAAGGAATGAGCTATGCTAAGTCACTCTGCAGCAGACGGACAGATGCCAAGAAGGGGCTCGAATATGCATGGACACACTCCGGGGCCGGTAGGCCTCCACCCAGCCTCACCCTCTTTACAGTCCTGGCCATTCTCGTGGAGCCGGAAGCCGTTCCTGCACCTGCACAGGTAGCTCCCAAAGGTGTTGACACACTCGTGCTGGCACCCGCCGTTGTCCTTCGCACACTCGTCCTTGTCTGGGGAGACCAACGGACTCTCCTAAGAGGAGTAGCCAACTTGTGAATGTCCCTCACCAGAGCCCTGCTCAGAAGTTGCCTCCACCAGGAAGCCTCCCTGATTGCCCAGGCTTAGACTATCCTCTCACGGGGTGCAGGAGGGCATCTGGTTTGCTGGGTATTACTTAGCTCTGGGCGTGTTGACTTCTCCAGGCTTCTAAGGCAGTTTCATGAATCTATCTGTTCTTCATTCCTGCTACCGGTTAGGTTAATAATAACAGTAATAGTAATAATAATAAAAATAACTACCAAGTATCATTTATTTACCCTGGGGAGGGGCAGAGCTTCCACACTTTCTAAACATTAAACTAAGCTAGTTCTCACACAGCCTTAGCCCGAACTGCCATTCTACCAATACAGAAACCAGGGGTGGCGCTCCAGAGACTGGGAGTGCGTTGAGTTGCGGGGCCCCCCCCCGTGGGGGACCCGGCTCCAGACCCACACACCTGAGAAGAAGTGGGCCCGGAAGCCGCGTTTGGAGACTGTGTTGTCAGACTTGAACTCCACACGCATGTTGCTGCCCTGTGAGGTGATGACCTCGGGCGTCTCCGAGCCGCAGAACCTGCCGTGCAGCCTGGCGTCGGGCGAGAGGCCGCTGCGCACCTCCACGAAGTCATATTTACAGACCTGCAAGGGAGCGCGTGGGGAGCCAGCAAGCCCCCAGCACCCCATGCCGGCCCCAATGCCCCATGCCGGCCCCAACACCCCATGCCAGCCCCAACGCCCCACGCCGGCCCCCAACACCCCATGCCAGCCCCCAACACCCCATGCCGGCCCCCAACGCCCCATGCCGGCCCCCAACGCCCCATGCCGGCCCCCAACGCCCCATGCGGCCCCCAACGCCCCATGCCGGCCCCCAACACCCCATGCTGGCCCCCAACCGTGGCGAGCCCTCTTTCAGACAGCTGCAGCCTGCCAGGTGGCC
>NW_004567112.1:21000729-21009369 GCF_000260355.1 Condylura cristata | reverse complement strand
TGCCGGCCCCCAACGCCCCATGCCGGCCCCCAGCACCCCATGCCGGCCCCCAACGCCCCATGCCGGCCCCCAACGCCCCATGCCGGCCCCAATACCCCATGCCGGCCCCCAACGCCCCATGCCGGCCCCCAACACCCCATGCTGGCCCCCAACCGTGGCGAGCCCTCTTTCAGACAGCTGCAGCCTGCCAGGTGGCCAGATGGGCTCAGCCAGGCCCAGCAGGGGAGCTCCCTCCATGTACCGGGAACCCTCTGACCCAAGGTGCCACCCTGGGCTTCACTGACGCTGCCTGGGCCTCACTGACTCCGTCACCCGTGACCACTGCTCAGGGAGGGAACAGGCCCCAGTGCACTCACCCCTCCACGCCCCCAGCTGGACACTCACCCAGATTCCTACCCAAGGGACACACCTGACCCTCCCACCCCAAGACTTGCCTCCTCTGCTTTGACCCGATTCTCCCTGGCTTTAGCTACAAGAGGCCACACTCTGCTGGCAGAGGGCATGCCCCTGGAATGGCACGAAACACTCCCAGGTTCTGCCATGAACCTGACTCGGGGAAGTCACTGCCAGGCCCGCTGGGCCCCATGTGGTCCAGCTCTGAGGGACAGCCCCACACACCCCGACCCGCTGGAACATACGTCATTGCCTTCCAGCTCAAACACTTCAAACTGGAGGGAGATCCGGTACTGGGCGGGGGCCACCACCTGCCACACACAGTTTTTGTTGGTAGGATACTCCTTCGGCCACCCGGGGCTGGTGATGGTCCCGTTCAGCTTGGTCAGGAAACCACCACAGGCCACTGCATGGTGACACAGAAACAAGATTCACTTGGTCTTGTTCCAAGTGACTGCGATTCTCCCCACCCAGGCAGCCATCAACCCTGCTGTTCTTTGATTAAAAAAAGAAACAACGCAATCTGAACTGATGGACTCAGAGTCCCTCCGTCTAGTCTGTTTCAACAGAGGGCTTGCAGGGGTGAAGCTGGCAGATGTCCTGACCGCTTTTACAAACGCCATTGGTACAGTTGTGCTTGCCTGTCACCCCGCAGCCTGGCTGGGGAGCCCACATGACCTGGATCAAAGGGGAATCAGAAGTGTTTGTTCCCAGCTATGTCATGTGCCTGGCTTGCGTACCAGGCAGACCCAGGCAGGTGGGCGAGGAAAAGGGAACGCCGGTCAGGTTGCAGAGGGTGAATGGCCTGAACTGGTGGCGGAGTCACACCAAGAGGCTCCTAGTATTTCTTTGCTCTTACTTTCTTCTTTCATCATGTAAACTTCACACGCTCACAGAAGGAAAACCATGTTTGCAGCAGACGCTGGACATGGGTGGGTCCTCTCACATTCGAGACTTTACTGAGTTTCCTTGGAAAGGAAAAGGACCTTCCGGACGCGCCCACCGATACTCCAGCCGGCCAGCTGCTCTGTCTCTGCCCAGCCCTTGCGTCCAGCTCACGGGCCCAGCACCCACCTTCGCACGCCTTCTTGTCAGGGGCCAGCTCGTAGCCAGGGTCGCACGCGCACCTGTAGCTCCCCAGCGTGTTCACACAGCGCTGCTCGCACCCGCCCTGATCAGGCCCGGAGCACTCATCCACCTCTGCGGGGGGAGGACTCCGGTTAAATCACAGCAAAGCAGTCTGGTCGGCTCCCCACCTCAGTCTCCACACTGGGGTCCCCAGCAAGCGGCCTCTAAGAGCGAGAGGCCTCTCTGACCATCTCCCGAGGAGTCCCACATCCAGGACTCCCAGCCCCTGAGAGCGGGAGCAGCTACAGGCGCTGGTGGGCTCTGGCCACAGGCTCAGGGATGACCCATCAGCCCCAAGAGGGGCTCCCTGAGTCAAGCCCGGGTCATTCTAGGCAACCCCGAAAGCTCCTGGCGCTCCAGCCTGGCATCAGATACTCCACGGCGGCCCATTGCCCTGGGACGGTGGCACCGAGTGGACTCTCGTATTTCACAGGGGGGTGCGTGGCCCCGCCGCCCGGGGGTGCCCCTGTCACCTCCTAAAGGAAGCAGACACTGACTGCCTCTCGGCCAGCGGGTGCCGGAGGGGCTGCCCTCTGGCACCAAGATGGGGGTGTGCAGAGGCCAACTGGCACCCCGGTTGAAGCCTCGAGCCAGCTGGGCCCTGGCAGAGTCCTCGGCCAACTGGCAGCCTTGCAGGGGCTTGTCTGGCCTGGTCTGAGTCTTCCGCGTAGCCTCTGTCGTTACTCCCCAGCTCCTCTCCCTGCAGAGGTCCTGACACACCACAGCACACTGTGCTCTCGGGGCATCCTCTGATGGCCTCACAGGACACAGGCCTGGCTGGGGCAGTGGGCTGTGGCCGGGCTCCGGCCAGCGCCGGTGGGTGAAACGGAGGCCACCACGACCACTGGGCCCTTGACGTGTGCTGGTCTGAAGGGAGCTGAGCTGGGAATCTACACCACTTGCAAGATTGAGTACAGGAAACAAATAAACATAAAGCACCCTGGTAATGCTGTGTGACTACATTTTTAAATGATGGTATTTTTGATACATTGGGTTGCTATATTATTATCACTAATTGCATCTGCTTATTACTATTATTGTTTTTTAGGTAGGTAGGGTGGGTCCCAGAAGGCGTAAGACTATGCCTGCGTCTCATACTTGTGCTGCGTCTCTGAGTCCTGTTGAACAGGGCTGTTCTCAACTGTGGCTCTCGCCTGGACACCTGCCTGGGCGTCCTGGAAGGTAGGCAGAGCAGGGACCAGGATGTCCAAAATGCCGGGAGTAATCCAAGCCCCCTCACTCATGCATCCAGCTATCTGTCCACCCACACACGGAAGTGTCCGTCCAGACACTGGAAACATAATGGAGAACAATGCAGATAGGATCCAGCTTCAGAAAGAAAAACAGCTCTAGCTCAGAGCCGAGCGTGAGTCAAAAGGCAGGGCCAGGTCCCAGGTGCCACACAGAGGCTGCCGCTGCTGTACCCCCACGAGATCAAGAAGGCACAAAGCTGTCAGGTGCAGAATCAAACCAGACTCGGAAGAGAAAAATCCAAGCCCCTTCCCTGTGCCTGCTGGTGGCTGTCAGGTTTCTGTAGTGAAGGAGAGTGGACTGTGGAACTTTCCAGTCCAGGACTTCCTTCTAATTCTGCCACCTCAGAACTTCTGTCTCCTCAGTTTTAAAATGGGGCTAATAATGATGCCTGCCAACAGGTGTTCTGCAGACAGAGGGCAGTAACTAATGCAGCACTGGCACAAACATGTCATTTCCTTCCCCTTCAATGGCCTCCCAAGGAGGTTTCAACAGTCCGGACTCCTCTTGTGAGATTAAGGATCAAGGCTGACGGGCTGGCTGCCTATGTCTCCTTTTCTAAACCGTGGTTCTCTGCAGTCTTCCTTGACATAAAAGATGCCAAGGTAGCCCCCAACTAACAGCTTCACGGGCATCTAAACAGATGTTTGTCCATTGAAATGCCCTTGGAGTAGAAGCTGGAGTCCTCCTCGTCTTTCCCCGAGGTCCACACTTCCGTGGACAAGGCTGGAGCCCTTGTTTTTCACTACCTGGACTCCTGGGGGACAAGGACTGTTCCCCTCTGCATCCCAGCCCCTAACACAGCCTCACACGTCACTTGGGAACTGCTGGGTGAACGTTACAAGTGGGTGAGGGGAAGATGACGCCTGTATCAGGCAAATCGAGCTGGTTATCACTGTTACTGAGAACAGCCAAGGCTCTCTGCTCAGCCGCTCACCA
Source organism: Condylura cristata (assembly GCF_000260355.1). Taxonomy (NCBI): domain Eukaryota; kingdom Metazoa; phylum Chordata; class Mammalia; order Eulipotyphla; family Talpidae; genus Condylura; species Condylura cristata. The sequence goes on along the minus strand of NW_004567112.1, from coordinate 21,005,658 downwards.
GTCAGGTTACCCTCTGAGAAGCACTGCTTTCTGTTGCCTTCACTGGCATTTCCAGCAGGGTTGCCACAAAATGATGATGATGATGATGCAATTAGATTCAATTAAGTCAGATGAACAACCAATCACAATAATTGGGACATACACTAGAGGTCATTTTTCATCTAAAATTCATATTTAGCCAGGCATCCTGTTTTTCAATTTGCTAAACGTAGCAACACTTTTCCAGCTTTAGCTGATCCTCTTAAAAAGGCACATAGCTGGTCATAGTGGAGGGGCGGGGACTACAAGGGGGCAGCGCCCCCTGGTGGTTGTCAGTTAATTCGCTGGAAAAGAGCCAACACCTGACAAACCTACCTGGGGTGGAAGTTGGTGGAAAAGGAGAATTGCGATGAAAGAACTAGAATAAAGCCCCATAGTCATTCATGACACGGTAAGCAAAACAAGGCTGTCCTGTTCCTGGTCCTGCTCCCGGTGATCTGTTACCTGACAAGACATCAAGGGCTCTGTCCATTGATTAAATGAATGGTCTTCACCTGGGAGATTATCCAGCTTATCTGGGGGCCTTTGTCATCACAAGGGCCCTTCTAGCTGGAGGGGCGGGGGCTGGTTCAGATAAGGAGCCGTATTAAGGGACAGTGAGGTCAGCCTCCCAGCGGAGCCAGGCGAGGCAGGGCCTCCTCTGGAAGCCGGAACAGGGCCAGGAAGCCTGGGCTCCAGAGCTATAAGGGAACACATATGTGCTGTTTTAAGCACTAAATTGTGGTAATTTGTCACAATGGTGATAGGAAATTGATACATCCAAGAGCAAGAAGAAATTGTCACATCCCTTTTTACTGGAGAGAAAAAGAACTACCTGAAAGACATTTCCTTAACCAAACTGCTAATGGTGCTATTATGGTATGTTTATTCATTTACGTTATTTTATTAACTCCTGACAATAATTCGGCAAAAACATGGCAGCACCATTTCTGCAGCTGGAAGGCTCAGGGCTCAGAGAGGTTGTGTAACTTGCTCGGTGTCACACAGCAGGGGCTGCTGCTGCTGAGTCATGAGCACAGTCTGAGCCACCATGGGGCTGCGAATTTCCAGTATCGCAACTAAAGCTGGTGCATCCTTCTTCTGTCACACCCCCAGCTGACCTGCCTTTGAAACACACTTCTTGGGGCCTGGTTCTTTTGCTGGGGGAAGAATTCAGTTTTTGGCTCCAACTGTGCAGCATGTTTGATTTCTCTGTGGTTTTGCTCTCCCCTGATGCCTTAAGATGGAAGAAAACAACAACAACCTACATGTGGCACTTTCAGCTGATCAAGTCTCCCAGTCATATCATGGGAAGTCACAGGTGAAACAGGCAGATGTCCTTCCCATTGTACTAAGGAAAACTGAGGCTTTGCCAAAGGCAAGAGGCTTCCTGTGTGTGGCTGCAGGGCAGAGCAGGCTCTGAATTTGGGGGAAGTGTTGGGGAGGGGGCGGACAGGGAGGCTGGGATCAGGGAGGCTGGGATCAGGGAGGCTGGGGTCAGGGAGTGACCTGGGTTCAGAATGGCACAGCCAGGCGTCCTGGGAGAGGAGGGAGGGAAGGGACCCGCCTTTGCCATGAGAGCTGCCACTCGCCAAGGGGCCTCAGCGTGGGTATCTCCACGCAGGGGGCTGCTGGCATGCTGCTGAGTGTCCACCACCATGCACCTGCTTCCTCTCAGGACCAACTGAGGGGGCGCCAGGCCTTGAGCACAGAGAAGGAAAACACACCCACTCAAAAGAGCCCTGGGGAGTCCGCCGGCTGGGGCTGGGAATGCTGGCCTCCCCACCCCGAAGATCCAAGTCTCTAAGGCAGCAAGGGGCTTATTTCCCAGCACCGCTGCAGCTGCAATAGTCCTCCCCACTCCTCCTCACCAGAGAGTGCCCTGAGCGCTGAGGGCTGAGGCTTCAGGAGTCAAAGCTTGGGCTTGCCACTTGGGTCATCGTAGGCAACCTTATAGAATGAGTTTGCGCTTGGGAATCACTGATTCTTGACCTTCAACTATCTGAGCGACCCCAACGTAGCCCTTTCAACCCTGAGCAAATGCAACCCAACCCCAGCTCAAAGAGTTATTAGAAAATTAGAGGTTCTTGTATAAATCAGGTACCTACCATAACTCCTGGCACATTAATGATAGCAACCACAAAGTATTTTGTTATCAAGGCTCAGCTTCCCTGAGGTTCCTGAGTTGGCTTGTTAACGTTCTAAATTTAATTTCAAGTGCAGGGACAGAATGCTCTGTCTCACACAAGCCCCTGTTGGGCCTGTCCCAAGCCAGTGGGATGGTCCACCGTGTGCCCCACACACAACTGTAAACTGGGCAGCTCTCTTCTCCCTCCGGGCATTAAGATCCCCTCCAGATTTTGTGAAGCTGGGAGGCAATACCTCTTCTGGACTAAATATGGAAACAAAATGCTAATTCATACCCTTAAAAAAATTAGCTGCAAAGCCTGCTTTATTGATAGAGCCATCGGACACAAACTTCATCCACATTCGGTGAGAACTTGACTTCACATCCTCCGGCTTCTCATAGCCACAGAAGTGGCCAATCAGTGCGCTCTCCTCTGTGGGGCCGTCGCGGATTTCCAGGTAGTCATATGCACAGCTGTCGTGTCTTTCAATCTGAGAGCAGAAACACAGGCGATGCGGAAGAGACGGGATGGTCTGGCCTCAAAGATTTTGATTTAAGAAGGGAGCTCATGATCAACTCTCAAAGATCTAAGCAAGAAGCCAAAGGGCCAAGTGTGCCCTGGGCTTCTCCAAGCTGTCTCCTACTTGAACCCACTGTGCAGACTGAGAGGATGGACAGGGAAGAACGATTCCATAAAGCTCCCCTGGGCCGCACCCTAGGGCCTCACTTTGAGGATTCCCCCACCCTCTCTCAGCCATCAGAAAGGAGGCTGATGTGATCTCCGAGCAGCAAAGGCTTTGATGCCAGAAGCCCAGGTATCATGCAGTATGGGCGTGAGAATGCCTCGTAGGATTCTGTTTTCAACTCCAGCATAGAAACTGATCTCTATCAAGCAGAGAGTGTCTGGCAACAGTTGACATTTACTCTATCCTTGGGAAGACATCTGAACAGTACTCACCTCAAAAGCTTGGAAGGAAAGGCCCACGTGAAACCCCTCTGAAACCGTAATCCTCCACACACATTCCTTGGACGGCCTGTAGTCATCGGGGTAGTTGGGAGACTGGATCTGGCCAGCATCTTTGTTAATGTCTCCCCCACAGGTGGCTTAAGAAGGAAAGCCAGAAGGAGGGGCCCTGGTCAGATGTGAGCAAGGAAGGTGGGTGGCCACTTTTTACCACTAGGTGGCTCCACTTGCCAACATTTTCATTTCCACCCACCAGGACGGTCTCTGGCAAGGGCGCGATTTCATTTGTTGAGGGTGCTTAGTTTTTCTTATACAGAAGACAACCATGTAGGACAGCGACTTTCTGCCTTTGCACATTACCTGGGCTATTTTTGAGCTATGAAAGCCAGGGCTACATCCCCACAGGATAGTGGGGTGACAGTTGGGTTCCTCAGGGTATTCTGAAGTAGAAGGTAGAGGACTGTTCATACACAGACATGCACCCACAGCTTATTTTATAAAAACAAATCTTTGGTGTCTCAAAAATTTTGGAAGTGTCGGTACCAGGGTAGATAGCAGGGATCCCAAGGAGTGGGGATAAAAATTGAAGCAGAGGTTCCTCCCTGGTGGCTCAACGGGTTAGGATGTAGCACTGCAAGCTAGCGGCAGCCGCTTCAATGTGGGTTTGATCCCCGCCTGCCCCGGAGGTGACCCCCAGGGCGCAGCAGAGCTCTCCTGACCCGCCCACTGCTCCCCTCAGCAGTGTACTCTGTCTATCTGCCTGTTCTTCTCCCCACTCTGTCTCTGGCAGAGCCTCTCATGACTCTCACACTTCTGGCTTGTACCCCAGTTCTGTATGAATAAATAAGTAAGTCTTAAAAGAAAATCTAACAATATCCATCTTTTGAAACAGAACTGCCCTCATGGGAGGACAGCTGTCTAGAGCACAGACCTAGGGTGTGCCAGACAGGCCAACTTCACAGCCATGGAAGCGTCCAAGGCCCATCCGAGATATGTGGCGGGAAACTCCCTGCCATGTCCAGAGAAGCAGGAACCCGGTCAGGTTAGAGTCTTTACTCAGGCCACACAGCTACTCAGAAGCCGCTTCCACTCCCCAGGGTTCTGCACACCTGCACAGCACACCTGTGTGGAAGGAGGCGCTCCCCGGCCGGCGTAGGGGATGCCTGTCTGAGGTGAGCACAACTCACCTCTCCAGTTCCGTATGTGGGGAGGGGACAGTGGCCCCTCAGCACCCCTTACCCCCCCTGGCACCGCAGCTGCCAGGGTGTCTGGGTGGGAGAGGGGCGGCAGGCTGCATGGCGACCTGGGCACGTCGGGAGGTGCCCGGCTGGCTTCCTTCCTGGTGAACAAACCTTCATAGACAGCAAAGAAGCCCTTGCCTAGGATGTTGCTGCTGCTTCGGAACTCCACCCAGAGCCGGCTGTCCGTGGAGATGAGGGGCTCCGGGACTTGGTCGCCACAAAACCGACCTGGGGAGTGGAAAAGAAGGGTCAGAGACTCTCGGCAGACTGGGATGAAGCAGCGTCTCAGGTTTAAAGTGAGCACAGGGATGACAGTCACGCATCCTGGGTGCCTCCTGCAGCCTTCAGGAGAACTGCAGGCGCTGACCAAAGGCACCCAGCACCGGGCTTGTTGAGGTGCTGAAGGTGTGGCAGATGATGGCCAGTCCCACCTGTGGGAGACAACACAAATGGACTGAAATGAAGCGCCCTCCATGGAAATGACAGGGGCTTATCATTACTGTTGAACTTTTTTTTTTTAAAGATTTATTTGTGCATACAGAGCTTCCCAGCACCGCTGCAGCTGCAATAGTCCTCTC
>NW_004567112.1:20927217-21000629 GCF_000260355.1 Condylura cristata | reverse complement strand
TGATCAGTATATTTTTTAAAGATTCATTTATTGATACAGAATTGTGGTACAGGCAAGAGAGGCAGATCGACGAAGTACACTGCTGAGGGGAGCAGCGGGCGGGCCAGGAGAGGTCTGCCGTGCCATGTGGTCACCTCCGGGGCAGACGGGAATTGAGCTCATGCAGAAGTGGCTTTAGTTTCTCAGTGCCGTGCCTTAACCCGCTGCGCCACCAGGGAGGGCCTATTGTTGAACTTTTATTAGTGAAAAATATAAAGGTGCATTTCTTAGGTACTTGGGTATGTAGTCTGAAGCCTTTCTTCCCAGAGGAAAGCTGGAGGTGTGCTTCCGGGGGCGGGCATGGTGGGCCTTGGCCGTAAAACCCCAAGTGCCACATCGAGAAGGCAGCCAGGCAAGGGCAGAGGGCGGCGGGACGTGGCTGAGTCTTACCCCTGAGATGACAGCACAGTCAGGTCAAGGTGTCCTTGGACTGGAAGTTGGACTGGTGTCCTTGGACTGGAAGTTCAGCCGAGCAACAGCTACGCACTGACTCTGGGGGATGTGGACATCCTAACAGCCATGGGCTTGTTGGTGAACTTTCAGGGGTGAGTTGCATGGCATGTGAACTAGACACAGAGCGGGGAGCAGAACAGGCAGATCTATGAAGTACACTGCTGAGGGGAGCAGCGGGCGGGTCAGGAGAGGTCTGCCGCACCCTGTGGGTCAGCTCCCTGGTTGGGGATTGAACCCATGCTGCGGTGGCTACAGAGAGCTTCATAGTGCTGTGCTTTAACCCGCTGCACCACCTGGAGGGCCCCATCTCAGTATATTTTTTAAAAGTCCGTTGAGCAGCCCTTTCGTGGGCATGCTTTTATTGCCAGCACCCTGATAGCTACTAGAACAGCCCCTTGAAGCTCAGCTCTGCTAGGCCTTTCTGAGACCTGGGCAAATGAGGCTGGGGCAGGAAGAAGCGCCACTCTGGACACTTCCTAAGGGCCCACTGTGGTGTTCGTCCCTTGGGGACCACGCAGTAAAGGCAGCTAACCTCCTCTGCTCCCTTCCGATGGTGGCCACCTGCAGCCTTTGGATTTGGTGAGTTTACAATGAAGAGTGATAAGTTGAAATTGTTGCCAAGAACTTGGCAAGGAAAACTCCATCAGATTTTCAGCCTATAAATTTTCAGTAATGGTTCCTCTGGCAAGGCCAATTAGTGTCAATTAGTTCTTGGAAACCAACACTTAAGCAAGGGGACGTATTGCTTACCAGGAAGCACTGGGTTTTAAGTCTGAATGAAATGTCTCCCTCTAAAACCCCAGCTGTCACAGCCCGGGGGGTGGCGGGGGGGGGGGGCAGTTACCAAAACAAAGAGGGATCTTCACCACTGCCTTGCTGCCCAAGATCTCAGCTGGAGGACTTGAGCCAGACACAGGCAGTCGTGCCTGCTCAGGACTCGAGAGGAGATAGGACTCACAGGTCAAGGTGTTCTCACTGCGTGGTAGAGCCAGGTATGGTGGAATCACTGAGGAATTGTTTCTAGTAACGTCTCTCTTCAAGTCACCTTGCACTTGTTGACTAGAACTCTCTACTTTGTCCCTTGACGGTTATCTCAACCCCCTCACTTTCGACCAGCAGAGCTCCAGCGGAGACCCCTACTCATGAGCGCGTCCACACCAGGTTGTCCTGTGAATGCTTGCAGGAATTTTCTCATTTCATCCCCACATCTTCTGAATTAGGGACTATTTTTAATCTTGTTTATGAGAAAACTAAGGACTGGAGGATTTGAGTTGATTTGTACTTGATCTGGGTTACATCCTATGTTGAAACCTGGCTGCCGGAGATCTTGACCTTAATTTTCAAGGTCACTTTCATCACTGCCACCATCAGCAGAACTTCGGTTTGAGCTACAGTGCCGAACATTGTACATTTGGGACACAGTGGCATTAAATTCATTCTCTGGGAATGTAAACACTGCTCCCGCTTTCCACTTTGGACGCTGACATGTGGGAATGAAGATCAAAGTCTTGAGCCACAAAGCCTGCATGATGCCAGGCTTGGCCCTTAGGCTCACAGTCACTTGGGATGCTGCCTGCCCAGTCAGACCTGGGAGTGAGGCCGAGGACACTATTGGCCAGCCTGGCCGCTCTGAACCGCCCTCCCTACTTCAAGGAAGGGGTGGGGGGGAGAAAAGGGCTTTTGTCTGCATTGTGTTGGGACAGAATACCCAAAGACAGTTCTGCATACAGAAATGCATCGTTAGAATAATTCCTCCAGCAGGAATGAGGGAGGGGAATGTAATGAACAGGCCAGTATTTAAGAGGAGGATGAGTTCTCTGGGCAGCCACCTTCCTCCCTCGTGTACGTGCCACTTCATCAATGACCCCTGAAAATAAAAGACACTTGATAACTTTAACCAGCCAAGAAATGTAAGCCATCTGCTTACGTTTCCCTCTCATCAATGTGTGAAAAGGGGGGTCCCAGTTTCCTTCCAAGGAGACTAACAGGCCGAGAGAAATTAGTCTTGAGAAAAGGTGTCAAATTCCTAAACTGAAATCTGGTTCCTGGCTGCGGAGGAGTTTAATAAGGATATCAGAAGAGGAAATGCAGATGAGGACGGAACAAGTGGGCTCCGTGGGGAGTCATAAAGGATTCATTCATAAAAAGTTATGCCTCTATTATGCCTGGATTTTCACACACTGCCCTGGGAAAATATGCAATGCACAGTTTTTCAGAGCAAGATGCATACTTTCCCAATCCGCCCTAATCCGCTCTCCCTCCCGCCAAAGGGGCATTGACCAGCCTCCTCTCGGCAGATCTCGTGGCACTGACCCCTCCCAGGGACCAGCTTGGCCCACACAATACACTTGTTCCTAACACAAAAGTTCACTAACAACTGCATTTGGAAATATCAGAGCAGGCCAAGTAGTTGGCAAAGGAGAGCGGCTACAAATGAAGAATGACGCTTCCAGGCACCGGGCCAGGCCTGGCAGCACCGCGCATGCGCAGCGCTGCACCCGAGTGTCAACTGGGCGCTCGCACCCCAACCATCGGAACCAACAAAACACCACTACCGACGACGACGAACGGCAAATGCTCCATCTGACCAGCGAACGTGTAGCCACAGAGACCAGGACCTATAGTGAGAAAATTCCTGTTGCAAGTTTAAGAAAGACCTTCAGGGCCCTCCCTGGTCGTGCAACGGGGTAAGGCACAGCGCTGAGAAGCTAAAGCCACTCCAGCATGAGTTCGATCCCCGCCTGCCCCGGAGGTGACCACATGGCGCCTGAGTTTGATCCCCGGCTAAGGGAGCTGACCCACATGACACAGCGGACCTCTGCTGTCTCAGCCGCTGCTCCCCTCAGCAGTGTGTTTCAGTCCATCTGCCTCTGCCTGTTCTGCTCCCCACTCTGTCTCTGGGGAATCCTCTCATCCCCAACACCTCTGGCCTGTATCCCCGTTCTTGTGTACATAAATAAAAATATCTTTTAAAAAAAAGATTCACCCTAGAAGTATACAAACTACGAAGCTGTTGCTGACTCCTTTTGTCCCTTCTCAGTGCTAAACCTTCCTGCCACCCAGGCCCCTTTCACCCACCTGATACCACATGTGCCCAGGGATTCATGGGTAAGTGGACTATGCCCTGAGCAGCTCATGCGGATTCTGACTCTGTCCCAGAAATCTGTACACATCAAAGTCTCCCCAGCTGGCATGTAGCCAGGTTTGGGGACCTCTGCTACCAGGAATCCAGCATTCCGTCAGCACCCCGACAAAGCCAAAGCCACACCTTGCCAGAGCGGCCAGCACACTTGACGCTGCTCACACTGGCAAAAGCAGAATCCAGGGCAGAGAGCCGCCCCCGTCATGGAGCGGGGAGCGTCCTGGTGTGCACCGCTTCGCCCAGGCACTTGGCAGTCTACCTTGCTGGATTTCTCCTGTGGTGGTGACCTGTACTCCGGCGTAAAGCCTTCCCTGGCTCCTCACCAAAGCACCAGGTGGACACAATTTTCTACCCGCTTGTGCCTGATTTAAATTCATGGCCCTTTGGACAGAAGGGCCAGGTGCTCTTCCCAACGCAGCTGACCTGGCTGAGCCCCTGGGCCGTAAGGAAGCCTAACAGGGTCCCCCGTCCAGCCAGACCCTTCTGAACCCAGGGATCGGACACCGAGCCAGGCTGGGTCTGGCCGTGAAACTCCCCTGCTCCCCCCTCTCCTTTCTCTTCTGCCCGCTCCTTTCTCTGCTGTCCTATAAGCAGCTGTCTCAACTGGTCATTCATAGCACCAGGGTGGCTTTTCTGCCCATGTGAAGATATGCTGGGGACAAAGTCCTCACTGAGAGCTTAGTCTCACAGACTTGACCCGCTAAAAATGAGGACAAGCTATTCTCAGTCCTTTTGATCCCTGGTGAATCTGCTTCTCTCTGGCTCCACCAGAGGAGAGCAAGAGGGAGGCACCCAGAGAGGTGGGGAGAGAGACTCATTCGTCACACTGGTGGGCTCAGTGGGCCAGCTCCCAAAAGTCCGAGCCATGGATAGCAGGAATAGCAAGGTTTTCTATAGTGTGTATGCGGAAGCGTCACCCTGGCCATCATGACTTTCTTTATTGTTTGGGAAGGGGTCAAGGTAGCCGTGACTACTACTGTGGGCCAGCAGCATACCATAGGGACTGTCCGCTCTCGCCAGCAGCAGGCTCCAAGCAGCAAACTTAGCAGCTTCCTGCTTCAATGGTTGCCATCCAGACCACACGACTGGTCTTCCACATGACCGTCCCTGGACACCCACGAGCTACCCCACTCTGGCTACCCAACCTGGGTGAACTGGCCCTTCTCGTTATGCAACCTGCCCACCGCCTCTCGGGGCCAAGCTGCCTTTTCATGGAGGAGTTCATGTTCTGTCCATCTCCCCAAATTAAGCATACTTAATCATAAGAAAATGAGAAAATACAGCTAAGCCAAGAACAGAGACATAATAATAATAATAATAATAATAATAATAATAACAATAATAACAATAATAATAATAATAATAATAAACCACTCTGCTATCCAGAAATAACCACTGTGTGCAATTTGTTTTAATTCGGATGGATGTCTATATTGTAGGTAGCAAAATGGTTTTGCCCAGTTGTGTTTTGTCCACATGGTACTTACAGTAATTTGTCGTAATTGTGGCCAGGATCTTCATTATTCAGTTTTTCACAACCCCACCACTCCTTATCTATAATGTCAGCCATCTCATTTATTTACACTTCACCTCGAGTTTGCAATGCCTACATATACTAGACATACATGTATTTTTGTTAAAATGGAATCTTGCACATTCTACCTGTCATACCTTCTTTGTCGAACAATGTAAGCTGAACACCTTTCTGTATCAATGAAGAGTCACCCCCCACTTTATCTTTAATAGCTGGATAATTTTCCATTGAAACGAGTATCATAATTTATTCAGCTAACCCCTACGGTTGAACGTTTCAATTGTTTTCAATTTTCCCTGCTCCAGTGAACAGCCCTGGAGCTGGGACTTTGCACACTTCCTTAATTAGTTCCCTAGGATAAATTCCAAGAAGTGGAATGGCTGGGTCAAAGGATATTCGCAGTTTTAAAAGCTTTTAACATGTGTGGCCAAATGGAGGGTTGAGACTTTTACAATGACACAGACCCCTGAGAGCTTCCTGTGGCTGAGACAGGCTGGACCCTTCCAAACATTAACAGCGCCACGCAGCACACCCCAGCACTTCTCTCGGAGAGTTTCTAAAGTCAACTCACCCAACAGGGGGGCCTTCCTCCAGTAACCATCCCGGACCTCCACGTAATCGTACCAGCACAGGCGACTTTTAAACAAATCCATGGATGTGAAGTTTAAGATGATCTGTAAAGAATGACCGCAAAATGAGTTTAGGCAGCAAAGCCCAAGTTGTCTAGGAAGATCCAGGTTGCACTCAGGCATTCTCATGTTACACTCTAGCAGCCAGAGCCCAGACCACAGTGGGAGTATCCTCGCAGACACACGCTCACAGGAAGCCGCGTGACATGAAATAATAAACCTTAGCAGGATGGGGAGTAAACAGAGGAGATGGGTCCTTGGGTTCTGTCTGGGGAATAACTTAAGCTTTTGAAGTCACTAGGTGGTTTACAAAAAGCAAGATGCATTAAAAAGACAGGCCGGGCCTCCTAGAGACAGGGGATTTGGGAGGAGGTAGGGGGTCAAGGAAGTTCAAAGATACAAAAAGATCTTAGAGCGGCATCAATCACTCCAAAGGGGCTGGATTCGCCAGAGCACATCAGAGTACCTCCGGGATCCACGTCCTCTGGAGGGACCTCGCTCTCTGAGGTGTGGTGTACCCAACAGCCTGCCTACATTCATTCGGTCAGTCAGTCAGTCATCTGTCCCACCGCTGTTTGGTTTCCACCTACTGTATGCCAGTCTGTGCTGGCCAATTGAGGTAGCAAGATCAGTATTGCTTTTAGGGGCCCCAGAGAATCAAGCCAATCAGAACATCGTGGAACGAGAAGACAGAAAGGGCTTTCTGGAGCCCCAAGACGGGAGAGAGAAGTTCTGCCTGGTGACACTGAGCCAAGCTTCTCCGAGGAAGTGACATTAAATCTAGGCGGGCAGGGGAGCAGAGCAAGAAAGCACTTGGGTGAGAGGGGAGATGTGTGAACTGTATGCCCAGGGCAGGTCTGTGTGTGTCTGGAGGGCGGCAGCTGGAGGGTGAGGAGTGAAGGCCAGGAGGTGCGGTGCAGGGGGACCCAGCAGAAAGGTTTCTGTTCTTCTGGACATAGGGGACGCTGAATGGGGGCCCCTATCCCTCAACAGCGAAGGCAGCTGGAGGCCACCATGGGCGCACCATACTTCCTGTGCCCACTGCCACCCTTCCAGCCAGGGCCGCCCTGGCAGAGGGCACAGAGCAGGCATTCCCGCTCTCTCCAGCACCCAAGCCCCCTGCTGGAGGTGGCCACGGCTCTGCCCAGACCAGCAGCGCCTCTCCCCTCTGCCCCTGCTCCACACACCCCGCTCTACCCCTTCCCAGCTTGCTCCCAGGGGCCTGCTGATGGCCCTCCTATGTGAACCCCGAACATTTCCTTTGGGGGACCTTGCTCTCTGTCAGTACACTTCTAACATCCTCACCTTCCCTTCTACAGGCCACTTCCTTTTAGCTAGCCCCTCTGCTCTAAGAAAAGCCTTAGACTGGAGGGCCCAAATCGAAAGGAAGGTTCCTGTCCTCACGCTCCTTGGCCACTCTGCTTCGAACCTCTCCTCTCTGGTTCTCGGCACCAGCCTAACGCTTGCTGTCCGCTCTCCTCCGCTGGCTGCTGTCCTCCCTGCTCCGTTCACTCCAAGGCACCTCAAAAGAAAGCACTGGCCTCCAGCTTCCCTGCCTGGAGGTGACCCCCACCCCAGTCCCAGGTGCAGCACCTTGGAGTTATCTCCACTTGCCGCTAGAGAGTCCTCCCGGATCTGGGCACAGACTCTCCCTCGCCCCTCCCCAGCCCCCAGACAGCTCCTCCTGCATTGTTCCTGCTGGGGGGAGTCCCAAACGCCTCCCTGCTGTGCCCTGCTCATTCTCCTCAGCGCTACCACTCACCTGCTGGGGAATCTTGGGAAGACGTGTGTCCTGGACCCCGGGTATCTGCATCTATAAACAGCACCCACACTGTCGGGTTTTGGGGAGCTGTATGGGAAATCGTACAAGGTGTGGGGAGGGCGGTGCCTGGCATACAACAAGTGCTGAATACACAATTTTAAAAATCAAGCCAGATTGGGTGCGCACTTTTTTTCCACAGACACACTGAGTGCGCTTCACAGACTACCTGTCTCGGTTGGCACTGAGGGTGCCCATCACCCCCCCCAGGAAGATCCCACCCAAATTTGAGGCCTCAGGGCAAGCGGCACCTCCTTCCACAAACCTGTGATGGCCCAGGAAATGAAGTCTGCACTAGAAAACAACAGGCCAGCTCCCCTCCATTTTGTCCAGTGCATGTGCACGTGTAGAGCGAGAGTGTGAGAGAGAGAGCGGTGAGGATCTCAGCCCTGATTGCAGGTTTGATTCACCTCCAAAGCTTTAAAAAATGCCAGCCCTTCAGCCCAGTCTCATAAAGACAGGGGTTGTATTTGGATTCCCTTTGTATCTCCCACACTGCTCAAATTCAAGTGGAAGAGCCCAGCGTACCAGCTTGCTGGATGCAACATTAATCGTTAGCTTTTTCAGGAAGGGAATATTATTATAACTTCCTTGGTAACATATTCGTGATCTGAATGAATGCGATAATGATTCAGGTTAATTATTTTAAGTATGTTAGTGAACCACAAGGACCATAGGGGAAGAGGCGATGAACAAGAGGTACTACGCGAATCAATCAAGTTTGCTAATTACTGGCGGCTCTGGGGAAGGCTTGGGGAAGCAGATATTGAAATAATTGTGCAGGAACTTCAGTGATGCATTTTCTCTCTGCCCCCAGTTAACAATAGTAATTAAGGCTCGGTGGATCTTATACAGCTCCAACACAGCACACTGCCTCTGCTATACAGGGCAATTCAACGGCACGGGGGTTACAGAACCCCTCTTCCTACTCCTCCCTCCTGCCTCCCTCTCGGTAATGCCCCCAGCAATACAAGGACAGCCCAGCCAGGCCAGGCCAAGTCTGGAGACTCAGGGTCACGATGGCAAACCCCTGATGGCAACCATGTTGTGTGTAATGCTCGAGCCAGTGGGCACACGTGTGTACGTGTGTGTGTGTGTGCACACGCGCTCATGTGCGTGTATGTGTGCATGGTCACCTGTCAACTAGCCTGTCCCCTTGTGGAGTTACAGAGGATGGTGGCTACGCATCCAGGTTCTCGGAGCCGAATCACTTGGTTCAAATCCCCACTTGACAACAAGACTATGCAGCTTTGGACAAGTCTTACCTGTACAATGAATGTGGGAATAGCAACTGCTCCCATGCACTGTGGTGAGGAGTCAATGAGAGAATCTACACATTATGCTGAGAACAGGAAAAAAGCTACAGAAAATGCCTTCGGTGGTTCCCAACCACCATCTATCTCAAGTTATCATGTTATCTTTAGCAGCCGTGCAAGGATGCACCTCCCGGGGCTGACCTGGCCACGCCACTGCTGCCCAAGAGGCAGCCCAGCAGGGACCATTGGTGAGCTCAGAGTAGCCTGGGCCCTCACCCCTCACCACGGTGCTCCTGAGATGGAAATGGGGCTGGGAAGGGACGCAGGGGCCAGCTCCAGGTTGGGGTAGGTTCTTCTATTACGCCTGCAGGGGCATGCTGATGCCGTTAGGAATTCCAAATTGGCTCCTTGCCTTCCAGGGCATTCTGGTGGTGGATTCACCACGGTGAAAGCGTGGGAGTGAGTCTACTTTGTCTTGCAAGCCTAACTGGTTGCCTAACCTATGTGGACATTTAGTACCAAGGCTTCTATCAGCATGGGGAGACTAGTTGAAAAGTCTAGAAGTGAATGGGACACGAGACAGCCCACTCACTGTGTGGCGTAGTGTGTGAGCACATAACATCACAACTACCGTTATTATCGTTATGGACAATAATAATTTCTCACACCCACTGGCTCAAAGTCATTTCCTGAGTGGTTCACACCTACCTTCTCCCCTGGAGTTGCCGAGATCCTCCAGACGCAGTGGGAGTAGGAAGGGTAGCCGTTTGGGAAACCAGGTGCGGAGAAGTTCCCCGCCGTGTCCTGCAGGGTCTCCCCACACGCTGCATGGGCAAAAGCACAGCTGTGATCCCGGCACACGCCCCCACCCAGGCAGCTCCCCAATGGCTGCAAAGACCCCTCCTCCCGCCAGACCCTCACCTCGCTGGTGAGAAGTGTACTCTCAGGCATATCGACCTCTTTTTGGCTAAATAAACAGAACATGGAGGGTGGATGCATTCACACCCCAAAGTCCAGGGCTTCACCCCAAAGGCCAGGACTTTGGTTTGCTGGTGTCATCCTGTTAAGGGGTCCCCTCCAAAGTGTGTGAACTAAGCATGCTTATGCAGCTTTTCCTACAGGCAGCTCAGCCTCTGCATAGCAACCACTGCACTGCCAGTCACCCCTGGAAACTACTGGAAGCTGCACTTTGGGAGCTACAGGGGGGCACAGAGAGACCAGCCAGCTCATCCTTGCCTCAGGAAATCCTGGATGTCGGGGCTTCGGTATCATGTTACTGAACAACTGCCAGGCATCATGAGGCCCGTGCCCAGCAGTCACCACCCCCAAGGGCTTCATGGAAATTATTTTAGAATAATCACCAACATTCTGCAAGAACAGATACATTACTGCCTGGCTCCATGGTATTTACCAGCTGCCCTGAATCCTTTTGGGAAGCGAGAGGCATATACATTATAACTAAATAAATAGGATGGCATTTCCTAGGGAAAGCTATAAGGTTTCTCTTTCAATTCAGCCGGGTTATATGATATGTATGTCCTGTATTTCAGCTCTAACATGTCCCCAGATGACTAATCGTTGGATGGACATATTTCCTAGGGTTTCATGGGGGAGCAAGCTCCACGCAGCCCTTGCAAGCCCTGTGCTTAGTAGGGTGATGTGATATTCCAGCTATAAGATGGAGCAGATTTCCAATATTCTGTTCCATGATCAAGTCACATGTGAGTGAGGGAAGTTAGAGAAGGTGAGAGGATTTCCTTCTTCCCCGTGTCACCGAGTTGCAGGATAAAAATCTGGCTGCTGTAACCAATGTTTTGCACTGAAGCTCAACAGCTACATGAGGTGGATGAGAGTTCACCCCAGGACAGCGGGTGTGGGTGTGTGATGATGCCAGAGGGACAAAAGGAAAAAGGGAAAATTCAAGGGGGCGGGGGCCTGGACCGGCAGGCACTTGCCAAGCCCAGGATGCCACCCAGTCTCAAGCAGCAGACTGCTGATGGCCGAGCAATCCCCCAATGGCCAGGCAGCCCCGAACCACAGAGGTGACCCCATAAGGCACAGAGGGTCCTCCGTCTCCCTGGGCTTACTCTTCCACAAATGTTCTTTGTTCTTTGCCTTCCTGCCAAACCTTCAGCTCTTGTTTCCCCAAATCCAAAACTCCTACTTCCATTGAAAAGAGAGGTTCTCACCTTTACCGGGTATACACAGCACCCCTGTCCAGTTTGTTCCACTATACCTTCTTCCTCTTCTGAACATCAAGCCAAAGGATCCCAAAGCTTCCCACAGGCCAAGCTGAGGGCTCCAAGCCCTATTATTCACCTGACTACCTGCGACCACTTCACCATTCAGGCTGCCCACTCCGCCTCACACCTCCTACCGGCACATGCCAGAAATGACAGCCACCAGGGAGTTGTGTGATTGGGTACCCCAGAGTGTCTTCCCAGCCAGGAGAAATGTTTCACTTGAGTGATGCTCCCGGGTAGCGCTCTGGAGGGCCCGGAGAACCCGCAGAATTCACAGTACCTGGGCACTTGTACAGCTTCCTGGCTTGAGCTATGTCTCCCTGGCTGAGCCGCACACGCTGGCCAATGGTTGGCCTGACTCCATTGTCATCTCGACGGGGGAGGATGGTGTCCAGGAAAACTCCTCTGCAGGAGGCAAAGAGGGAGAGAGAAAGGAGAGAGAAGTCGGGCTGTGCGGTCATCATCGGGGATTTGTAGTCTGCATTCCTTGGCCCCAGCCCCGTCAAGGTTCCTACTCGCCGGCCACCCTCCCCAGCCCGGTGCCACAGCTTCCCTCCCTCCTGCTGGCATGGCAGCCTGCTCACATGCCAGTGGAACACCATCATCGAGTTTAATGCTCAGCCCTAGACCAGCGGCCCTAGGACTCCCTGAGGATCTCCTCGCTGCCCCAACACTGAGATCCTGTGGTGACCACTGCACAGGTGCAGGCAGCATCGCTCAGAAGCTGCTGGGGGTCGGGGGTGTGCCTGGAGCTGAGCTGTGGGCAGAGACCATCAGGGAGGCGGCAGAAAGAACTTGGGAGCCAGCTTTGGGTGAGATGCTCGGGGCCTGGACAACAGTGCTGGCTGATGACTTGGGGAGTGGGGCTGACGGTGTGGGGGACTTGCTGGCAAGAGGATGGATAACCCACTGGCAAAGGAGGTGGCACTGACAACGGGAGGTGATCGAGAGAGCCCTGGCCCAGAAACTGCGGGGTCAGGCCTGGCTATGCCACCTGAGTGGGCCTGACTAGCCATTTCCCTTTCTGAGCCGCAGTTTACCCTGCTGAAAAAACAGAGGTTGGCCTAGAGGTTGCGGCAGCCCCTCCTAACCCTGACATTTTATTCTGCTCCTGTGGGAGTTAAAACTAAAGTGATCAAAACAGACTGGACACTCTTCTGGAAGGCAGAGCCTACCCTGAGCTAGAACTTTCTCCAGTTGCACTAGTGTATGCACCCTTCTTTCCTTTTCTTTTTTCTTTCTTTACAACACTGTGTATGATCTTGGGGAATCTGCTTCACACCTCCTCAGATGGATGTCACCACACCCACCATGAAAGCACCCACAGTCCTTTGCCCTAGGCCTCTGGGCACCCTCATCCCTTTCTTATTTATCCCCTCTCCCCCTCTATTAGCATCAATTCTACAGTCATATTTCTAAGGTTTGTTTTGGCTTAGTCTTATCAATTCCTTTGTTTTGTTTCTCTGTACTTCACATACAAGTGAAATTATCCTATACTCTTTGCACTATTTCTAATAGCCAAGTTATGGACCTACCTAAATGTCCATCAACAGAGCAGTGGATTAAGGAAGTGCGATAGATTGATACAATGGAATATTACTCAGCCATAAAAAGGACAAACTCTTCCATTCTTAGCCAATGAATTGCCCCCCCCATGCTGACTGCCCACCTTAATTCACCCTTCATATGACCACCCAGTGATGGTCACCGATCACAGATCAATTGATAAATTGGATGGATATTATTAAACTTCACCTGACCTCTCTATAGCACCAACACCTTTACTGCCCTACTCCCTAGACACTGTCCCAAGTAGATTCCCATGGCTCTGCGCTCTCTGAGAAGTAAGTCAGGATCCTGCTTCCTCTGTAAGTGACCCCTTCAGGTATTTGCCTCACTCTCCTCTCTCCTCTCCCCTGCCCCCCCTTCAGGTATTTGTCTCACCCTCTTCTCTCCTCTCCCCTGCCCCCCTTCAGGTATTTGTCTCACCCTCTTCTCTCCTTTCCCCAGGTCCACCTGTGCTGCTGTATTTTACCCACCACATTTAGGCTGACAGTTAATCCTGTTTCTAGGCCCAAAGTCAGCTGCTAAACCAGCTGTCTGGCCACCCCTCCCCTGCACTATCCTATGGGTCCCGTGGGTGAAATTCACTCAAAACCAAGTATATTCCATTTCTCTCGCCTTCCATGGGCCTTGTCTCCTGAGGCTGAATCTCTAAGACATCCTGTTGTTCCTTTTTCCTCACCCTCCTGTTTCAAAACCAGCAACCATCAGCAAACTATGGCACCATCAATGGACGCCTTGAATCCATGTGCTTCTCCTTGTCCCCAGAATATCACCTTAGCTCAGGCAGTCAGCATCCCCTTCCTGAACTCTGCTGGCTGGTCTCCCTGCAGACTCAACCATCTCTGTACTAGCCCAGTGCTAGTGTGATCGTCCTGAAATGCAAGGCCTGCTCTGTGCTAATAAAATGGTTCACACTGACAACAGTGTTAATAATAGCTGTCTCCTAAGGGGCAAAAAAGCATGGCATTATAAACCAGAGAGCATGGGGGGGGGGGGGGGATGGAGAATAGAGATTTTCTTTTTTAAATAAAGGGGAAAAAAAAGAAATGCCATTGCTAGAAGACACCCTGTCTGCTTTCTTGCCTCAGCTCTGACTTCAGGGGTTTGCACAGTCCTTGGCACAAAGGAGGCACCAAGAAGGAAATGCAGCTCTTACAACCTATTAATAGTAACTTATCTAAAATTCCTTACAGAGTAGATGCTTGTAGATTCTTCTTAACAAAGCGACTGTCTCACTAGGAGTAGGCAGCAAGACTGCAATGAGCATACTGGAAATTTCTTCCGTCAACTAGAGCATCAAAGATTCCCCTGTCTCGTTTGATCCACTCATTCCCTTACTCATCCCATGCATAGTTACTGAATGCCTGCTTTGTGCCAACCACCAAGATGGGTGCTGTCCTCAAAGATCTCAGTCTAGCGAGGGAGAAGAAAACATGACATGTCGACCAGTGGGTAGTAATAATCAGTCAAGGAATGATAAAGCAATAAAAACTATAAAAACAAGACCCAAGGTCCAAGTGTCTCATTTGGATCCATCTGATATTAGCTCCTTGACAAAATCAATAGCTTGTCTCTGCTTAGCAGCCCATGACCCTTGGGCTGGTAAGCTTGGGCCCTGCAACTCCCTGCACCATTTCCCAAACTCGTGTCAGACAAGTCCCAACACCCTAGCATCTCCCCTCTACCTCCTGGGGTGGGCTCTCATCCTGCCACTCAATCAGATCCTGACCATCCGTTGTAAACAATAAACCCAGCCACACTCAGGCGACCAGCTACCATCACTTGTGACCAGTGGGCAAGAGGCTCACATCCTTGTTCTCACGTTTCCAACCTCACTTACCTGTGAATCCTCAAGCAGGTAGAGCTTCCTTTTCTTCCTACTTTTAAGAGTAGTTTTAATGACATAAAATTCATATATCACACAACTGCCCCATTTCTGCTTCCACTTTGCATTCCCACCATCTTATTTTTTTCATAATCTTTACAAAAATAAATCAAATCATGTCCTACTCCTGACCAAAACCTTCTACTCATTCTTTGTCCAACTTATAAAATCCACACTATTTACCATTCCTCTAAAATGAACCCATGATTTATAGGCCTCCCAGCTCTGACCCAGCCTAGCTCCCAATAACCCAAACCTCTTCTAGAAGAGCTGTCAGTGCCACCAAGCCCGCACCAAAGATGTGCTGGAGAAGGTCCCACACCCATGGAAATTTTACAGCGCCTCTGAGTCATTGCCCCAGTCAACCTCTCCACGATTTCTTCTCCAGCTTTCTGCTTGTGACATTAGGGTGTGATGGAACACCAGCTTCACAAGGGGATTCAACTTTATTAGTGGGGAACTGATTAGATTAGATTTCACTGCAGCCCTGAGGCCACTGGATTTCAAGGGCAGAGACGCCAGCTGAGCTAGGGGCCTGCAGGCTGGCTCGCTGCAGACCTGCAGGAATCTGACCCGAGCCTGCGGCAGGCACAGTAAAACACACCCGAGGCACACGCAGAGATTCCAACCTTGAGAAGGTGTTCCGGGCGTAGTGCATGATGCTGTCGAAGTCGTACGTCTCTCCCAGGGAACTCACTTCCCCAGCTTCCATTTTTAAGAAATTATACTCCTGACCTGTGACACAACACTCAGTTAAGGCCTTTGAAAACCAAATCAGGCACCTGAAAGGAGGCAGAGGGAGGAGAGGAGGGCCCCGTCGAAATTTCCAGTTGCTCCGCCCAGTCAGTCAAACAACAGGGCTTGACGTGGTTCTTGTTTCTAACAAGAAACAAGTGACGTGGTAGGAGGAAATCTGAACCTCAGAATGAGTCCGATCTCCCAACACCCTCCTGCCCCAAACCACCCCCACCAAAGGGCCCTTCCCCAAGGACCCCTGGAAAATCTAGCAAAGTTTGCAGATTGGTTAGTTATTGATCTGGTTGCCTCCACCTGCCCCTCAAGTCTGACATTGCTATGTACAGAAGAGAAGCAAGCAGTGTCGAAATCAGTCCCACGTAGTCACAGTTCAGACCCTCAAAACAAATGTCAAGGCAACCGTGTTACCCAATCAGCTATTTTCATTCTATATAAACTTATGTATGAAATTATTTAACATGAGAAAATAGTTCTTTAAAAATCTGGACACTCCATCTGCCTCGGGGCTGAGTGTTCTAGGCAGCAGTACTGTTTCCACGTGTATTTGTGTCCTAATTATATTTCATCTCCAAAGAGATGAAATAAGTCAGCAAAAACCGACTCTCATAAAAGCTCCATGAGAACTTTCTGGTTTATCAGCTTTTATCTGCTACCATGCTGTGGTCCATTCTGTTCCTTCGAGGAAAAGCAATTGGATTTCCTGGTCCTTTAGGACATAGAAGGCCCTTTGGCTTCTGGTTTAAACTACAAGATCCGGCAGATAACCCGCCAGGAAGAGCCTTGGCTGGACAGTCGCTGCCTCCACAGTGGGGTCACCGCCTCCGTACTTCGCAGATGAGCCTGGGCGGGCGGCTCCCGGCAGCCTCTCTCAATCACTCCTTCCTGACCCAGGAACGTGCTGCCCGGTGGCTTCCAGCCTCCACGCAGGCTCCTTACCTGGCTGGATGTTTTCTCTGATGATGGTGACGTGCTGGTCTCTGTCTGGTCGAGTATGTTCATGCCAGAACCCAACCACATGGCCCAGCTCGTGCGCAACAATGCCAAACTTGTCACAGTTTTTCCCAATGGATATGGCCTGAGGGCCTCCTCCTCGCCGCCCCACGTAGGAACAACAGCTGGACAATAGCAGAAATACCTGGGTCAGGTGGGCAGGGAATAGCTAGTCTAATGTCCCTCGCCCAATACATGGTGGGGAGCTGTGCCCGAGTGTGTGTGTCTGCGTCGAGAAACACAGAATTCCACTGCTTAAAGCACTCTCCCAATACAGCAGTTTCCCCCAAAAGTAATTTTTGACCTTGTTGGTAGCTAGCGGTCACATTTTCAAGAACGATATGGCCTCTCCTCCTAGCACAAAGCCCACAGCATTCCAGCTGGCCTCCGGCCTGATACAAGGAGAAGAGGCAGGGAATGGAGGCAAATGTTTTCATAGTGTGAGCTTGGTATTCTTGCTAGAGTCATGGAGATGATCCTCCAACTTGGTATAACGATCTTTCCAAAAAACAGTTACTCATTATTCCTAACACAGAAAGGTATAAGAGAAGAGATTAAAATGGCCTTTCAACGCCACCACTCACATAACTTACAGAAAACATTAAAAAAAAAAAACTCATATCACAAAAGATTTAAGTATTAAGTATTTAAGTATTAAGTCACCTCTACCTCCAATCTCTTTATCCAAAGATAATCACAGTTAATAGTTTTTTGGATATCCTTCCAGGAAATCAGTATACTTATATATGCCTTATTTTTAAAGTACAGAGTACACTCTGTATATTTTCCTTCATCTGGCCTTTGATCCTTCATGATTTAGAGACCTTTTTACCACTGCACACCTAACCTCCTCCATTCTTTTCAAAGCCACATGGTAGTAAAATGTAATCAGGCTCCTGTTAATGTACATTGAGATTGACACCAGTCTGTGCTCTTTAAACAAAGCCTCTGGGGATGAGGAGAGAAAACAAGCAAATAAACAATTATACAAAAAGAAAAGGAAAGCAAAGAAATGATTGGACCTTACTTCTTTGGGGTAAGTTCCTGGCAATGGGATAAAAATGTGGATTTGAAGTTTCAGTAGTATTATCAAATTATAGTACTGAAGTATTATAATAGTGTTACACTGAAAAGCCTTATTTCCCCACAACCTGGCCAGTACTTCTATACAACTATTTTTGCCAACTGAATAAGGAAAAAATTGTATATTGCTGTAGTAAAGTGGATAGTTTTTCATGTGTTATGTGTCATTTGTAATTTTTTTCATCAGTGAATTAAGTGATCACCTCTCCCCCCAGTTTTATTTGGGGTCATTCATCTTTTACCTATTGATTTGTAAGTACCTTTAGTAAATTAAGGAAGTAAGTCTTTGGCTTGTCAAATGTGTTGTAAATATTTTAGTAACCTTGTTTCCCATTTGACTTTTCTTTTGTACTATTTATGTTTTAGTTTTGCCATATGGAATTTTTAATTTTTAACATAAGGTCTTCATTTTCTTATGCACGACCTAGGAAGGCCTTCCATAACCCCAGATCATAATTTTGCTTCTGATACTTTTAAATTTTTTCTTTTGAAAATATTTTTACATGTTTGATCCAATTGAAATCATTTTGGCGTAAGAAGTGAGGTAGCAATTCAGTTTTGTTTTCTTCAAAATGCACTATCTAATTACTCCAATATTCAAATATCCCAATACAGTAATCCATTTCTTTCAAATTCATCTAAAATTTGTGTATAGGCATATTCATTCTAAATGCATTGCTCTATTTATCTAACCTTTTTTTGAGTTTTGAATGTTTTTATGTATCATTTGTATCTTCATTTTCATTTTCATAGCTTAGATGTCTGAGTAGACCATCCGACTCCGCCCCAAAGCCCCCCCCTTCCCTACCTCTACCATGAGTGTTTATTTTCTCTCTTTCTTAATTTTTTTGTTGTTTCTACATCCCTCCAGATAAACTTTAGTATTGTTTGTTCAATTTCTAAAGTGTATGCATACACACCTATATATATATATGTGTGTGTATATATATGTATATATGTATATATACATGTGTATATATATGAATATATACTTATATCCACACCCACATATACATATAGATGAATAGTGTTTAAATCAAAATGCCTTGAATATAGGTTATTTTAGGGGATCCTGACATCTCTATTATGTTATGTATTCCCATAATAGGAAATAACCTGCATTTCTATTTTTCTAATAGTTCTTTGAAGTTTTAGTATTTTTATCTTACAGGTCTGACATATTTTTGCAGTTTTGTTTCATATAGCTCCAGATATATTACCTACTATGTTTCTGTTATGTAATTTTTCCCATTATAAAAATAGTGCATCAAATTATTTCATTATGAAGAAAAGCCATTTTTGCTTATTAATTTTATAATCAGTCACATTAATAGTCACCGTTTCTTTCTAACAGAATTTCGATTAATTGTCTTAATTTTCTAGACACACAGGTGACAAGCATTACCTTGTTCCTACCAATATTCATCATGTTTATTTCTTTCATCTAATGATATTAGCATTTCCAAAAACAAATGTTAAAGAATTTTTCAATCGTAAGCATCGTTGGCTTGTTCCTGATTTTAACTGAAAAGCTTCTAGGATTAGTAAATACGATGTGGACTTTTGGATTGAATATACATGTTTACATATATATGATGACATAGGAATAGATGTTTATTTTTTGGAAGTCAGGGACCTATCCTTGACATCTATTCTTGTGTTACCTTGGTTAGTTTTGTAAAACAGCACCAAAAAAGCCTGTATTATACAGAGGCCTCTTTAACATTTCCTGAAATACGAATATGGCTTCTCTCCCTTGACCTATCAACCTACTGAATGATAGGCACGGACTTGCTAAGGTTGCACGACTCCAGCGTTTTCGTGGTCGACGGCCCCTCTATTCTTGTACTGCAGACCTCCTCTGCTAACCTTTGGGGCTTTGCATGGCTATACAAAAGTTAGACGAGTCCATCATTTTTTCTTTTTGGTGCCATCTTTGTTATTTTTGGGGTAGAAATGCCAAAATGATAGTTCCTTAAAATCATTTGGAAGGAATTTTTCTATGCTTTAGAAAACTTAAACAGTGCCAGAAAAATCTGGCACTAGAAGGTTTGAAAGACTTTCATCTGTGAAACTAGATTTGGTATTTGGGGAGAAATAGTGTTTCCTCTCAATTTTTCAACTTCTTTCGAAGTCACTGGTCTATTGCAGCACTCCGTATTTGTTATGTCATTCACAGTATCCAGTTTTCCACACTTTTTGCCTTGAGTTTTGAAAAGCACTCTTTTATACTTCTGCTGAATCTGCGGCTCTCTTGCCTCCTTCATTACAGATTTAACGTACTTCTGCACTGTCTCCTGTTTTTGCTCTTAGACTAACAAGTAGTTTATCTCCTGCTCTGGTTTTTTCCTCCCAAAGAACTCCATCTTGAATCTATTAGTCCTATAATGTGTTGCCTTGTCTGTATCCTTTTGGTGTCTTTGATGTGTGGTAGTTTGTATGTACCTACTTTGTTAACCTCTTTGATTGAATAATGCATTCTCATTCTTAGTGATCTGGATGTTCGAGGCCATGCTTTTTCTTCTGGAGAGCTTTAGCCACATAGCTTTAATTTCAAACTGTAGACTTTTCATTATCTAAACAATGTGCAATTTTAATTCTCATTGCCTATGACCTAAGAATTGTAAAAAGGGGAGATTTTAACTTCCCAGGTAATAGAGAGGTGGTTGTTATAATTTTTTAAAGATTTATTTCTTCATACATACAAGAACTAGAGGCACAGGTCAGACATGAGCAGGGTGAGAGGATTCACCAGAGACAGATTGGGGAACAGAACAGTCAGATGGATGGAAATACTCTGTTGAGGGGAGCAGTGGCTAAGATAGGAGAGGTCAGCTGCGCCATGTAGGTAGCTCCCTAGATGGTGACTGAACTCATGCTGCAGTGTTTACAGTTAGTTTCATAGTGCTGAGACTTATCCCTTTGCACCACCAGGGAGGCCCATGTTTATTGCGTTTTTTGTTGTTATGGTATTATGTCTACTAGTTTCATTGTTTTGAAATTACAGAGTATTTTAATACCAAGTTCTGCCATTTTGAATTCACTGACATGTTCTAATATTTAATAGATAGTCAATGTCTATAAACTTTCAAGAGACGCTTAAAAAAAAAAAAGATATGTTATCAGATTGTAGAATCTGAAAGACCCATAGGTCAACTCTATTTCTTTTTTCAAATCCTCTAAAAATCTATACTTGATTTTTGGTCAACTTGACATTGAAACAAAATATCCTGTTGCTGGTATTTGCTTCAATTGCCTGGGGCTTGTTTTATGACTGTAAATGCTATGCTCTTTGGTGCATAAGGACCTATGACAGTTATATTCTCACAGAAGCTTTCTCATTACAAAGTATCTCACCTTTTCTTTTTTCTTTTTTGACACTTTCTGACTTTAAAAACAAAACAGCAAAACAAACAAAAAGCCTTGATAATAACTAAAATTGTAACCCCACTTTCTTTTGTTAGTATTGGCTTGCATGCCCTCTTCTTTTACTTTTAAATCTTTCTGGGTCATTTTCTTTAGTAGTGATCTCTTGCACACAGCATGTAGTTGGATTTTCGAACCAACATAGGTTTCTCTTTCAGTAGTGGTATATCACAATAGCAGCGTATATCATACTTATATCCACTGGATTATACATTCAGTCATAATCCAGTCATGTTACTTTTTGTTCTGTTTTTTGCAGGAGGTCAGTAAACCCATACAATTGCATGTGCATCTATGTACATCTATCATGAGCAAACTCAGAGCTTCCTCATATTATAAATGGGCCCACTTAATCCAAATTAGTTCAGAAATACTTCTCAACCTAGAGTCTTTC
Source organism: Condylura cristata (assembly GCF_000260355.1). Taxonomy (NCBI): domain Eukaryota; kingdom Metazoa; phylum Chordata; class Mammalia; order Eulipotyphla; family Talpidae; genus Condylura; species Condylura cristata. The sequence goes on along the minus strand of NW_004567112.1, from coordinate 20,979,414 downwards.
TCCTGACCCACCTGCTTTGTCACTGACTGTTCACTGAGCACAAGGGGAATTTCTGGCAAACCCTGGATGCCGATATATCACAGGCCACTACAAATACATGGTTCTACAGGGAAAATTCTAGACTCACAAGCCATCTGATTTGTCTGCCTTTGATTCCACTGATGTGGTCTTGCTCTCACTTACTTACCCACAAGTTCTATAACTGAACACAATAAAGCTTTCTTCATCGGTCCTCTCTATGAAGGTCACACAGGTGTGCTTCTCCCAGTGTCTCATGGCCTGCTTAAAGATGGCCCTCTGCGATCCTGAAACCATAGAACAAGTGCTTATGACTTAACTCAGGGTCCATGCCTTCCTTAAATGTTCTAAAGAGTGCTGGCTTATGACAAAACTTTATTCTGATGATCAAAAAATTCTTGTTCTGACCCAAAAATGAAAGGCATGAGGAATAAGGATTTTTCCCTTGCTAAAAAGAAACAGCTTCTGAATTATCAACCTTAGGGAGTAGAAATTTCTGAGCTGGAAAGAGGGTAAAAATACTTTTTCAGTATGTCCAACTTTTACTTTGTGTTGAAAGTACAATTATATTGAAGAAGAGTGATTTTCTAAACTTTTTAAAAAAATCTCACCCAGGTGATCCAATTTGGAAGTTTTAGGCCTTTGAAGGAATGCACCAGCACTGTATTCTATGGCCTCAGTTTATAATGCACCTATGGGAAGTAACCTCACGTGGTCTAAAAATTCTGTCTTAAAAAAAAAAAAAATTCTGTCTTCATGCATATCCAATCCACTTTAATATGGGGTTCAGTGTTTTCTGAGGGGATTCTTGAACCTAATTTCAAATGAGGCCTTTGATAACAGGTGAGTTTCATACTTCCTCCAAATCTTTTGTCATATTTCCTTAATTAGAAGTCTCTTGAATAATAAAACAATTAAGTAAATCATGTAGGAACAAAAATAAAGTCACAAAGCCAGGCTAATAGTTAGAGATAACAAGTAATATTCTTTTCAAGATCTATTTAACAGGAGATAAAGAAGACAATTTTGATTTTGCTAGAAGTGAAAAGAAGGATCTAAGAAATCATTGTTTGGGAAACACAGGATAGTTGGGGATGAGGGTAGTTCTAGAGACCCTTGACTGCAAAATGAAGCCGCCAGTCACTGGGAGAGGCCCATCACAGGAGAGGAGATGTGGGTATGACCCACACTTTGTCTCCAAAAACGCACAGGTAGAATAAAGAGTAACTGAGCATCCATTTATGCTTACGTCCTGATACATTTTTTAAAAATAAATAATAGCTTATTTTTACATCATTTTGTGCATTTTTTCATCTACATGCTGATATTTTAGCTCAAGTTGTTTAGTGCTCACTCACTCACCAACACAGTAATCCTACAAATTACAGAAAAGCATAATGTCTCTGCATAAATAAAGTTCTTTATATACCATTAATTTTGAAGAAGGCTATATACATCTTTTGGTGAGAAAAGCATAGAAGATTAGAAGAACATAGTTAAGATTCCAAGGAACAAAAGCTAGCAGCTGTTTGAGCACACTTCCTTGTCTCGACTAGGACTGGTGCTCCCTGAGGGGAGGAAGAAGCCTTGCTCACCTTTTATCACCAATTGAGTATCTGAGCTCTGAGTTATGGCCATAGGAGTGAAAGGGAACAGAGGCCGGAAGGCCCCAGAGGGAGGAAGCGGGCACTCTGGAGATGCCCCAGACTCTCTGCCAGGTCCGTGTTCCCAGGTCACACTGCTCCTTTACTAACTTACTTATCAGTGGTTTGGGGAGACTTTGCTAACTGTCAGGGTTTCTGCTCCCTCAACCACCTTGCATGGGAAAGGCCAAAGAGCCACAGAGAGGAGATGGGCACACAAAGTCATGCCTGAGTGAAAAGCCACCTGGGCCTTTCCCCTGCAAGGTGGTTGAGAGGAGCTATAGGGTTGTGGGAATCATGCCAGTGGGTCTGAGACTCCAGTCAAGCAAAGATTTGGAGAAAGAACATTCTGGTCAGACAGAGGAGGAAATGCCAGTGTGCTGAGGGGCCATGAGGCGAGCATGTTCCAGAAAGGAGAGATGAGTGGCGAGGCCAGTGGCTGAGGGATGAGGAAGAGGGAAAGGGGCACAGACCCTGGAGGGGACTTCAGAGGCTACTGGCAGGGCCTGGCCATTCTTTAGTGGCAATGGAAGCGACTGAATGACTGAGAGTCTAAAGATACTACTCGTAGCAAATAATAGCTAATTTCAACAATACCTAATTTCTGGCTTTGTTCTAAGTGCTTTATCCAAATTAATTCATTACATTCTCAATCCAACCCTATGGGGTAGAAAATAGCATCCTCGTTTACAGAAGAGCAAATGAAGGTAGAGAGATTTAGTAACTAGCCCCAAGGCAAATTGCTGGCAAGTTCTAGAGCCAGGATTAGACCACATGGTCCATCTGCTCACTGTGTGGCTGAGGGCTGGGGTGGCCCAGGGTGCTTCCTACATCTACACAAGGACAGATGAGCTACCATGTGCAACTTCTCATACTCTGCTTCTGTCTGGAGACCTTTGCTCAAATTCCCACTGTGCAAACCTGCCTAGCCCAGGTCATAGGCTACCCCCTGCATGAACCCCTGGGGACTGGGTGGCCACCTCTGAGGAGGTAATCCCAACAGAAACTGCATTCTTCCCATGTCTGTTGTACTGGGTGCTGAAGGACAAGGGTATTAGCAGATAGGATTGCACTGTCTGGCCTCTGTCCCCCGCACCCCCTCCCCCCGGCCCCCAGTCCTTTCTGGGAGGACTCTGCCAGCCTAAGGAGACAAAGCACTCACCCCCAAAGCAGACCTCATCTGGGGCTACTGACCAGTGAAGTTTCCTCCAATGACATAGGGGATAACCCCTCCCGGCCATATTCTCTCTGTCCTTGAGGTTGTGGCTCTTCGGACCCGGGGAGAGGGCATCTCTGTTCTGGCATTCAAGGTCCCAGAACTCCGCGGAAGCTTGGCATCCTGCTTGCCATCTGCAAAACAACCATGCTACCAATTACTTTGCCCTTATAATTACTCCAGTACAGTGTGGTTGAATATGTTATCCATGAATTTCACAAAAGGGGGTGTTAAAAGATGTGTCCTAATGGGGGCAATGGTCTGTTCATGGTTTGGGACGCTGGGAGTTAGTTTGTTGGATGGAACAAGAGCAAGTAGCATCAGTACACCAGGCCTCTGATGGGAGTTGTCTGGACTTCGGTGGCCTTGGTCGAGGCTCTGTGGGGCTCCAGGTAGCTTGTGGGTCTTGAATCCAGGGTTCCTACAACAGTTCACAGCCTCCTGCGATGGAGCCAAGCTTTCCTCTCAAAGCCATGGAAACAGGTGAATGAGCTCAGCCAAACCCCTGACTAGATTAAATGCCATCAGTGTTGCAAATTTAGGGCATAATTTGGTCAGATGACAAGTACAGTGAACTGGTCTGTAACAATGGGAAAACAGAGGCTTCTGTAACTTAAACTCCTGGAAAAAGCACCCAGCCACCCCGGTCTCCCCTGCCAGCCTCCCACAGTTCTCCTCAGAATCTCAGCACATCTGGACCTTAAGAGAGAACGTGCAAAGCAAGTGTGAGGCTGGAGTTAAGGCCCTGAGTTTGTGGTAGGACCTCTAGGAACAGCAAAAATAGACCCCAGGGAATTGAATCTTTTAAACATGCAGCCCTAAGTGTATGTACGTACACTTTACTCATCATACCGATACTTCAGGTTTTGTGTTTAGTCTATTTGCTTGGAATTCATTATCCGTGCTGGAGGCATTTTCTCTTTAGTTTGTATATTCTTGCCCTAACTCTCAATTTTAGTTTTGTTGATTCCTTTCATTTTTCTTTATTTCATTAATTTATTTTGTTACTTCCTTCTGATTTTTTTTTTAAAGATTTATTTATTTTTGCATACAGAACTGGGATACAGGCCAGAGACTCAGGGGCAGTGAGAGGCTTCACCAGAGACAGAGTGGGGATCAGAACAGGCATATTGCGAAATACACTGCGGAGGGGAGCAGCAGGCAAGACAGGAGAGGTCTGCCACACCATGTGGTCACCTCCGGGGCAGGCGGGAATCGAACTCATGAGGAAGCGGCTTTAGATTCTCAGTGCTGTGCTTTAACCTGCTGCGCCACCAGGGAGGGCCCCCTTCTGATTTATTTTACTCTCAGATTTCCTTTCCAGTGTTTGCTCTTTTTTAAAAAGCTGAGATATCATTCATACACTATAATAGCCACCCTTGGAAAACGTGCAACTTAGTGGTTCTTGTATGTTCACAAAGTTGTACAACCGTCACCACTTATAGAATTCCACAACATTTTCATCACCCCCCAAAAGAAACGCTGTCCATTAGCCGTCTCCCCCTCCATTTCTAGATGACCAGTAAGCTACTTTTTGTTTCTCTGAATTTGTCTCACACCAGACATGTCACACTGCTTTAAGTAGACTTTTAATTCCGGTGGCCTTCCTGGTGGTAAAGCACAGCACTATGAAGCTCTCCACAGCCACTGCAGCACCAGTTCAATCCCCGGCCAGGCAGGTGACCCACATGGTGCAGGAGACCTCTCCTGTCTTGCCGGCTGCTCCCCTCACCTGTTCTGCTCTCCACTCTGTCTTTGATGAATCCTCTTACTCCCTGCATCTCTGAGCTGTATGGAAGTTCTTGTGTGCATAAATCAGTAAATATTAAAAAAAATTACTTTTAATTCCCCCCATGGAATTAAATCTTACATGGTGCCCCTGTATAGGCATTTTCTCTAGCTTCTTGAGTTCAGTGGTTAGTACTTTAACTTTTAATCTTTCTTATATTCTAATATTAACTTTAAAAAAAATTATTTATTTGTGCATACAGAACTGGGGTACAGGCCAGAGGTGCAGGGGCAGTGAGAGGATTCACCAGAGACAGAGTGGGGAGCAGAACAGGCAAATCAATGAAGTACACTGCTGAGGGGAGCAGCGGGCAGGTCAGGAGAGGTCTGTCACCTCCGGGGCGGGATTGAACTCATGCTGAAGTGGCTTTAGCTTCTTAGTGCTGTGCTTTAACCTGCTGTGCCACCAGGGAAGGCCTAATATTAACATTAAGTCTAAAATTTTCCTCTGAATTCCTTTTTATCTACATCCTATGCTTTACCATGTACATTTCAGTGTTATACATTAATATATGCTGTAATTTCCATTTAGACTTTCTTCTTCAGTAGTGAATTATTTAGTAGTGTGATTTCAAATTTCTAAATACTGTCTGTGTGAGTGTGTTATTGAACTCAACACTGCGTAATGTTCCATGGACCTAATTAATCTCCAAGGTAGGGGTCAGCAAACCTTTTCTGTAAAAGGTCAGATAGTAAATTATTTTAAATTTTATGGTCAGATAGTCCCCATGGCAAATACTCCACTTTGCCATTGTGGTAGAAAAGCAGCCATAAACAATATGTAAATGAATAGATATGGCTGTGTTCCAGTAGTGCTTTATTTGCAAAAACAGATGGCAGTTTGTGTTCACTCTTCTAGTCTTAGATGGCTGGACCATGCTCTAAGATATTAATTCACTGGTATGTTAAACCTTCTTTTATAGCCCAGTACAAAATTAATTTTTATAACTGTTTCACATGTCCTTGAAATAATATGCATCAATTTCAATAACTGATGGGTGAAGGTTGCTACATACGTTGTTCAAATATTCTAGTTACAAAAGTGTTTTACTCCTTGGTGTATCAGTTACTGAGAAAAATATTTTAAAGAACCTTCAGAAGTAAAACTGCATATTGTCATGGTTTCCCTGCTATTTAACTTTTGCTTTTGTTGTTCAAGGATTGTTAAATGTTCCAGGTGAAATTTTTCTTTTCACCGCTCATGACCCTCTTTATATGTAGTTATTTTCATTCAAAAGGTTATTTTGTATGATATTAATGTTGCTATACCAGTTTATTTAGACTAGTATTTGCCTCCGATGTTTTTTTTTATCCATTTGTTTCAATTTTTTTGTATTATTATGTCTTTTAGCGAGTCATTCAATGGGTGTTATTCTACGAGTAAATACATTTTTCACAATAAATAACAAAACAAATTTTGTAATATCAAATTGTTGGGGATCAATACTCTTTTCTAATACATATATAATAGTTTTGTAAATTGAAATTGTTATTGTAACTAGAATATTTGAACAATGTATGCATAGATTCACAAGCAGTTGCTCTAACCTCAAGGTATTAATCCTCTCTTTTCTCTGCTGATTCTTCTTTATGAGTTAAATTTTTGTGTTTCTATTTTGTGTTCTAGTTATATTCATTTTTAGGGGAGGATACTCCTGTCTTTAAGAGTCCCATTCATTACACTTCAACTATGACTGCGACCCTGTTTTTCACTTTTTTCAGGGCTCTTGGGATTTTGTGAATTTTAGATAAATTTTTAGGTTAATTTCTAAGTTTAAGGTTTCCAGGAAATGTAATTTGAGAACTTATATCTATCTGTATGAGGAACAGATTTGGGGTTCAGTTTTTTGCAGACGTTTTTCTACCCCAATTACAACCTAGGAAAGAAAGTGACACTCCTTACCACTCCCTAAAGAGAGGCATGAGTAGAGATTTTCTAGTTGCTCTTTATTCACATGTAGGAAGCCCTTGGAGGGTGGTCCTTTTATGCAAGGTCGTATTCCTCACCCCTGCCTCACACCTCAGCCAGGCCCCAGCTCCGGCACCTGTCCAGTCGAGACACGGGCATGGAAGCCAGCGTTGAGCCAAGGCTGTGGCAGTTTCAACGCCCTCTCTAGCTTCCCCACCCTTTACTTAGTTCTAAGGGCTTATGTTTCCTCTCTTTTATTTTCCCGATGATGGAAATTTTCTTTCCTTTGAGTTTAACGCTATTTTGAACGTGGAGTTTGGGGGAAGGGTAATTTTTTTTCCCAGCAGTTCTATGTTTTGATTAAAGTGCCAGTGGTCAAATTGCCAGAACCGGAAAGTTGAGGAGGACACATTTTAAACCTGAAAATAACTGTTTTACTGGTAGAATTTCTAGATCAGAAGTCATACACTTGCAACTCTTGGAATACACCCAACCCACAGATGTGTTTTGTTTGGCCTGGACACTTCTGGCCCAGAGTATTTGTTTTATTATTTTTTTAATCTCACTTTAGGAGCCAATTTTTAAGAATCAAGAGGTCTCACATAAGAATCCAGATCTTCTAGTTTTTCTTTAAAAATGAAAAGATCTGGCAAGGTTAGGCCCATTTTCAGTTCCTGGCAACCCATGAAGTTAAGTAGCACCTGTTCCCCACAGTCAGGGCTGCTGTGCTCCCAGCCGCGGGCTCTCGCTCGAGTTCACAGGGGCCCAGTCAGCCTCGGAGCGGTACCTGTTTGGCCTTCACAGATACCTTCATTCACTCCTGAGCCCACGACTTCACGTTGCGTCCAGAAGCCCAGTGTGAGTTGCCGAATGGACGGGAAGCTCCATGAGGACAGGAACTGTGGCTGGTTATATTTCCAGCCAGCACAGCGCCCCAGCTGGAGGCTAGCATTCAGTGCTCTTGCATTCTGGGTTTATTTATTAAAGATTGGATGACTTATTCTAAAAATAAACAACTCAACAGTCCAAACAATTTTGCGGCGGAAACTTCTCCAAAATGTTGGCAGCCCTGAAGCCCTTAATGTTTAAATCCTGAGAATCATCACGTCTTAAGTAATCACAGGCAGCGGTGTAGCAAGTGGAAGTTTGTTATTCATTTCCCATATGGTTTTCAACACGTCTCTTAATTTTCTTCCGCTGCCAACTCTTCTTTGGAGAACGGGCTAAAATACTTCTCTATTTGTGGGACTAGCACTGAGACGCAGCATGTCCCTCAAACAAGCTGTGCTCTACCCACAAGTGACCTGGTCTTGTTAGGGCCAGGAAGCAGCCGCGTCAGCGTGGGAAAATCTTAAGTGCACCTGGAAAGAGACTGGGGTGTAATTTCCAGAGATGGGTTATTGAATGACAGCTTCCCCCTCGGTCCAGTGAGAAATTTAATTTGCCGAGGACTCAACACAGGAAGCATTTGCCGATTAAAAATATGTCTAAACAGATGTTCTGCTTAGCCTGGAAGAAGGATCTTAATGCAACTGTCATTATTGGATTTTCTTGGATTACTACTATCTGGAATCGGAGTCCAAATAGAAGGATGTAATTATTTATTATGGCCAGGAGTCCTGCATTTGAAGAGGAGCTCAGGGCATCTGAGAGGATTTAACACACTAAGGGTAGGGTGGGGTGAGGATAAAGTCCATTTAAATTTGCTGGCCCTGGGAGTATTCCCTCTCCTCTTTGAAAAAGCAGAGCAACTGTAGTAATTCAAGGTTCCGTTTCCAGCTGAAGGCACAGCTATGTCACAAGCAGACCCAGTCCTGACCCAGACTTCACGGGCAAGGGGTGGTGAATTTTCAATTAGTCAACGGGCCACTCCCGCTGTCCTGGGGAAAGAGCGCCCTGCTGACCTGCCATCTGCGAAGGCCTCACCCCACAGGTGACTGGCAAATGTGCCCTTTTCCTGCGGCAATGCTCAAAGACCAACCAACAGCCCAGAGTGGAAGAGGGTGCGGGCCTCTATTACACCCTGGTTCTCAAACCTGGCTGCGCAGGTGATGCAACTGGGAGCTATGAAAAACTTCTGTGTCTGACCCCCATCCTGAGACTGTGACTCACTCGGTTGACTTCCAGTAGAGTCAAGGCACCTGTCGTTTTTTAGAGCTCCTCGAAAGGTGACTGAAAAGGTCAGAGACCTGTCGTTTTTTAGACTTCCAGTAGACTTCCAGCAGAGTCAAGGCACCTGTTGTTTTTTAGAGTTCCTCAGGTCATTCAAAAGGTTAAGCCCCACTGATTAGCCAGAGGGCACGAGGGTGGGTGCCAGAGGCTGAGTGGCCACTGTGGCCATGGACATGTCACCTACCCCTTGAGATTTCCTTCTGCCTGCAGTGCTGTTTGTGTTCTCAGCAGATGACGCCACACGCCTGCCCTGGCAGGGGCTCCATGCCAACTGCAGGGACCACTACCAAGGTCACGTTGGGGGACAGGCTAGAAAGAGCATCTGGGTTAGACTCAGTTCACACCAAATGCAAGCACCTGAGTGACTTTCAGGGGGTCAGGTGCTGAGTGGCTCTTGCACCCAAGTTTATGGGATGCCTCGCTCTATGGCAACCAGATTCTATTATTATTGCTCAACACAAAATCTCAGGCATGATTATAGAAAGGAAAAGGATTTCTTTTATGACTGCGAGTCTGGAAACCAGACTCTATGACAACTGTTCCATTCCCAGAGCTATTATACTCTGCCTTTCATTAATCCCACCCTCATCTCTGATATGCGTGCTGAGTTCCCCTCTCCACGGGAGGGAGGTTCCTCAGACTGAACGTTCTGCCAGGGGAATGCTGGGTGAGCAACTTTTTGAGCCCCCAAAGCTGGAAACATACATCCTCACCATCAGCGCTGAGGGGCCTCATAATGCCAGGAAATCAACCTGCTGAACTCTGGAGCTGACTAAATCCATACTCTATAGCCCCTCAAATGACCCCAGTTTGTCTGAGGAGAATGGCAGGCCTAACCCAATACCTCCACTTTGTGTTACAGCAGCAGAGAAGCATGCCTGGAGGTACCCAGCGCAAGCCTGAGGAAGATGGATGCCCCACAGGTGAAGTGAGAGCTTCTCTTTCCTGCAGCCTCCCGATTCCACCCCTTCAGCACCAGTGTTTCTAATAAGAAAGTTTCATCTGGTGAGACTGAAGACAAGACAAGCTGTGCCAATCCCAGGCTCTCCTTCATTCCTGCCCTGCCCTGTCTGCCATCCTCAGAGAGAGCGACCGCCTGCGCAGGAGAGGTCTGAGGGAGTTGCCAACCACAGGCTCCAGCAGCGTGCACGATGGGGAAGTGCTCTCATTATCTTATTTTAAAATGCTGAAGAAGATTTCTGGCTGCCTTGTGCACACGGTGCACGACCCATCATCCAAGAGCAGAATTTTGATGGACTCCAGCAGCCTTGTACCTACCTGCTCAACTGTGTTTTGATGCTGCTGTTGAATAACTGTGGGATCCCAGTCCAGAGGTGGACGGTAAACTTTCAAAGCTGGATGTGTAATTCTTAGAGATAGCGAGGGGGAAGGAAGACACAGAAGAGCAACATTCACTGAGCACCTTTTACGTTCCAGACATCTTCCTACGCACTTTGCATAAATCTTATTTCTAAGTCTCTTTACTCCTCATACAGGAATTGGATAACTTATCCAATAGCTACTAAGTGGGTGAGATGGGATGCCAACCGTGCGTCTAGCTATCCAAGTTTATTTGGTTGAGACACTTTTACACCCAGCAAATTAACAAGTATTAAAACCCCTGATAGCGTTGACTTCATGAGCAGGTGAACTGCAATGAGGGAAGCTGATAGTCTTCAAAGATGGCCACAGTGAGTCCTCTCAAATGTGGGTGCTCAACTACTTCTCACATTAAAGGGGAGACTCTATGTTCTTCTCCTTGAAACTGGGCTGGTCTTTGGCTTGTTTGTACCAGTAGGGTGTGGTAGAAACAGCACTCTGGGATTTCTGAGGCTAGGCCTTATGTGGTCTCACTGCTTCTGCCTCCTCCCTCTAGGAAGCCAGCCACTATTTAGTTTAAAAAAAAAAAAAAAAACTCAGGTTACAATAGTTTCAACACTTGGTGAAAGGCCATGTGGAGAGAGGAGCCACATGTAGGCACACAGAGGCACTGGGCTGTGACATGCTGTGACACAGCTTTGCTGGCCTGCCCAAGCCTGCCCTGGTGCTGGTTGAATGAGTGGAAGGAGCGATCCCAGCCAACAGCAGCAGAAGAACCACCCACTGAACCCAGTCAACCCACAGACACTTAATGATAACAAATAACTGTGTGAAGTCACTAAAGTGGGGGATGGTTTTTAGGCAACAATGAATGACTGACATTGGGAAGGAGAGATGAGGTGTGGCTTTATATCAGGCAGTATGATGCCTACATTCTATTTGAATCCCCACACCAAATGGTTACTACAAAGTGCTGATGACATGTGGCCAAAGTAAGATGCCATGAGTTTACTAAATGTCTGGGGATCCTGAAAATGCGTAAATCAAAACACCTTTAAATAAGCAAAGTAGAAAATGATGGATCTGAGAGGCGGCTCTGCACATTGTTCCAGTAAGGTGACAGCTGCACAGATGTTTACATGTGTGTCATCCCCAGAGAAGTGCATGCGTGAACACATGTGTATGGAGAAAACATGCAAAATTATTAGCATCCATTACCTGGGGAGGGGTAGAGCGATGTCATGTGAAAAAAGAAGTGACGGAGGTGGCCAAATTCAAGGGAAGAAAGAAAAACAAAAGCCAAAGGACAACACTAAAAAAGTATATGATGGGTCTCACCTCTATGCATTGTGTGGCGGATACATGCATATGCATATGTCAAACAGAAGTTAAGATTAAAGCAATCACTGATGTCTGTATCCTCCCTACATAGGTAACCTCGCAACGCGGGATCATAGTATTTAAAAATGATTCCTTTTACTCCGTGTTAGTTTATGGAGAAGAAATAGCATGGATGGAATTACATGAAAGGAGAGTCTTTAGTCGCGGTGAGGCCAGCAGCCTCTCTCCTCTGGCCTAACTTCTAAACAGGAACAGTTTCTCCAAAAGTGAGAGGTGTCCGGTGAGATGCCATCCCGTAATATCCAACTAGATGGTCTTATAACTGGAGCACTGGACAAGACAGCTGAGCTGGGACCTCCGAGCAGGCCCTGCAGATAAGGCAGCCCAGCCCACAGCCAGTGCTCGGCCTCAGCCCCACCCACTACAGCCTTGGGCCTCCATCAGCTCTGCCTTTCCCAGCCTCACGCAGCCTTATTTCCCTGCCTTTACCCTCACGGGCTCGCATTCTTTCAGACACCTAGTTCTCAAAGCCTCATCATCCCCCTTCAAAAGCCTTAGGGAACTTGACTCGCAAGTCAAGTGCTAGAGAGAAAAGTCAAGTCTTGATCCCAGAGTGAACCGAAGGCCGCACAGTCCCTGAGCAACCAAGCACCGCTCTTCTATCCCCTTCTCTGGCAGCCAGCCCGCTCTGCTCAATAAGAGCACACCCTTTCATGCCCACAGACTGCAGTGTGCCAGCCCATAAGAAAGACAAAACTGGGCCCTCCCTGGCACACAGGTTAAAGCGCAGCACTATCCCCAGCCACTGCAGCACGAGTCCGATTCCTGGCCAGGGAGCTGACCCACGTAGCGCAGCAGAACTCTCCTGACCTGCCCACTGCTCCCCTCAGCAGTGCATTTCAGTACATCTGCCTGTTCTGTTCCCCACTCTGTCTCTGGTGAGTTTTCTCTCTCTCTCTCTCTCTCTCACACACACACACACACACCTCTGTTTCCCACTTCTTGTATGCATAAATAAATAAATATTAAAAAAAAGAAAGTCAAAACTACAAGAGGACACCCCCAAAGTCAGGAAAGAGGAAATTGGAATGACTGTTTCCCTGGTACAGGGTCCTTTTTGGAGTTGATGATCTGGAAATAGATCGTGGTGAAGGTTGCACAACATTGTGGATTGCACACAAATGGTACTGTTATGTTATTTGAGTCTACCACAGCTAAAATGTACAAAGTACCCAAAGGCCTGATGGGCCTTATATTACCCTGTCTGGCTTCCTGGCTGCTGGTGTTCGCGACAGTAATGTTCGGCCAGCTCTCAAATGGCTGCTCTTTGAGCCCACCTACAGAGACAAGAAGAGAAGAAACATGAGGAATCATCAGCCCTCCTGCACCCCAAAAAATGCCAGAACCACTGGTGCATCGGTGAAGATGCGTTCAACAAAAGTTGACAGCACCAATCAGGTGCTGTTTTAGACATGGGGGTAAAAAAGAACCTGCTTTTTTATAACCACATGCAAAACCCACAATTATCGTAGTATTGCATTCCTTGACTAGTCCAAGGCCGTTGGGGATCAAGTGCACTAAGTTAACAGGCAAAGCCCAACATCCGCATCAAAATCAGCTTCCTCATCCCCACCTCCAAAAGAAAGCCCGAAGGCAGTGAGACCCGCACCCAGTCTGGCTCTAGGATCCCCCTACTGGGGTGGGGAATGCAGGGCCTGGCATCAGCGCTGCTCCTGAACGTGTGATGTGGTCAGTGACTGCTACTACCTGGGCTTTCTCAGAGTCCTGGTTTCCTCTTGGGGAGAGGGACCTTTAAAAAGCCTTTCTGTTTACTTTATAAATCAGACCTGTACACACCGCCTCAGTCAAGGACATGGATGCTATATTTGTTAGTAGTCGTTGCCTATAAGCCAGGTTGACATCCACGCCACCAGGAGCATGGTCAAGCACTGACTATAATTACACCTGCTATGAGCCAGGCATGGCTCCAGGCACTGGGAGCCAGCAGTGAACAACAGAGGTGGGTGTGCTCGTTCTAAATGGATGGCTGCACAGCAAACAGTAGGTAAGAAAGTAAGGGAACAGGATTATTGCAGGTTCAGAAAATGCTCTAAAGATTAAATTCAGCATATGGTAGCAGCTGCTTAGAAGGTAGTCAAAGAAGAACCTTCTGGAAGGTGACCTAAGGGATTGAAATTTGAAAGACAAGAAGGAACATGTAGACCCAAGATATTGGCCACAGCAGCGCATCACCAGCTGAAGGCAGGGAGGAGAAAGAACCTGGACCACAATGAGCTTGCCACATGGAGGGGCCAGCTGTGGCGGGCAGGTGGTTGGGTGGAAGGCCAGCGAGGGTCCATGCGCAGATATGAAGGTTGTCGTTGGAAGCACGGTGGGCTGATGGATTAGATATTCGAGAGGTGCCACCAAAGGACTTTTGCATTTGGAGTTTGCACAGACAGGTGGACAGTGACACTAGAGAACAGACTGGAGAGCAATGTGTGTGTCCAGGATACACTACTGTCCATATGAAACCATGTTAAAGCCATGACAGGAAAATCTTGACTAATGCAGTTATTTCTTGTATAGAAATGTGCAGCATGTTTACACCCAAGTTTGCTCATGCCCCTTCTTCCCTGATTCGAACACTCTGGTCGACAGTGTGTAAGCCCATTTCACAGAGGACAGAACGAAATGATTAGCACAGGTTTGCCCAGCCCGTCAGAAAAGCCGAGGGCCTGGGACGGTCTCTGGGGCGCAAGTCCAGCAAACCGGCCTCCGGAGCTGCTTGACCAAGAGTCCTAATGAGCAGGGAACCCCAAGTCCTGGCCCCAGACAACCGCAGGAGACAGCCCTATGGCCCTGCACCCCAGCGCCTGACACAGGCCACCTCTTTCCTACAGAGGCCGTGGCGCTGGCAGTGGCCCAGGCGCGCGCTGATATTTTCGTCTGCCTCCATCCTGCTCGTCCTGCTGCCTTTCTGGCCAAGTCAGAATCCACTCACACACTCCCTGCAGCTGCCGGGGTGTTCGCTGCCAGCTCCCAGCCCTCTGGGTATTCTTCCAGTTGCGATATCATTTCCTCTCAGGCTAAAGGTCAGGGGAAATCCTGATGGTATGAACATTGCTGGCCAGCAGAGGAATGTGCCATGTGTGGAGCTATGAGGCCTGGAACTAAGGCCTGGGACTAGCTTAGCTTTTGCTGGGCTGTAGGACAGTGGATAAGAGCAGGGGGTCAATACTTTTCATCTGTTAAATGGGCTGTTGCAAGGCCCAAATGAGGTAATGGGTTTGCTCAGGCACTCACTCATTCAACAAATATTTACCCAACACCTGCTACATGCCAGATGCTGTTTCTGCTGCTTGGGATACGACAGTGAACAAACTCTACCCTGACCTCATGGAAATTATATTCTGACGGCGGATAGGACAGAAAACGATAAACAAATAGGCAACTAAGTATGCAAGTCGGTTGTTAAGAAAGGCTGTGAAGAAAATGAATGAGGGTGAAGGGAACAGGGAAAGCTTGGGATGAGGGGCTGCGTAGCATGTGAGGCAGAGATTCAGAAACCTGAAGAAAGTAGGGAGAGAGTCTGCAGATGTCTGAGGAAGAACAATCTACACGGAGGAAACAGTAGGTGCAAAGGCCCTGGGGTGGGAGTGTGGCTGGCAGGAGGGAGGTGGGTATGCCTGGAATGGAATGAACAAGGAAAAGAGAAGGTGCTGAGGTGATGTGGTCAGTGGCTTAGAAGGTCTACAGGATGGGGTTCTGTGGGGCCCTGTGGCAATTTCCAGCATCTCAGCTTTTATTCTGATAGATCTAGATGGGAAACAGAAGACATCAAAGGGCTTTGTCACTGCACCAGCTCTGAATGTGACTGAGGTTACTAGTCGTGGGCATGGGGTGGGGGGCACGGGAGCTGGTCTTGAAAGGGTGTTCCATATAACCCTAGCATGGAGGGATAGTGAGTTGAGGCTTGCTTGCCTCCTGCCAAGTAAAAAAGTAAAATCTATAAGGATACCTGAGAAGCCCTGGTTCAAGGTTATTCAGAGTCTGTGTTGAGGGAGCAAAGTGCAGGAGAGACTGACTGACCCTCAGCTCTGCAGCAGGCAGGAGGGCAGGGGTCAAGGGCTTCTCTGGGTTCTTTGGTACTTGGTTATAACTGGAGCAAAAACTTTGGCGCTGGGGCGAGACCAGTGCTTCTCAGAAGGCGGAAGGGGAAAAGAATCGGTGTTTACTAAGGGCTGGTTGTGAACACTGACCACCGTGCTAAGAACAGTTTCTTGCCTTGACTTTTGTTATTCTAGCTTCATAAAGACCCACAGACAGAGGGTTATAAACATGCCCATATCAGAGATGATCTCCAAATCTATTGGAAATAAGGCTCCCAGAGGTGAAGTGACTTGCCGTCTTGAGGGCAGGGATGGCTAGTAATGACAGCTGGGGGTGGCTCCTGCAGGACCCCCTCTTTCCTGTCACTTCTCAGATTGAGCAACAACAGGTAGGGTTCCCGGGAGGGTCCGGTGATTCCCAAGGCATCCAGGCATTGTCCAGGAGTGAGGACGTCCAAAGTCGGTAACGAGGTTGGGGCCGTGGGCAGGTAGATTCGCACTTCTCTTCTGTCACTCTTACTGGCAAGACACTCGAGCACTTTTTTCTTACAAGGGCCACAAATCTTATGCTTCCAGTACAGTTAAGCCTAAAATCAACGAGGAGTTAATATGGCCTGACCACCCCCTAGCAGAAGCCCTTGTGAGGCACCCCGCTGACCTTGGGAGATGCTCCAAATTCTACCGGGGCTGAGGGGCTCCTATGATGGGACCCTCTGGCCTCCCCTAGCTGGTGCCTAGGCGCATCTCACTACTCACCCCACCCTTGCTCTGTGCTCGGCCACCCAAAATCCTTACAGCACCTTGGATGTCCATTACCCTGTTACTGGTGCATCTTCCTCAGCCACACTCCTCTTCACCTGGCCATATCCTACTGGTCCTTCAAGGCTCGGCTTGGCCACCACTTCCTTTGGGAAGCTACCCCATTGCTCCTCCCAGGTTAGATGCCTCGCCCTCTGTGAGCCCACAGAACCCTAAGCTTATTCACACCCCTCATCGGAAAGTGTTGGGATCTCCTGTTTACTTGATGATCTCCGCCCCCCCCCCCACGCTGGTCTTTACTTTTTATCATCTTGGAAAAAAGGACACTGTCTTGTCCAATATGACTATGTGTCTTAAACATAGACAGTAGGATGGATGGACTGATGGACTTATGGACAGACTGCTGGCTGAATGGGTGGGTCGGTGGATGAGGTAGACAGTGCTTAAACAGAACTCAATCATTTCTCATCCAGCCAAACAGATGGAAAGTTCATCTTCATCTGCTTTTACGAAGGGAAGAGAGCGATCTTTTTGGAACGATGGTTCTCACCCACTTGCGCTTGGGAACTTCTTTAGAAAAATATTGATGCCTGGATCCCATCTACAGAGGTTCTTATTTAATTGGTTTGGCCTTAGGATTTTTAAATATTCCCATGTGGCAGCCAAGGTTGTGATTCACTGTTCAAAGAACCTCATCTTGGGATAGTTTCTTACAACCAACTTTTCTCCCTCCCAAGCTCACCAAGG
The DNA here is from genome assembly GCF_000260355.1 of Condylura cristata. Classification (NCBI taxonomy): domain Eukaryota; kingdom Metazoa; phylum Chordata; class Mammalia; order Eulipotyphla; family Talpidae; genus Condylura; species Condylura cristata. Next base: position 20,962,389 of record NW_004567112.1, on the reverse strand, counting down.
ATGGAAGACGTGGAGCTGGAGACAGACACATCAAACACTAAGAAAAGCCGTCTCTCATGTCTCCATGAGTGGGAGGCATAGCCGTTTCAGTCAAAGCAAGAGTAAGACAGGTGTGACTGTGGCTGTCCCTGCAGCCTTAGGGACCATGGGACGAGGGAGAGGACGAGGGAGAGAGACAGAGCGTGATGCAGAGAAGACTGGGGCTGCAGAGGAGGGTGCAGTCAAGGTGGGGGGATATTTTTATCCCCTTGGGTGTGAGGGCAAGACAAAAAAATTTGGAAAAAATACATATATGTGTATATACTTGATCTTTGGTTAATTACCTCTTCAGTGAGAGGCTATGCAAAGACCTTGTAGATTTCATTAGTCACAGGGGTTTATTCAAACGTCTCCTTTGCATAAGAAACCCAGGCTTACAGCTGGTCTCTGGGAAAGAATGCCCTCCAGGCCTTGAAAAGAGAGCTCCAGGCCTGTCCATGCTCTCACTGAAACACAGCAGAGGTCAGCGGCCCTGATGCTTGGGGCCAGGCTGAAATGTTTCTATCCAGCATTTGCAATTCAATCCCACAGTTTCCTTTATGGAACAATTCACTAAATTCAGAGTTGTTCTTTTTTCTAATTCACCATATAATTCACCTCCCAAGTTCAATTAAGAAGCAATCTGTTAGCAACTTTGGGAGCAAGCTGCTTTTCTTTGGGAAAGCCCAATTTTCTTCCGCTGGCAACAAAAAGTGGCTTATTTATATGCATCATAGGAGACATTGATGTACATACATGCCCCTCCACCATAATTAATGAAATATTAACTATCTACATCCAAAGACATCTAGGCAGAAGAGATGCATGTTTGTAAGTTCCATTGATCAATATTGCTCCTTTAAATGTATGCTCACTGCTATGACTATGAATTAAAATTTAATATGGTAATTAATTAATACAATTTTATGTTAGTTATTCCTTTCACTCCCTCATTCATAGAGCCTAACATTACTTGGTCCTTGGTTTGCTTAAATACAACAATAAGACGCCATTTTGAAATTATTTAGTTACTCTTCATACATTAGCTATTTCATTCATAAGCCAACCCTAAAGTGGGTATTATCACTATTCTACATACAGGGTAACTGAAGCTAGAGCAGTTAAGATATTGCTGGGGACCTGGAGCCACTGTATGGAGAGGCTGAGATTTTCTTCAGATCAATCTGGAGTCAAAATATTCATCACATGTAAAGTAACTCAGCCAGAAAAACCTTAGTTTTTGTGCTTACTTTTTAATACCAATATTTATAGCTCTGACCCATCCAAGGTAAGCCCAGCATGAAGCTGCTTTACGTTACTCTAAGAAAAAAGAAAAAAATCTCCAGCACAAAATGCTAAAAATCACGTCAATGCTAGCACCCACTTTGGGCAGCACAGTGCTGGGTTCCTGGAGGGGGCAGATGGACGGCCCACCTTCACGGGCTTCATGCTTCCAGTGGCTGCAGGAACATGCACAACAAACAATGAGGTCATTTCATGAGGGAGCAAGCTCTTGGGAGAAAACAGTTTTATGAAAGAGAATGCCGGAGCAGAGCTCAGGAAAGTTCTCTCGGAGTAGCAGGCATATGTTCTAAAATCTAAATGAGGAAAGGGACATGCCCATCAAGGGAGAGTATTCCAGAAACAACAATAACAACAACAAACTGAAAAATTCCCAAAGGAAAATAAGAGTCTGATGTGGCTGGAGCTCAGGTGAACAGAAGCAAAGTGTGGAGGCCCAGAAGATGACAGGCCAGCGGATGCAGGGCCTTCAAGTCTATACAACCATCTTAACTTGCCATGCCCTTTGGTCATGTCATCTGCACAATTCCATGAGCAGATTGAGGCTCAGCATGAAGTTGCTCAGGGTCACCCAGCAGTGAGTAAGTGAATTTGCATTCCAAGGCAGGCCCACCTGACTCCTGTTCTCTCACTGACTCCCGTTCTCCCACCTGACACCCATTCTCCCACCTCACTCCCGTTCTCCCACTGACTCTATTTCTCCCACCTCACTCCCGTTCTCCCACTGACTCTAGTTCTCCCACCTCACTCCCGTTCTCCCACTGACTCTAGTTCTCCCACCTGACTCCCGTTCTCCCACCTGACTCCCGTTTTCCCACCTGACTCCAGGTCTCCCACTGACTCCAGGTCTCCCATCTGACTCCCGTTCTCCCACCTGACTCCCGTTCTCCCACTGACTCCCGTTCTTCCACCTGATTCCTATTCTCCCACTGACTCCCGTTCTCCCACTGACTCCAGTTCTCTAACTCCTGCCCTGATGCCATGCAGGCACAGGTATGTCTGAACAAGAATCCCACGCAAGGCCAATGGAAGGAACATCTGGACACCTCTGTCAGAAAACTACCTGCAAGCACAGCAGCTCGGCTGAGGTTTTAATTCTCATTAGGAAATAACAGGCAAATGGCCCTTAACAAGTTGATTTGAGCGACCACTCCTGCAATCAGTGTGCAATCCTGAGCAGCTGGGCGCCAAGCAATGTTGCTATCTATGCCAAATTCCAAATGCTACAGAAGGGAAAGAGAAAATGAGTTGAAAGATCATTGCCAGTTTTTGTTAATGAAATGATTGAATACTGGCAAGTGTATAATAAAATGGGAAATTTTACACACTGCCGGTGGAAAAGGAATATAAATTGGTAACATTTTATGAGGTAATTTAGCAAACTATCCCAGTCTTTTCAAACAGGCAATAACATGACTTGGCTCTCTGACTGTATGACTCCTTGATCTGCACTACAGATGTCAACGAAGACAAAGGATGTTGATTCCAACATTTTTTAGGATAGAGACAGACTACAAGACCCCTGAGAGGGGGCGGTAAAAGTGAATTATGAAGTAAAGGAATAAATGTAATCTTTTAAACTATTCTAGAAGAAGGTTCATTGAGTGTTCATATTAGAGGTTAAAAAAGAAACAGATTAGGGAATAATATCCAGTATGAACCCAAAATGGAAAGAACTATGGTCTGGAATTACCCACAGTGTCCATTCTGACTGTCTCTGGTTGGTGATTTTTAGGTAACTTTAATTTTCTTTTATGTTTTTTGGAATCTGCACCGTATTCAGCATGTTACTTTTATCATCAGGAAATAAAAGGATGTTCAAAAAGAATGAGATTACAGCATCCACACACCCTTTGCCTAAGAACATGTGCTCTACGCTTCGTCGTGTTGCTCACACACACACAAACACACACACACACAGACGGTTGCTGTGGAAACCTTTTCCTGTGGGAACGAAACATAGTCGTGTTTGTGCAGATGGAAAAGTTGTGGTCCAATCTTTTTTCTGCTTTTCTGCTCTGACCACAGAAAGAAAAAATGAGTCCACATCTTGGCAAACAGAAGAAAGGAAAGCTCATGGAGGAGAATGCAGGAGGGCCTGGCAGGACCTTCTCTCAGATGCCGCTGGGTGGACTCTTCCGGGATCCTCTCCGGTCAGTGACCTGGCTCCCACCTGTGCCTTGGCACTAGCGGGTGAGACCTCGGAATGTGTTCGGGTCCCAGGAGGAAGGCCACAGGAGGCTTCTTCATCTCCCATTCTTCTACATCTCAGCTCTCTTCCCGGAGTCTCCAGTCTGGTCTTCATTTCACCTGGCATCAGATCTTTTACCTGGCATTGGACCCTTGCCTGTGGGCTGCCGCTATGGTGCAGGCTTCCCTCCCCTGGATTCCAGCTTTTAGGGCTCCAAGTATTCTTGGACACGTGACTCACATCTTTATGCCCAGGCAACCCTGGCTTCTTTGCTGTCTCCATCACGTGTTACCACAAAACAAACCACCGTCCAAAGCGAGTGAGCTGAGACACCACCCTTTTGTGCCTGCTCCTGATCTTGGATGCCAGAAGTCAGGGAAAAGAACAAACATCGCTGGCTGGTCCCTGCTCAACAGTGTCTGGGACCAGAGCTGACCCCTCGCAGGGTGTGAGGTGCTAAGGGGTTCACGGATCACATGCCGGAGGCCTCAGTTCTTTTCCAGGGGGCCTCTCCACGTGATTCTCTGGCAGGCTCTTGTTTCGTGGGGCTCAGGGGCACCATTCCAAAAAGATGAGACCCAGTGTGCAAGCAGCTTCAAGCTTCTGCCTATATTGTGCTGTCTGGATTTCCGTAGGCCCAGTAAAGGCACCCACCATGCTGGGCAAGGGGACGACGTGGCCAGGTAAGGTTTCTGGGGGAGCACAGGTCCAACAGCCCACAAATTGCTGGTCTCTGTATATGCAGGGTTCACATACATGGGGGGGGAGCTGCAAGATGCATGGGGGAGGGGCATGGGTTCCAGACTCACACTGCTCAGATGTGTACCTTGCCATTACCAGTTACTGCTCTTAAGTCACCTCAGCTCCTGCTGTTTCAGTTTCCTCATCCATAAAATGGGGCTAAGAAGGTTCACTCATAGGGTGTTATGAATATTAGAAGAGAGACTATATACAAGACACAGAATGACACCTGGCTCACAATCAGTCCTTGTTAGTTAGTGGCGATAGTGAAAACTGTGCTGAACTCTGAAGGAGGAGAAAGGGAAGAAACCAGAAGCCACAAGGCAAAACATTTTCTACCTCAAGCAACACAAGTCATGGAAAACATTCAAGTCTCCTAAAAGCAGACTCAGTAAGACCACATTTAGGCTGAGACTTCATTGACCGCAACGGGAGTCAGTGGGAAGAAGGCATCACACTGTATCTCCGTGTGGAGCTTCCTTAAGGGCCTGCCTATGGCTGCTGGCCACAGACATGAGGATCCCCAGGGGGAAAGGGAGGGTGGTGAGGGGGGGAGGGGGAGAAGGGGGAGATGGAGGGGCACAATGAACTGTGGTGGGAGAGCTACAGGAGAGGAAACACTGTCAAAATAGTAATGAGGGCATAAAACTATGGTACTTCATTAAATTAAAAAATAGTTGAGATGGCCCTCCGTGGTGGCGTAGTGGGTTAAAGCACTGCACTGAGAAGCTAAAGCCACTTCCGCATGAGTTCGATCCCCGCCTGCCCGAGAGGTGACCACATGGCGTGGCAGACCTCTCCTGACCCGCCCGCTGCTCCCCTCAGCAGTGTGCTTCGTCGATTTGCCTGTTCTGCTCCCCACTGTCTCTGGTGAAGCCTCTCACCACCCCTCAGCCTCTGGCCTGTACCCCAGTTCTGTATGTACAAATAAATAAATCTTTAAAAAAAATAGTTGAGATATCAAATAACCGTTAAAAAATTAACTGAAGATGTACTTTAAGAAAAGACCTCTGTGACTAGGTTACACACCGTCACCTCATTTTCCCCAGGAGTGGAGCTGATTGGCCAGATGGGCAAGCGCCATTCCCGGCTAGTAGGTCCCAAGTTGCAGACAAGAGCGTCACTGCGGAAGCTAATGTTGTGCATGGGGAACCATGTGTATGCCAAGGACAGTCGCTACTTCTGTGCATGTTCTCATTTAATTCCCAGCACGGTCCTGTGAGGCAGGGACTAGTACCAGCTTTAGTTACACATGAGAGAATTAAGACTTGGGAAACTTTAAGTAACTCACCCACAGTTAGACAGCAAGAGGTAAAGTCCCAGATGCACCCCCTGGCTGGTGAGACTTCTCTGGTGCCTTTAAAATACAGAACTAGGGAATCCAACCTTAAACACTGATAGCAAATGCCCCACTAGATAATGTCAGTGAAATCTCAGCTGCCTCCTCTCTGACTGCTAGATGACATCCCCACTGACGGGTGGGAGCTGCTCTAGACACACTCAGTGGGCGCTCTCAGTCCCCAAACCCGAGGGCTTGGGTTAGACCAAGCTCGGGAGCAGAAGCACTCCCTCCCAAGCACAAACTCCCAAGCTGAGTTCAGAACCAATGGGTCCCTCAGTGGCCACCTTGGGCCAGGTGTCACCACCAGCCTTGAGTCAATCCTGTCTCACAGTGCCCAGGCCATGTGGGACACACAGCAGTGAAGCAGACACTGCTCTTCCCATGAGAGCCGTGAGGCACCGCGGAACTCACTCCCGATGTTTAAGTCACGGTGGGCTTCCAGGAGGTGGCAGTGAAGGACAAGAAGGGTTTCAAGTAGCGGTGAAGAAGCTGGGCAAGATAGATCATAGAAGGGAAGCAGCTCGCCCAGCTGGGTAGCACGGTGTTTTGGTTTTTTACCTGAGTGGTCTTTGTCAAGATGCCTCATTTCTCAAAACCTCAGTTTTGGAGATTCCTCAAAATGGATACAATAGGGTCTAACTTTCAGGTTATGATCAACATCAAATCTGGTGCTGGGCACACTGTAAGGCTCACTGATGACTCTTGCAGGTGACCTCAGGAGACCTCAACCTCCGGTGTCTTGGTGACCTAAGCTCTGGCTAGGACCTTGCTGTACTAACCTCCCTGTCTCCCCCACAGGGAGATCTCCCGAGACACTTGTTTGCCACACCCAGGCCTCCCCCAATTCAGAACAGATTCAACTGGCCTGTCTCTGCCCCACCTCGGTGAGGCACATCCCAGTTTCACTCAGAAGGAAAGGGAGAGAGGGAGGAGAAGACAGATAATAAAGAAGGAGCCACCCTTCCCCTCAGAGCAGCCACTGACCCCTGAACTTTCAGTGGTGTTGGCTCTTTTGTGTTCTGCAAGCTGCAGAGGGTAACTGCAGGCACAGAGTGGGGTCTACAGGGCCTCACCTACACACAAACGTCTAGAAGCTTCTGAGCATGCGCTTTTAAAGCAGGCAGCAGAGAAATACTAGGGAGGCAAAGGGTAGAGGGAGGATGGTCAGCCATCAACCCCCTGCTGATGGTGAGGCAGGAAGGGAGCATGAAGAGAGACCAATTAAACTCTTTCCTGAGATGCTAGAGGCCCGAATTTGGATCTAAAACCTAAATGCATAAGAGGAAGATTCTAGAATCTTCTCAGCACTCGTTTATTTCCTCTGGGGCTCACTGAGCATTATCAGCAATCATCTCATTTATTTGCTAGTGTTCATCACCCGCCTCCCCCACACCCTCTAATACACAAACTCCATCTTCTTCACTGATGAATCCCCAGGCCTGGGCCAGGGCCAGGCTCATAGGAGGAGCTGTTTCTGGGAGGGAGGAGGAGGGAAAGGAGCTGCAGGATGTGAAGCCATCTCCAGCAAGAAGTGCTGACCCCCTGGAGAGTGGCAGGATGGGGGGGGGGGAGGGTCATTCCTTGGGACTCAGCAGGAGATGGAAAGGAGCCAGAGGGTCTTACTCAGTCCACTTGCCTATTCTTCACATTGAAATATAATAGAAAAGGAAGTTTCAGAGGACTGGTGCAGAAGAGTCAACTTAACACATTTGGGGTAACTTTAATAGGAAATGGGTATACAGTAGGAAATGGGTATAAGTGCAAGAAAAGAATTATACATTTGTATTGCAATTTGTAAAAACAGCAGTCAGTTAAAGAAGAGCTGGACCATATTTTACCTTTGGGATGAATCAGGTAAATGTAAGTGTGCCAGCTCCCCCAAATGAAGTTAGGGGTTCAAAGTGATCATGTTTCAAATTCTAAGATTTTGTTGGGATTCCTAGAATTCTGTGGAAAAGTAGTCCTCAAATTTAACTAAAAAAATAAATAAATAAACAGGGCCCTCCCTGGTGGCGCAGTGGGTTAAAGCACAGCACTAAGAAGTTAAATCCTATGCATCAGTTCGATCCCCGCCTGCCCCAGAGGTGACCCACATGGCGCAGCAGACCTCTCCTGGCCTGCCGGCTACTCCCCTCAGCAGTGTACTTCGTCGATCTGCCTGTTCTGCTCCCCACTCTGTCTCTAGTAAAGTCTCTCACCGCCCCTGCACCTCTGGCTTATACCCCAGTTCTGTATGTATAAATAAATATATCTTTCAAAAAAAAAAACTTTAAAACTTTTGCATATTGGAAAGACAAATCCCCTATAACGGAAACCAGTCACCCATAGAAAGGGGACTATGGCCACTGTGTTATTAGATAAATAGCTCCTACAAGCCACTAAAAGCAACTTTGTACTCAACAGACTCATGGATAAAGGAAATTAGTCATAGAAGAAAAATCTAGTAGGAGGTAGTGCTATAGACGTTTAACCCACAGAAATGAACCTACAGAAGCAGCAAAAGATATTCATGGTAATAATCATGTGGAGCCCATTGGAAGTGGGATCTTCATGTTGTGAAATCATTTATTCATCAAAGTTGGTCAACAGCTAAAATGTGTCTGTCACAGACAAGGTACAGGACAGCGTGCATCCAAGAATTCACAGGGCTCACAATCCAGCCAGGGAGAAAAGAAGAAATTGGGAGGCTGCCTGGAGGAGGAAGGGGCAGAGGGTGAGAGCTCAAACTTCCCGGGAGAGAATCCCAAGTCCCACTGGAGTCCGACCCAAAGGCCTTACCAGCTCTCTCTCACCTTCTGCCCCACCCTGCCTGAGGGGCTCTGATCTCCCACTCCAGTCCTTGCCCTTTGCCTCACTGGCCTGGCTTCTCGTTGTCCAGAGAGGAGCCAGGAAGGAAGGGACACCCCAGACCATGATAAAAGGGCGCTTACACTCGGGGCGCTCAGGGGTTGAGCTATTTTCACTTCAGGTAACAGTTAAAAAGAGGCACGTTTTTGTCTTCACAGAAAATTCTAGAAGGGTTTTATCACATGGCCTTTGCACAGAGACCAATAAAAATGTACAGATGTCCTAAAGGGCCACCCCCTGAACTGGATGACAGAAAGGGTGGCAAGGTGCTCAGAAAACCATAGAAAGGAAGGGGCCAACCCCACCCCGCCAGCCTCTCCCACTCCCTAAAAGGAGGGAGAAGAGGAACAGAAAGTGGGGAGACGGGGAGAGTAGCTTGCAGGGCCACGGGCTGTCTGTCACCTTTTGGGACAGAGGTCAACTTGCTTCTGGAAGAACTGTAGAGCGGGGGTGGGGGGGGAACCCACCCCCTTTAAGAACTGGTGGAGGTAAACGAGGTTAAGGTTTCCAGGCTGACTGAGGGTGTTTTCAGTGAAGTGTACTGACCTCTTAGTGGTACAGCAGTCAGGACCTGGCAATGATTCTATCCCACTGGTGCTCTAGGCTGGGAAGAACCTGTTTTGATGCCAACACATGTGATAGGCCGTAGACTTTCTCTGCAGCACACTGAGTGTGCTCTGTTCGTCTTTCTACACTTACCCCGGAGCCCTCCAATGCATATTACAAGCAGGCGCCAGAGATTCAAAGTTCAGAGAAAAGAAAAAAGAGGCCCCCAAGCAGGCTCTTCGCCCAGACTACCCGGCAATGGCTGCAGCTCTAGGACGCCCCCTCCCGGTGGGGGAGAAGTGGCCCTGGCCAGAGTCATGGGACCTGAGTTCGGGCCCGAGGGTGGTCCCCCTTACCTACTGGCCCCAAATGGAAACTCAAATGCCTAGAATTGGGGGCCAAGGAAAGAACGCATCAGAGTGAAGGAGGTGGCGGCCCCGGTGAACAGGGAGCAACAGAGCAAGCACAGGCACCTGCTCTCCCCGCCCGTCGTTACCACCCCACGGGCCTTCGGCATGCGCCTGGCTGGAGCTGCCTGGCCAGACATTCTCGCTTTTCAAGAGAAGCCAGAGTTCTGGGTTTTTATGAGAAATCTGATTTTTAAATGCCGGCAGTAAATTTTTAAAACAATTTAAACACGACAAAACAAACAAAACACATCTGCAGACCAGATTTGGCTGATGGGCTGACTCCGTAGGCCCTCTGAGAGCAGCGTGAATGGGAAAGGCGTGCAGCTAGGGGGCCAGTGTCACAGAAGACAGGAAATCCTCTGGCAGAGGCAGACTGGGTCCAGGCATGCTCGCGGGTGACGGGAGTGCGGGAGGCAGGAGGCAGGGAGCCGCAGGAGAGGGCGTGGGGCTGGACAGAGCGCAGAGGCTCAGGGCCAAGGCCAGCTGGGACTTTTCTCTTGAAGTTAGTGGGCAAACAGGCTCGTCAAAGGAAACCAAAGAGAAATGAGATGATCAGAAATGCAGGCTGCGATTCCACTGGCAACTCCTCCGGCATCATCACCTCCTCCTTCTGGACTTCCTTGCAAACCACAGAAATAATGACCTGCAGACCTTGGCGTAAACAGCCCCAGAAGAATGTGACTCTGCCCTGTACACCAGCCACAGGTTTGTGCACTGTGAAGCCACGTGTGACAGTCACACCGCAGGGCCCCCGCTGCCCCTCAGTCAGCACCCCCAGCGTCCCTCGGTCAGCCATGGGCTATCAGCGCCCACTCCCTCATGCAGCTGCGACGGGCGGCAAGCTGCGCCTTCTCCAGCCCTGATCTCCAGTCCCTAGCTGCTTGTTGCTGACTTCTAGGATGGGACAAAGGGACGCCTGGCCACATTTCTGCCTATACCTACGGTAGCCCACAGGAGGGTCTCAGAGCAGGTGCAATTTGAGCAGATTGTTGTAAAGGTCCAGGAAGCAAGAAGAAAGGTCCTGTAACCAGCCGTGCACGCAGCAGAAGCCACCAGCTCAGACTCTGCATGTTCACAGACCAAGAGGTGCTTCTGGGTCCTCAGAAAGCTGAACCTCCTGTTCATTTTACAGACAAGGAAGCTGAGTTCCCATAAGGCGAAATACATGGCCGAGGTATGTGGTCATATGGGGGTGACTCTGTCATATGGGGGTGATTCTGAAGGATGAGGCACTGGTTTTGTGCAAAAACAACTCAGTTCACTGCGATGCCGAGATGCCCAATCCTAAAATACACTTGGTACTAAATGCAACCTTTCAACAAACGTCAGTTTCCAGCTGTAGCAAAATGGAGCTTTAAAAAGAAGTAGAAGAGCTAAGTAGAGCACATTAAGAAAACTAAACATGCTAAGGTCACAGTTTTAGGGGGTGATTACTTACTGGATAAAAGCAGCCTTTATTTTTATCGAACAGGTTTCACCACATGGTTCTCTTAAGTCAGGGAGCAGCATGGTTTTTCTATCTAGGTCACTGATACTACAACAATTGATTGGAGGACTACATAAATAAAATACCTTTAAGTATGATTTATTTCATTTTACTATGTTCTAGAGGTCAACTACTAATTGAATTAAGATGGGAAACAATTCCATGCAATAAATGAACCAAAAATAGAGAAAAGTGAAACAGAATCCAATCAAGAGGAACCAAGGTCTGACGCTGAATTCCCTTTTACTATTGACCCAAATTGAGAGGGAAAGGCCGGTCACCCCCTCGATACAAAGCCCCGGCTTTCAGGGAGCCATGGACCCAAATTCCATATATTAGGTGGCTGCTGAGGACCCAAGGTGTTTTCCCATGAGGAGACTAGAATAGTAAAGCAGGTGTGAGGTTAACCAGGCACACCCCACAGCCCAGATCCCCAAAAGGAAGCTGCCCCACACCTGTACACCTGAGGGTCAGCTTGCTCATCCATCACCCCCACCATTCCAGTATCACTGTCCTCTCCCCCACCTCCGGGGCTGCTGTCAGCCCTCTGGTCAGGCCAGTGGATGCGCCTTCCCTTGGCCATCTCTTCCACTCTTAGGACTGCCAGAAGCTCCTGCATAGGCAGGTATCTGACGCAGTCACTGCGGGTACAAGATGAGGCAACATGGGGGGTGAATCTGATGGCCCAGGAGCAAGAAGGGGAAGACGGGTATTGGCCTGAGCAGAGACACCAGCCTTGCTCCTCCTTCCAGTTCCTACTCCAGCCTGCAAGAGGCCAAGTGCATGCTCCTGTCCTTAGGTGGTCATGGGAATATATTCTTAAGTGAAATCTTTAACTTGAGACATCTCAAGGGGGTTTCTATATCTTCAAACTCAAGGAAACTTGCCCAGAACGTCAGGCACTAAACTCTCCTTTGTCCCGGTTTCTCAAGCTAATCTTCCAAGCTTTGACCCAAGCTCACAGATTCACGATCAGGAGGGGCTCTGACTGATGGTCTCTGAAAGGACACACAGGGCCATCAAAGCGCACCCCCTTGACTAGCTGTGCACCCACTGTGACTCGAGGTGGACCCCCAGCCCGGTCTCCCCAAACTCTGACAATGCAGTCATAATAAAAAAGCAACCCAAAGGTGAATTTACTTTTCCCAACACTTGAGGTTTGCAGTGAACCCTGGCTTCCATCCAAGGGGTAAGTCAGCCTCTGAACGAGGCCCCAGGGAACGAGCTGATGGAATCCTTATGTTGCATTCTTTTTTCCTGCCCAAAGAGCAGATGTGCACTTTATCAGATGCCTCTTTATCATCTCAAATTATCCTACTAAATTGGAAACTTTATGGGTGGAATAACGGCCAGGCCTGCATGGTTCCTGTGCCACGGCCCTCCTGCCTCCCAGCTGCTAAGTTCGCCCAGACGCCATGGCCAGTGCTGTCCACGCTGTCGGGGGCTTGAGGAGTTTGGGCTCAGCACTCCAGGGGCTCAGCGGCACGGCACCTTTAGCCCCGAGTTCTCCCTTGTTTCTGCTACTTGTCCTCACCTTCTCCTTTCAGAACAAGCCTCTGGCTTATTTAGGCACCTCCCTGAAGCCCAGTTCCAGAACAACCAGGAGTCTTTCCCTAGTTCTTCTTCCTCCCAGAACGGGACCGTGCTGTGAGTTCTCCTAAAGGCCTCTCTGAAGCTTTTATCTCTGATGCTATTTCCCTGCCTCCCCAGGTCCATTCAGGTGGACCCCCAACGCCATCCCATCCCCAGGGACGGCGGGAATTCCCACCAGGGCTGGCTGCTGCCACCAGGGCCTTCCCTTCCGGTGTGGCTTCTGCCGGAGGGGCACCCTCTGGGAGGCCGATGTACCCCCAGCGGGGGCTTTTGACCCCAGGTCCCTCCACCGGCCCCATTCTTACGGAACTCCCAAAGTATACACTAATCACTTCCGTGATCAAACTGTCTCCTTAGTGGCAGGAGAGAAGGGGGTACTGCTATAGCCTGGGTGCTGAGCACAGAAGAGGTTACCAGTTAGCAACTGTTACTTGAAGGCAACAGAGAGGAAGGAAACATGACTCTAATCATGAAGTCAGTTTTAGCGGGTTGGCAGAGCTGTGGAGACACAGGGGACAGTGTAGGACACCCCAAATCAGAGCTCCACACAAAATGACCAGGCGCCAGCCATGGGCTAACATGCCCCGAATGGTTTGGAAAAGACCTAAGGACCACCTTTGCCACCTGCGCTTCAGTTCAAGGGCCTTGGAAAAGACACCTTTGCAGACACTCCCTGTAAGGCCATCTGGGCACCCCCCAACTGGAAGGTCCACCCCCGAGCTGAAGCATTTCTGTCCTTGCTGGCACCCACTCCCGGCTGGGGGCTGACACATCATAAACAGTCTGAACCGCAACCTGTTCTCAGAGAAGAGGAGCAGGCAAACAAGGAGACAGCCCCTCCACGCGACGCGAGAATGAGCCCCAGGGCTCGGGCACCGTTCTCGTACCCAGCCTGATGCTGGAGGTAAAGAGCGGGAGGGGGAGACCAAACGCGGCACGGCTGTGGACAGTCTGGTGGCCAGACAACCTGGGGTGCGGGGGGCTTGATGGGACGAGGCCCACAAGGGCAGTAGTCTGGAGACCAAGTCTTCACAGCTCAAGCGAACAGCGTTAATGGCGATGCCAGGATTTGTTCCTAAAAGCCACGGTGTGTAGAGGACAGAGGCTGCGCCTCCTGGTCTTGGTTCTGTCCATGATGAGTTGTATGTTCCAAGACCTCTCTGAACCTCAGCTTTTACCTTTCTAAGTACTGACAATAAAGACCACATAGAGGTATACTATGAAGAGTAAATGAGATCACGTATATAGAGTATTTAAATGAGATCACATATATAAGCGATGTAATTAGCACAGAACACATGCTAGTTGTTATATTTTCTTGTTGCATCTAACCCCGTTCTCAGCACTCTCTTTGGCCAACTGTGGAGGGCTGGACTCCAGAGGACTAGGGAAGTCTGTGCGGGGGGCTCAGAGATTTCAGGTCACGTTGGTGCAGGCCCAGCTCCAGAAGCCCAGGCAGCTGCTGGCAGAGCTCTGCAATGAAGAAGACTTCCAAGGCCCTGTGGGAGGCGGAGTCCGAAACACAGCAGTGGACCAGAGAATGGGCGGGACAGAGGGCTGGCAAAGGGGTTGCCGCGGTGGCTCTCACTTATCAAGAACCACCAGGTGTCAGGCCCTGAGATACGTGCTTTGCCTCTCACACCTTTGCAACCTCCCCTGCAAGACAGGTATTTTATTCCATTTTACTAATAAGGAATGAGTCACCCTAAATCCCACAGCTAACAACACCAGGCCAGACCTGCCCGACACCACCACCTTCACGAGATGCTCAGTCAGTAAACCCAAAAATACCAAGTGTGATGCTTAGGGAAAATAAGTTACTGAGAACCCTGGACACCCCCTCCTCCATAGCTCTTGAGGATGGAGATTGCCTCTTGCCCCTCGCCAGCTTTCCAGCGGGGCCGCAGCAGCAGAGACCAGGGGGCTTGCAGAGTCGGCACCGCATGATGTGGGAGGGCGGCCTGTGCTCATCTCGGAGAGCAGGCCACTGTTCTGCTACAAGACGGAACAGAGAGCCACCCACTGCCCCATGTGTCATATGGACACTTGTCACTTAGCAGCACACAGCCCCAATTTTAAAAAAAAGGAATGAAATGATGAAGCTTGGGGGGTGTCTCCCTGGGAGCAGGCCAAGAGGACCACTTCAAACAGGCCACACACAGTGCTCTCAAGAGACCCAAAGGTAAACATGTGCTGGGAAAGGAGATATGCTGGGTCTCTCTTAAGACAAGCCTGGGAAGGCAGAGCTCGACCCCCCGACCGCACACGTGAGCACCCCACAGTAGGCAGTAGCCCCATGTTCCTCAATTTAGCCCCTCGAGGCCCGCTGGCCTTCAGTTCTCGGCGTTTCTCCAACCAGAGACAACAGAGCTCAAATCAAGAGCTGGAACTGGCTTGTAATTTCTGAAAATGCAGCTCATAGGCACTTTACTCAGAGCGGCATGCAGGACCGGGGAAGGCAGCGAGTGCCACTGCCTGTCAAGGACAGGACAGGACAGGACTCACGTAACCGAGCACCTGGCGGGGCTCAGGGCTCAGCCCGAGGCCCAGACACGGGGAGCAAGTTACCCCAACTGCTGTCTCTGAGTCTCCTTCTTACTTAGTATCTGGAACTTGGAAGACAAACCTCTGGGCTTCTGCCGAGCCCTACGCAGGTGGCAGCGGAGGAAGCAAGGACTCAGAGCAAGGCTGGTTTCTTAAATAGAGATGGACGTGGCCCAGGGACTCAGAATAGACAACGGGGAAACATCAGCTGCATCGGGGCCAGTAGGTAATTAAAACCATTTCCCCTTTCAGCGTCCTCGTCACAAAGATCAAGAAATCAGATCCATTATCCGGATGGAAATAACAGCAAGGCGAGATTTCCTCTCCAGGTTTTTGGACAATTGCAAAAAAAAATGAGAGTGTTCCACGGTGGCTTCCTGAACTCTTCAGGGAAGAAACAAACAAACAAGAAGTCCAAAACGTGGGTGCACGGGCTTCTCCTCCACATTCTGTGCGTTAAGCGCAGGGAAGGCCAAGAACTCAGAAATGGGCCGTGGGCTCTGCACTGTCACCGGCGGCGGGTGCAGCCAGGCGAGAGAGTGTGTGTGCGTGCGTGTGTGTCTGTGTGTGTCCCTCTAAGTACTTCCTTCACGACACAGCTAATCCGATTAGCAGCTTTAGGAAACTCTGCAATGTTAATTCAAGGGCCCCATTCATTGCACAGCTTGGCCCATGCCTGCCCAGAACTCCCATTCTTCTCACTGCAAATAAAATGCACACAGAAGGACTTTCTCTCCCTGAAGAATGCGCTCTTGCCTCCTGCCCCCACCCCATCCGAAAAGCTGCTGCCACTTCCTCCAGCCGCTCCCATGGCAGGGAACCGGCGGTTCAAAATGGGGGGTTGGGGGTGACTGCACTCTCTCCCTCTCAAGCATAGAGTAAGGCTAATTTTAACAGCAGTCACCCCAGGTGGCCTCCCCAGCTGGCAGCTGTGCAGAGCACACGGGTCACTAGTATGTCCCAGGTAGAGGGCCCTGGATGGGTCACTAACTTTCTCTGGGCCTTCATTGCTCTTACAGTAGAAGGGGGAATTGGGTTGAGAGTGTGGCTGAGACAGAGACTGGAAGGAAGAAACCTTGGGCCTGTACAGACACAGGTCACTGCGTTTGGCTGCAGAACAAGAGGAGAGAGAGGAGCTGGATGTGGAGGTCGTGGGTAGGGCTTGGGGCCTAGAGGGTCAGGCTAAACGTTTCTGATAAGTGATGGGGGGCCCTGAAGATTTACAGGGCGCATCATCGTGTTAGTTTCTAGGGGGTGGGGGGCATCACAAATGATCCCGTTCAGTGGCTTATTACCTCAGAAGTGTCTCACAGTCTGAAATGCAGGGGACAGCAGTGTCCTGCTTCCTTGGAGGGCTCTAGGCAGCCCGCGAGGCTTCCCGGCCTCTTCCCACCTTGGGGCGGCGGCCCCTGGCTCACAGCCGCAGCCCTCCAATCTCTGTGTCCCTTCGCCCAGTGCTCCTGTCCGAGCCCATGTCCTCTCCAATTCTAAGGATTTAGGGCCAGGCTATTTCCAGGGTGATCTCATCTCCAAATCTTTAACTAATTACATCTGTAAAACTCAATTTCCAAATAAGGTCACATGTTGAGGTTCCAAGTGGACTTGAATTTGGGGGGCTCCTGTTCACTCCAATGGTTGTAAGGTCAGGGCCAGGAAGCTAATTGGAAGCAGGAAACACTAGCGGGACTAGAGGCCTGGAGATTAAGTGGAACTAATCAGCAGACTCTGGAGCCCCTAAATGAACAGCTCGGTGCTCTCTGCTAGGGCCCTAGAACCCTCAGTGACTCTTTTTTCTGGCTGGGATAGCTCCCTGATTGGGTGTGTGAGCCAGCCCAGCAGAGTCTTTGCTACCTACTGCCCAGAAAGACTTCCTCAGGGTTCTGATGGAGCTCTGCTGGGTCTCCCGCTGGCAACATGGGGAGCTGGTGGGCACTGTGGAGGAGACACAGCCTGGGCTGTGGGAACCTGGTTTCTGCTGCCGAGAGTATGTGAGACACAGCGAAAGGAAGCAGACTAGTCACTCCTGGGGCCAGGGCGCCGCTCCACTCTGGAGACAGCCCCAAATTCACAGTCACCCTCCTGGGACTCAGACCCGGCCCCCCGACTGCGACCAAAAAAAGCAGAGCACTTACTGGAGCCTACAAAGGCTTACCCTGTGTCTAAGAACATACCTGTTCACACACATGGACGGAGAAGAGGGGTAAAAGCGTGTTTCCTTATTCAGTAATTAATTTTTGTAATCAAAGCAAAAGTGTAAAACTCCAGTGGCTCACTTGCTCACAGAAGCGCTGGTTTAAATAAGGAAAAAATATAGAAAAAAGGGGGAAGCATGACCCTCCGCACAAAATGAGTTTTACAAGTGGTGGCAGAGTTGAACCACAACCACCATTAGTTGTGAAAAGCCACCATGTGAGCGGAGAAAGGCATCCAGGATGTGGGGCAGGTGAAAGGCAGGGCCCTCGAGCAGCAGACAGAATCCTCTCCGCCTTTTAAAAGGACACGAGAGCCCCAGCACAGGGAGGCTGCAGGGACCCGCCAGCAGGTGACATGAGCTCCTGGGGCTTCACTTTCTGGCTACGATATTGAGTGATTGGACTTTTTATTTTTAAGCAACCTGCAGAATTAGTTTCATCAGCAAAAACAATAAAACATATTCCCATTCTGAAAATTAAACAACTCTTCTACATCATTGCAAAGTACTATTGGCCCTGAGAGGAAAGAGATCAGCATAATGCTCACTGCCCTGTGAGAAGGCAGTGGGGGAAGAACACCAAGCTCCAGGAGAAAACTGCAGCCTTACCAAGTTCAAGGGTCTGAGGCCAAGCTCCAGCACTCCCTCCAGCTCTCACAAATGCCCCCATTCTCCACTCTAAATTTAAATCCTCCCAGGTCAGTGCTCTTTATTTATTTATTTATTTATTTATTTATTTATTTATTTGTTTGTTTGTTTGTTTGTTTGTTTGTTTGTTTGTTTATTTATCCATTTATTTATCTATTCATTTATTATTTATTTATTTATTTATTTATCCATTTATTTATCTATTCATTTATTATTTATTTATTTATTTATTTATTTATTTATGCGTACAGAATTGGGGTACAGGCCAGAGGTGCAGGGTTGAGGAGAGGCTTCACCAGAGTCAGAGTGGGGAGCAGAATAGGCAGCTCGACAAAGGACACTGCTGAGGGGAGCAGCGTGCGGGTCAGGAGAGATCTGCCGCACCATGAGGGTCAGCTCTGGGGCTGGGGATTGAACTTGCACTGAAGCGGCTGCAACCACCTTGCAGTGCTGTGTTCTAACCCATTGTACCACCAGGGAGGGCCCGCTCAGCGCTCTTTTGGCAAATATAGCTGAAGGTAATGAGAAAGACGCAGAGTGGCTACTAACTGTGCATTTATCACATGCCAGATACTGTGCTAAGAACTTCCCATATATTCTTCCCCTTTTTCCTCACCTTCCCCTGAGGTTTGGATTCTTATTTTTCCATTGAACAGATGGAGAAACTGAGGCCCAACTCCAAGATTAAAGCCCAGACAGTCGGATGCCAAAGCCCTGACTTGTGACCAGCTCTGCAAATACCCTTCAAAGAGCAAAGCTGACAGGCACTGGGGTCTCTTAAGCCCCTGGTTGTGGTCCAGGGCCTGCCAGTCTCTGGCTGTCTCTTCCTTCTCTCCCCTCCACCAATGTAGGTCAGTACCTTCCAGCAGGTACTTGGCCACCCCTGGGTTTTCCAACATCAGATCTTATAGAGATTCTGTCCCTCTCACAGCTCACAGGGGAGAAGGAATGAGAAAACAGATACTCAAGCTCTTAGGCCATGAGGCTAACCATGCTGGCTTTGGACAGTGCCATGAGGGTGGTGACAGCTGAGTAGTTAGGCTTCCCCTTACTGCACCCTCAGGGAGCCTTCTGCACAGGGAACTTAGCAGTGCTGGGCATACCACTGGCACTGGACTGGCCATGCCTAGCCTCTCCCTGGGGTCTTTGACAAGCATTTGCCAAGCCCGGTCCCCAAGCTGTGCCATGAGAGGTCTCCCAAGGACAGTGAAGGACAGCTGATGGGGGTGGCCTTGAGCCTTCATGATGGTGGATGGGCAGAGGGTGTGAGTGAGGTCCCCAAGCCAGAGAGCCCAAGTCCCCAAAATGATGCTGGAGCTGGCAAGATTACCAGCCCTGCTTTCCAGGCCAGCCTGTGCCCGGGCAGAGGATAAACGGTATGACCATCTTTAAAGACTGTTTGACTGTATCTAAAGCTAAACTCGCGTATGCTCTGTGATCTCTGGTAAACATCCAGTGGAAACCAAAGCTCATGCCCACTGAGAGACGTGCACGAGAATGTCAGCCCGGTCTTGTTTACCACAGCCCCAAACTATAAACTGTCCAAAGAGAACGAATACACTAAAGACCTCTCACACAAAAGAAGATACACACAACACACAGTGCCATGAAGGGGAACGAACTTCTGCTTCACACAACAGCATGGAGGAACTTCACAACCTTGAAGCCGAGAAGTCACACACTACACAATACATGCCATGAGGCGCCACGCGAATCAGGAGTTTTGGGTGTGAATGAAGTCACACTAGAGGGTACAGTGAGGTGGGTTATTGCTTGGAAGAGGGCCTAATGAATTCTCTGGGATTCTGCAAATATCCCATACCTTGGTCTGGGGTGAAGATCTGTGGGTGTGCAAAGTTAAAATAAGATTCTAGGCCCTCCCTGGTGGCGCAATGGGTTAAAGCACTGCACTAAGAAGCTTAAGCCACTTCCACATGAGTTCGATCCCAGCCTGCCCCGGAGGTGACCACATGGCAAGGCAGACCTCTCCTGACCCGCCCGCTGCTCTCCTCAGCAGTGTACTTCGTCGATCTGCCTGTTCTGCTCCCCACTCTGTGTCTGGTGAATCCTCTCACCCTCTGCATCTCTGGCCTGTATCCCAGTTCTGTATGAATAAATAAAAAAAATCTTTAAAATAAATAAATAAATAAATTTCTAACCACATAAAGATTATAGTGAGGTCAACTTCTCTAGGCTTCTAAGAATTTGGGTCAAGAGTAGAATTAGATGGAGTGGTAGAATTAGGAAGCAAGATTTCCTTCGGCTAGAGCTCAGTTAAGTTTGTGTATATACTGGTGTGGAGATAACATGATTTGTCAAATCCATTTAAAACTGGAGTAAACCATAAAGACGCGTCTGAAATAGCTAAGAGATGATAGGCCCAGACCTGGCACAGAAAGCAGTGCTGAGGCGCTTCAACGCTCTCCCTTCCTCCCAGCCGCTGGCAGTGGGGTCCCTCTCCTTCCTGGGCTTCTTGTGTTACCCTTGGCCCTCCGCTTCTGTGGGGGGCTTGCAGCTGCTCACATTCCTCATGGGCCATCACATGTCCCCATTCTCTGCACATTCCCACCCGCCCCTCTGGCAGACACCTTCACCGCCTTCCCTCGCGAATGCTAGGGAGCATCTCCCCACCACAGTCCATGCTCCCCACCGTACCTCTGTTCCCCTTCATCCTTCCTGTCTTTGGCTTCCCTGCACCTGTCTTTCCTCAGTTCTTCACAGAAACTCCTATCCATCCCCCAAGACACAAGGCCAGATGCCCAGGGCTAACCTAGGGAGGCTTCTCTTCACTTCTACTTTTCTCTACCCCGACACTCTTCGTTCATACACCACTTGCTGTGAGGAATTATAGTCGCTCCATTTCAGTCTCATTCCTCTAGCACCCGTGTGCTGACGTCTGCCACGACCCAAAGTCCTGCTTGTGCCAACACCGGGCGAGCCCGTCCCCTGTGGCGTCGAGTCTCCCCAGGCCCTGTGGAGTGCAGGTCAGCATCATGTCCACTTGTCAGACAGAAAAGCTGAACTGTGTGGAGGTGCTAGAGAGCTTATTGCTAAACCTTCAAAGTCCTCTCAACACCAGTGTGAACAGGGTGGGTCCTGGCAGGCAGAGATCACATCTTTTTCTTCCTCCTCTCACCAGGAGTACACTTGGGGCCACACCCCCAGCAGAGGTACCATTCCAGTTATGCAAGATGAAGACGTTCTGGACACCTGCTGCCCTGCACTGGGACTATAATTTATGATACCTCTTATATACCTCAGCACTTATAAGAAGATATAGCTCATGTTGTTCTTATTGTAACTAATACAACAAAAAACTTGTAGAGAACAGATGGGATGGTGGGAAGAAGGGCTGCAAGACAGCAGGGACAACGTCACATCAGGCACCCAAGAATAAGCCATCATCAGCCACACCAGGTCTCAGCCCAACAGCTCAGCCCCCAGGCTCCTGAGCACCGGGCCGCCCACACTGTGGCGTCTGAGCCCAGCGAGCAGGGAGGTGAGGACACGAGAGACCAATCCTACCACTATTCACCCCTCCTGGAGGCCAGGAGGGAGAAAAGAAGAGCACCCAAAGTATGGAGCCCCACCCATGATTCTTGGCCCTGATTTTCCTGGATTTTCACCTGGGTTGACCCCAAACAAGACACAAAGCCAGGGGCAAACATCTTCCCCAGGCTGGTCATGATTAGCCTTAGCATCAGACAGGCACTATGGTGGGGCCCACACAGGCTTTTCTCCAGTTGAGCAGTGCTGGATGCTGGAGTCAGGGTCCCAGACAACCTCCACCCAAGGGTTCAAGCCTGAACCCTTGAAGCTCAAACCTTAGCCTTCCAGTATAGAGGCAAGGGGGTGGTTCTTAGAAGGACCAGAAAACTTGGAGGCCCTGGACTCACCGCTGGCAGTAGTTTCCACAGACTGGTGGGCAGTGCACTGACAGGTGGGACACGAATGACCAGGGAGTGTCAGATCCCCCCTCCTCTGGGGTGGGGGAGGGGACAGTCTTACCTGTGCCATGTCCCTCTTTCTCCACTGACTGCTTGATCCAGTCTTCTGCCTTGTCGATGTGAAATAACTTCAGGTCATCTTCATCTAAGGCAATGTCTCCCCAGAAGACAGCTGGGGGGAAACATAAATAGGTTCATTTAAGCTGGAGATCAAGATTTGAGTTTGCGGATTTGGATTTGGGTAGCAAACTCTAGAAAGAACAGCTTATCCGATGAAATCTCTTCTGAATCTACGAGATGGAGTTGGTAGAGAGGGAGGACTCACACAATAATTCTATGCGCCAAAGCCGGGGCCGGCCACCACGAAAGCAAGGGGCCTGCAAAGTATTTTGAATGATCAGTGTCTCACTTGACCTGTAGCTAGTCCTAGGCAAAATCCCCACAGACGGACAGCGAGTTCTCTTTTCCTCAGAGCTCCCGGGATATAAAAGAAAACACACAAGGTGATAGATGATCCACGTGTTCACAGTATGTGCTGTTCTTCCCTGGGGGAAGAGTCTATTTCCATGCCCCACTGATGCCAAGTTCTGCCCCCTACCGGGGCTGGCCCCAACACCACTTGGTAAGTACGAGACGGTCCACAGAGCTGTAGCCCCAGCACAAAGACCCCCAGCAGCAACCTGTGATAAAGGTGAGGAACAGATGTTTTCACAGTATGACCCCCGAGGGGTGACTGACCGCCAGCACCCAGCCCAGGGCTGCCCCTACCCACAGCTGCCACCAGAGGGCACAGGCCCTCCTCCTGGAGCTCTCCCCCAGGACCTCATGGCTGCCACTCAATCTACACCATCTCAGAAGCAGTTAGCCTCTTCCTCCCACCCCAGCCTGCTCGCCCAGCCCCTGGTCCTGGGGGTTCCCTGCCATGGGGTGTGGATCCCACACTCTGCCCTTCTGCTAGACAGACCCTGTGCCAGGATCCCAAAGATACTTCCTGTGAGGGTCCCTCAAAGACCCTGTCCTGAAGGCTGCCTGCCCGCTAATGAGAGGACACCAGCCAGGAATGATGCTCATTACGGCTCTGTGTCCTGCAAGCGTCCTATATATACCAGGCTCAGCTACTGGCTTCAAAGCTGGGTGAAGGGCAGCCCAGGACAGAGGTCCAGGATCAGGAAGTCACTATCCCATCCCTCAGCCATGAGCCTTCCGGGCAGGAGACCGCAGAATTTGTTCAGTCAGGCAGCAAGCAATTTGGCAGAGTCCAAACTCAAGGCCAGGACCATCCTCCTTCCACGCTAGTGTGAACTTGCAAAGGAGCACTCCAATGTCTATGCATCTAGGGGCCCTGTCCCAAGGTGGGAAAAGCTGGCTTTTGACATTCCAAACAAGCTGGAAGCAACTGTGGAGAGTCTGAAGCCGGGCTCCTGTCCCAACTTGCTCTTCCCAACATAGTTCCTTCAAGACTCTCAGCCAGAGCCCTGGTGAAGAACGAAAGAAAACCAGGTTTGCTGGGAGGTAGGGAAGGTACACTGGGACTCCCCAGAGGTAACAGGTCAGGTCACACAACACTGACAGCAGACTGGGAATCAGTGAAGCATGCAGGGAGAGATGGCACAGGCCTCTGGCCAGCTCACATCCTGATGGGGCTCCATCTGCACCCCATCTGTGAGTTAAACAAAACTCACACATCATGGAGTTACAGAGGGAGCCCGCTTCTGAAACAGCCTTCCCTCTCAGCCAGCCGGAGCCCATGTCTCCCGTCCTTTCAAAGATAATTCCTGCTGGCTTCTGCTAAAGGGCCCAGAGTGCAGTGGGTCCAGAAGGCCTGAAGGAGGTTCTACCACACCTGAGCCATCCTGAGCAATGAGGCTATCCTCTAGACACCTGCCACTCCACAGAGCTTCTCTGTGTCACCATCACAACTGACGCTAATGAATATTCGGGGAGGGGGGTGTCGGCCTCAGCACGCAGCTCACAGTGAACACAAGAAGTGTTAGTTGCATGAACACTGGAGGAAGCCAGAGGCCACAGCAGACTGCCCTTGGGCTCTCCTTCACCCAGGGTCATTTACACCTTGACAGAGAAGAGAGGTTGTTCCCCTGTGAGGATGGCTGCCCTTCATCCATAGGCTAAGAGCACATCAGGACACGAGGATGGGCTATGAGCTGTCGATGCTGTGAGAGACAATCCCAGGCCAGTCTCCAAACAAGAGCAAAATGTATCTTGCACAAAAATTGGGTTGAAAATCTTCCCTGGTTGGGCGGCCACCATCAAACAAGGCCCCGAGGTGCCATTAGAAGGCCTGTTTATGTGGACAAGGGTTTTGACTCCTGTGTGCATGACAGTATCCCCAGGACCCACAGCAGTGTGTGAGTCCATGCTGGAATCTAGAATACATGCAGAAAATATTTATTAACAAACCATGAAAGGACAGTGTGTTCTAGATTCTACTTGTGTAAGTGCAATGTCCAACACAGGCCATAGTACTTCCCAGACATTAACCATGTCTTTGTCCTTTTGAAAAGATATCAGATATCAGAAAACATTAATTTTTGATAGTAGACAGTCTTGTTTCCAGCATACATTCTTCCATGACAGCCCCACTGAGGAGGAAGGGAAGGAAGAGGGCGTGACCTGGGGGGAGGGGGCTCCCATCAAATAGGAAAGAGGAGGGGAGGAAGACCTCCATGTCGAAGGATAAGAGGAGGGCTGAGGGAGCCTGGGCACATCTCTGAGCCCACTCGCCAAGTCAGTGATAACAGGAAGATAGCAAATGCTCTTCAGATACGAGTGGGACCTCATATATATCGTCTTAAGTGATTTTTACAGAACCCAAGTAGGCAAGTGTTCTTAGCCCCACAAAGCAAGGGCCATTGAGTTTAATAACTTGTTTCACAGCAACAAATATGGAGTGAAGGTCATCAGTGGACTGCGGTCATTGCGATCATATAATCAGACAACACCATGAGTGACCTCCAGTAGTCAGATGGCATTCTAAGGTCCATGGCCCCAGCATATAAGGGAGATATCAAAATGATTCTGTCGTTAATCAAGCATAAAAGGTATAGAACTAGCTGAGAAGATCTTTTAAAATGTTCAAAGCAAAAAGATGCAAAACTGGATCAAATGAACGTGTGGTTCTGGGAAGTAAATAGACAAAGCTGGGTAAAATGTAACTTTAATCTGGGGACCCCAGCTGTGAGACCACCCATGGGGGGGGGCCCACAATGATGCAATTCTAAATAGAACTCAGGAGCCTCTGTCATCCAGAAAACTGTTAACAGAAATGACAACCCCAAAAATTACTAGGAGGATAAGCTTTAAATAATTTGAGAAGATCCTAGGAATTACCTTTTAATACAATGAATTTAGAAATCTAACTATTAGTGGATTTAGGAGTATCAAGCCCTTACTATTGATTCTTGTGTTAAGTTGGAAAGAATTTAAATTTTCAGAGTAACTACTGGGTCTTGTGACCTCAATTTAAAAAATACAATTTAAGTGATATATATTTAGACGTGTGACTTTAACTTGAAATCTTTCCAAGCTTTTGAATGGCATTGGCAAATGTTTTAAAGGATCCAAGATTGACCATATTCACAAGTTTTATTATTTGATTCATAAGAGTTATTTAAGGATTAAGGAGAGATGGTTTGTTAATTAGATAAATGAACTAGTTAAGGAGGGAAGTGAATACATCCAAGTAACCTATATAATATATATGTGTGTACATACACACACACACACACACACACACACACAAACGTAATACATGATATACTTGTATACATACAGTATAAGAATTGAAAATTTAAATCTGGCTTATGAGAATTTAAATTGCAAAAGCCCCCTTTTAACTTTTAGCAGTTGTAAAACTTGCTAGATACTTAAATTTGGATTTAAAAACTTAAAAGAGAAGCATATTATATTACTAAACTGCTCATTTTTTCCAAATTAACATGCAGGTTTGACATACTTTGATCAAAATCTTAATAACTGTATTATTGATAAAGTGATATGAAGGTTCATGTGCAGGCTGACGTGACAGCAGTCAAGAAACAGAGTACCAAAGAGGCTAGAAAAGACTGGATGTCAAGGTATGTTACAATACTACAATCACCCTAAAGCACAGAAGAGTCCAGAAGCATCTTTAGAATAAAGGAAATTCATGTATCACAAATTTGTGGAAAGAGAAGGACTAATGAATGAAATAT
This sequence comes from Condylura cristata, assembly GCF_000260355.1. Classification (NCBI taxonomy): domain Eukaryota; kingdom Metazoa; phylum Chordata; class Mammalia; order Eulipotyphla; family Talpidae; genus Condylura; species Condylura cristata. The sequence continues at coordinate 20,936,372 of NW_004567112.1, read as the reverse complement.
ATTGAGATAAATTGGCAAGGCATTGGAGGAAATATCAGTTTAGCCTGAAACCTCACACTATACACCAAAATAAATTCCAAATAAATAGAGGAAACTTAGAAATTAAGCTGATGAATTGAACAATATTTAGAAATCAAATTATTTCTAATTCTATACATTCAAAACACAGAGCTATTGAGCTCTCACCAAAAGGCAACACACAGCCCATGGCAGCCTCCTGAGAGAAGGTTCTCAAAGGATTCCTTTCACCTAGGGACCTTCTTCTACCACCAATCACATAAGCAACATCAACACTGTCTTAGGGTTTGAAATACAAAGCCCATCCCATTCAGTAGAAATACAAGGCCCACCCCGTTCTGCTGTGTCAGAAGCTGCCTGTGAACAAGATCCCCAGGTATAACATGTGCACCTAAAGTATGGGAAGCAGTGAGCCAAGGCACCAGGGACTTTGCCCCATCAAACACGCCCCTGTGGTCACACTCCTCTGGTCCTCTCTGTCTGTCATAGCTCAACTAAAAGGTCAAGCAAAGCAATGCTTCATAAACACAGAACTTGGGTGCCTAGGCCTTAGAAAGCATCTAAAAGGCACATCCATGAAAATGTCCTCTGCTCATGTCTTGGGCTTCACCCCACCAAGCCCCCAGTAGGACTCCAAGGGGGCTGTCACCAAGTGGTAGCATTTTGTGAACCTCTGGCTGGTAACTCTCAGGAACAGGATATGAAATACAATCAGAAAACAGAAATCTCTATGAAGTAGTCAAAGCTAATAGGTAATATATTTGAAAATATGAAAGGAGACTGATTTTTTTTAAGATTTATTTATTTATGCATACAAGAACTAGAGAACAGGCCAGAGGTAGGGGGGTGGGTGGTGGTGAGAGGATTCATGACAGACAGAGTGGGGAGAAGAACAGATTGAAATACACTGCTGAAGGGAGCAGTGGGCGGGTCAGGAGAGGTCTGCTGCGCCATGTGGGCCAGCCCCCAGGCCAGGGATTGAACTCATGCCGTACTGCAGTAGCTGTGGATAGCTTCATAGTGCTGCCCTTTAACCCATGTGCCACCAGGGAAATCTCAGGAAACTGATTTTAATGAAATGCTTTCTAATAGTATCCTAATTAGTGCTGCACTGGCCGAGGAAGGAGAGAGCTTGGACTTGCAATGTTTGCTGATGTCCCTGGTGTAAATACCCCCATTGTGGCTGATTTCAAGTTGGGGAGAGGTGTGTAGCATCAGCTCTCATCACTAGGTAAGAGCCAGCTCCAACCCTCAAGTGTGACAAGAGCAATAAATATATGTAAAATATCTAACAGTTTCTAAAGTTGTTTCTCACCTGAAACCTCAAAGTTGCAGAAGATGATCATACTGAAATCTTGCAGGGAGAAGTCCCTCACCCCAGGACTCACATGACAAGGCATCTTGACCCCATCTGAGCCTGCCCCCACCAAGCCAATTCTTCTCAAAGTTCCACATATTAAGAATTTGATGACAAATGCTGTGTTAAACTGCTTTCTTTGCTGCAAGACATGGAGCCTTTATATTCTAACAAGTGGTACAAGAGAAAGAAAGACTTTAGCATTTCCTGACATGGCAACCCTGGAATCACTGTTCACAATAAGTCCCTTCCTAAATAACACCTTTGGGAGACAGCTACACTACTCAGCCACCCTCTGGGGAGTACAGCACCTCAGACTGCAAGGCTCCAGGGCCACAGGTCCAGCCCATCATCTGACACTGGTGGGGCCTGTTCTCACACAGCACCAGTGAGAGCGAATTCACCTTTCTTCCAAATCTTTGGTCTTCTCTCAAAACCAAACCAAGCAAGAATAAAGGACTGAGAATTCCCAGGCATCTATGACAGGCAGGCTCACTGACTCCAAAATATGTGTCACATTACTAATTGTTAAGACAAGGAAAGTTTAGCTCAGAGAGACCAGGCAGCTTGCTCTAAGCCACCTCTCAATTCTGACTTAACTGCTGCACATCTTTGCTTAGGAGGCCTCCACGTCATCCTGCTGACTCAGGAACAGCCCTTGGAGAGCAGGGGTGGGGTGGGATCAGGAAAGGCCCCCCAGAGGGGATGCACCTGACTGGGAGGATGATGCAGGAGGCAAAGTTTGGCAAGAGGATAACAAGAAAAAGGACATGCAGGCCTAAGGGACAGCATGTGCAAAGGCCCTGGGGTGGAAAACAGGAGTGCACCATCAGGGCAGGAGCAGAAGGAGCCTGATGAGGGGCACCGGATTGAAGTGCGGGCCCCAGCCACACAAACTGCTGATGAAAAACAACATGAGACAGGACATGAGGCCACAGGAACTGAGAGGCTGGTTCAGGCAGTGTTCGAGGCCATAAGGGCCAGGGGTGGAGTTGGTCACAAGGGTCCCTCATTTTGGTCCAGCACTTCCTAATTTGCCAAGCCCCCAACCTCCTCCACATCCCCCTCCCACCTATCCCAGCACTCAGCTCAGGGCCTGGCACAGACCTTCAGTTCTACAACCTTTAGTTTTCATAAGGGAACACAAAGAACAAATGCTCCTGGCTGAAGCCCCAAGGGAAGGCAGGGCAAGAACGCTGACCCCATTTGATGGGACAAGTGAGGGGTAGGCAAGCAGAGGACAAATCCCGGTTTGCAATCAATGAGAAAGGATGGGGCCTGAACTCAGATCCAAGCTTGAAACTGCTCACTGCCTGACACAGGACACAATTTCTAGAACAGGGGTGGAACGTGAAGGCTGATCTCCTTTTCGGTGGTAAAAGCTGTTCTCAGAGAGCTACTGGACTGGCAAAGGTGGACTCCTCATGGGGGCACCTGGAAGACACGGTGCAGGAGGTGTGGGCTGAGACTCTGAGTCTGGTGAGGGAGGTATTAAGTGGTCCCTACTGAGCCATGGAACCTCAGGCAAGGTTTGCGCCAGGGAAGAGGGAACTTGGATGCTGTGTGTGTGTGTGACGCTGGGCAAGTAACTGTCCCCCTGGTGACAGCCCCTTCACCCACACAATGAGACAGCTGCACCAGCACACGTCTCTCAAGGCACAGTACAAACCACCGGGAGAGTGTTGATGGGAGGATTTCTGGGACTCAGGCCAGATCTAGGGAATCACAATCTCTGGGGTCAGGGCCCAGGACCCAGGAATGAACATTTAAAAGTCACACCCCAGCCTGCCCCTGGTCTCTAGACCAGGAGAGGTTCTGGGGCGCCTCCAGCTCTAAGGTTTAATTTCACTGCAGTTGCTTTTAGAGAAGGGCAGGGTAGCCACTCAGAACCTGCCCTCCCACCCCCGTAAAGAGCCACTCAGGAAGGACCTGGCTAATGTGCCAGAAGATAGTCACCTAGAGATAAGCTGAGATTATTGGAGAAACTAAATGTGGAGCACTGAAACCATTGGAATTCCTCTCAGGAAACAGGCCGAGGTGGCTGGAGGGGTCAGAGCAGGGAGGGTTACAGAGAAATCCTACCCAGAGACACATTTAGTTCACTTCAAGTTTCCAGCAGAGGGATTTAACAGGTTTAAAGCAGTTTTCTGTGAATCTTTGTCAAGGGAGTGTATGTACAAACAAACAGGGAGGGTTTTTTTTAGTAAAAAGTTAATCGGCTTAAAGTGTGCAACTAAATAAGCAAAGCTTACATTAAAGTGACCCACAGAGAAAAGACCCCATGGAAAGAAAGTTCTAGGAAGTACAATATGGTCTCTATGTTCTTTTGTAGTTCCACGCTATAAATATTCATGGGGCGGTGTTAATGGGGTCCACAGCTCTATGCAACCACAATAGTTTTTTTGTTTATTCTCAGGACCATGAACTTTGAAACCATGAACCTAAATTTCAGGACTCTGCATTCAGGCGCATTTGCAGAGCAGGAGGGGAGAGGTTTAGGCCCACAGAGGACAGAGGAGAGGAAATGGGGCAAGATGTGAATCACGCCTCCTGGATCTTTTGGTTGAGATTAAAGAGTAGGATCTGTTTAGTATGGGAGGCCTCCTGTCTCTGGGGTCTCCAGCTGCTCCAGCCTGGCGACATGGCCCTCACAGGGGAGAGATAGCTTAGTTACTGAAGCATATGGCAGAGAGGAGTGAGGAGAAGGAACTATTTTAATTGGCTCAAACAGATGTGTTGCACGTTTTATATTGAAGAATTTAAAAACTACTTTGAGTCATAACTTTCTAAGGTGGAGTTTTAAGAGTCATCTGAGTGGGGTCCTCGTTTTCAATGTGAAGAAACAGGTCCGTGAATGTTTAAGGACTTGTTCAAAATAGCACATCTAGAAGACAGGCGTGCAGACCCTACTCCATACAATACGAGACAGATACACAAGCTGTGCCCACCGCTTCCTTGCCCCGAGGCCAGAGCTCCCTAAGCCATGGGCCCCCTGTCCACTGAATCTGGGCACAGCCTCCAAATCCATCCACCGAGTGCTACAGAGAGCCAGCTCTCCGGGAGGCATGGAACACGAGTAGGGAACTACTTGGCATTTATGTCCTACACCATGCTGGCAACATCCCTAACCCATTACGCACTTGTTCAGCTAAAGGTTTTTCTTCAAAGCCATTTCAAGCCTGAAACCCCTGAAATGTAGCAGAACCTGAGAGTCCATTGGACGCTACATGAAAAGTCAGGACCTAGGAGAGCGCCACACAGAGCTGGGTTTCCTACAGAGAGGCTCAGAAAGCTGACTCCACCCCAAGGGATCCTGCAGCCCTGCCTTCAGGGCACATACTATTTGCTGATGAACCTAGAGGATCTGGCTGGTGCCTCAGCAGGGTGCCACCTTGCTGCCCGCAGATACAGCCTCCTGCCCTGCCTCTTCATCTTTATCCGTAGAGCTGTGCCAGTCCAGCAGTTCAAGCAGGACTCATTTGGCTTGAGAAATATCTGTTCAGCTCATTTCCCAGGAAGAAAGGATTACCTACCATATCAATATAGGTGGACAATTTTTACAAGGCTATTTAAGTTTTACAGGTCACACAGGTTTCATCTCATGTTCCAACTCCAAATTGGTGATGTTCCTTTGAGCACAGTGAAGGGATGTCTTGGAACCCACAGAAAAAGATCTACGGCTAGTTAGCCGTCTACGGCAGACGGTGGAGGTGGGGGCAGCATGAGGCTGCCACACATGGCCATTTACAAATGAGTGCTGTAAACGTACCCAAAACACTTCCACCCATGTAAAGCCTGGGCTATGATTGAAGCTGTCCTTTTTTTTTTTTTAAGATTTATTTATTTGTGCATACAGAGCTGGGGTACAGGCCAGAGGCTCAGGGGCGGTGAGAGGCTCCACCAGAGACACAGAGTGGGGAGCAAAACAGGCAGATTTAGAAGTACACTGCTGAGGGGAGCAGCGGACGGGTCAGGAGAGGTCTGCCGCGCCATGTGATCTCCTCCGGGACAGGCGGGAATCGAACTCATGCAGAAGTGGCTTTAGCTTCTCAGTGCTGCACTTTAACCTGCTGTGCCACCGGGGAGGGCCAGAAGCTGTCCTTTTATACTTAGTCTCCGCCCTCTCTGCCATACAGCTGCTCTATGAAAATCTTTGTTATCTGCATAGCTAAATAGGAAGCTGGTGCCCTCACTGGGAAATAGAAATGTTATTTTGGTCTAAGGTAATGGTTTTCACTTTCACTCCAGCAGAACAAGACCTACTGCTATCGCGCTCTGCTGTGTTCCCATAGCCAGAGTTCACAACCACCACTCAGAGAAGTGGTGCAAACCAGATCCTAAAAAAACAGTATACAGAGAAGGTGCAAACCAGATGCTAAAAAGCCAAGAGCTGGAAGTGCTCTGTAACTCTGCACTCTATGTGCCTGATTTCAAGAGCAGGCACACCTCATAAGCCACAATACTTCCACTGTGGCATGATCTCCTCTATAGCCATAAGCTAGCCAGCGCAATTTTGTTGGACTAATTATGAAGAGAAAGGCCCACTAGAGACCTGAGCAGTGCAGAGAGTAGAAATATATAGTAGTGGAGAGGACAGGAGGCCTGGTCTACCTCCAACCTTCCAATAGCCGTCCATGAGTCCTTGGGTAAGTTATGGCCCCTCCTAGCCCTTGGGGTCCTCAGAAGAGACAGGAGTAACTCAGAATAAATAATTCCCAGGTTTTCTTCCACTTTTGACATGTTACAAGGTTTTATCCCAAGATCTTATTCTGTGGGGAATCTCATTAACATTTGAAAATGATACAAAAAGGTCAGCACAAACATCACTATTTAGATTAGATTTTCTCCATAAAGGGCTGGCAAATTCAGCCTGTTGTGGCAGAGATAGCTTATTGTCCACCAATGTGTTTTTCCTCTTTCCATAATAACAGAACCTTTGCTTCTCTGGCTTTTCAGAAGAAAGATTTCCTAATTTCCCTTATAGCAATCTGTGGCTAGGTGACTGAGCTCTGGCTTATAACACGAAAGCAGAAGTGACAAATGGTTCCCCGTTGGGGTCTTCTCATGCAGTCTTTGTGCTTTTCTCTTCCAAGCCTTCCAGATGGAGACAGTGGTGGCTGTGGACACCTCCAGTCACAAGAATAGTAAAACAAGGGCCTCAACCCAGGGAAGGTGGAAGGTGAGCTGGGAGGAGACTGGATTCTGGAGGACTTCCTGGAGCAACTGCCTTAGCAGCCTAGATTGCAGGGAGTCCAGGCTTTGATGTCATTAGGAAACTTCTAGTTTGTTGAAGCCAATGTTCCCATTAGCACTGTATTGCCTCTCAGCTCTTAATCCACCCTTCTTTGTCATGCTTTTGAGACTGGAGCAGGATCCTGTAAACACAGCGGAGCACACTTGAGGGAAATTTCAAGAAGAGACTTTCCATACTTCTGGTGGACTCTTCCTTCTTGCTGGAACAGAGTGGCGGTCAGCGGTGTCAGGGGGCCCAATGGTGCCCAGGCTTCAGAGCTTTGCAAGTGTTCCAGTGGGCAATACCCTGCTCTCATTAGGCTTTCCCTCTGTCTCCCACAACTTCTCTACTTCCAGGCAGCCAACACCATGCTTTTCTGTCGAGTCAGAACCTCAGCCAGGGAGAGGTGAGAGCAGTGTCCTCTCCCACATGTCTTTCCTCACTAGAAGTCATGCCCTGTAGCTGTTACTCTTCTTTTTTAGTTTTCTTTACCTCTTTCATAGTCAATCCACTTCTGTTAGCTAATAATCCTTTATATTAAATTTTCAATTTACCTTCCAAATTCCTGACAGGGTTTCAGCTTTCTGGCAGGACCTTGACAGACACAGCTGATTAACTTGGGTCTGCTACGATCAGTTTAGCCTGATCTTATCTGATAAGACACAGCCCCAGCTCCAGCAAAAAAAGTCAGTGGTACAGAGCAAACCATCTGTTTTTAAAAACTCTTTTCTCCAAAGATTATTTTTGACATATGTGACAGATAAAAGGTTGTGGCCCTTAACATTTAAAAGTTCCTACAAAACTGTAAAAAATGAGCATCTAATTAGAAAATGAGCACCAGCATAAGAAAATGCACACATACAGCCAACACACACAGCAAAAGCAATATAAATCATCAAAATGTAGTTTCAAAGAGTCAAAGCCATTTGAAAAAGAAACACAGCAATATAAATACAAATTGAAAATAATATAATTTTTTTTCTATTATCAAACCAGCAAAGATTTAGGAAATTAAAATACAAAATAATAATCTTAAGTTCTATGGTGTAAAAAAAAAAAAAGTTGAAAATCTATTTAAAGAAAAAAAATCTGAAGACCTAAAGGCATCTGCAGATATGACCCAGTGATTCCCCATTTAGGAATTTTTTTCTAAAGAAATCACTTAAAAATGGGATATACACTCCTAGGTATCTACCCAAAAGACACAAAAACACTGATTGAAAAAGATACTTGTACCCCCATGTTTATTGCTGCTTTATTTACAATTGGAAAAACATGGAAGCAGCCCAAATGCCCAAAAGTAGATGACTGGATAAAAAAGATGTGGTACATATACACAATGGAATATTACTCAGCAACCAAAAAAGAGAAACACATGTCTTTTGCAGCAACTTGGATGGAGCTGGAAAAGATCATGCTTAGTGAGATAAGCGAGAAAGAGAAAGAAAAATACCGGATGGTTTCACTCATAGCAGGAGTATAATGGACAAGGTGGAAAATAACAAAAATAATGAACAACCATATACCAGAGACATTTGGGGGGGGGAATGGGAACAAAAATGGGGGGGGAAGGAAGGGAAATGCACGAGACTATGGTGATGGCACACAGGTGATTTGTTGATGGGAAACCCGCGGGGATTACAATCAAGATGGAAAAAAAAAAGTGCAAAATGATGTAAAAATAAACTTTTGTAATAATTAAAAAAAATAAAAAATAAAAATGGGATATAAAAATCAAGCAAAAAGGATGACTCCAGCTTAATTATTTATAAAAGAAAAAAGGGGAAAACCTCATACATTCAACAATAGGGGATTGATGAGATAAATCAGGGTGCATCAATACAATCATGCACAAAACCACTTAAATTGATGTACATTTCTTACATAAGCACCTTTGTTATATGGGAAGCCTGACGGTACTAAGTGAAACACAAAAAGGTTCAAAGCAGTACAGACAACATTAAAAAAAATTACAAACATGCATAGAATTTGTGAGAAAATATATAACAAAATGTTAACAGTTACGTCTAGGTCACGGAACTACTGGGAAGTTCATGGCATTACTGGAATTTTTCACTCTACATCTTTGAAATATGCTCTGGTAGATAGAAATTATCTGCATCATTATATTTCTTTAAATTCCCTCTTCTGCCCATCTCCAAGCCGCCCCTGAGCTCACAGAACATGCCCGAGGAACTCACTCAAATTCCAACTGTGGCGGTGGGACACGGCTCAGTGTGGGAGCTCCCCTCATCCCCGCACACACCGCCCTGACCTCTGGCCCACCTCCTCTTCTCCTCCATCCCTGACCCCAAGCCCAAGTCTGGGCCTTGTGCTCCCAGGCCCAGCACACCTGCTGCTCCCGCTTCTGCAGCTCCTAAGCATCACACACCATCATTGTAATCGTCCTCCACTCAAGAGTCACCCACAGCTCTCCACTCCTTGAGGGATGTACTGCAAACATCTCAGCCTGGCATTCAGTGTTCCGAGCTTCTGTTGATCTTGTTGCTGCTATTCTGCTAAGCAACCCCCCACCCCTCCACCCCC
>NW_004567112.1:20897834-20926771 GCF_000260355.1 Condylura cristata | reverse complement strand
TGCATTACAACTCACATAAAATTCACACTACATACATGAGCTGAGTCCTGGGCATCGGGGCAGAGCCTTTCCAGGCAGAAGGGAGGACGCGCAGGAGGTGGGCAGGTTGGGGGAGGCAGGGACATACTTGCCCACCGCTTTTAGCCCACACGCAACGGCAGTCACTCATGGGCCCTCCCTGCATCTGATTTGACAAACATGGTAAGATGTGAGCTTCACAACGCTCACTCTGCCTGCCGTGTGGAAAGGGATGGAGAAGGCCAGCAGAGACAGATTCCAGCACTGTCACAGGAACCCAAGTGGGGCTGGCAGGGGCCTTGGGCCTAATGGTGGCAGCGAACAGAGGAGTGGAGGGGTCACATTTAGAAGCAGAAAAGGCCGTGCTTGGGCTGGGATGCTTGAGACAGGGAGAGTCAGCTGTTTTGGGGTGAAGCACCCACCTGGTCCCTGCGGGCCCGGGCCCAGCCCTCTGTGAGTCACCGCAGACTCTGGGCCTGGGAGGGGAAGAGGAGGGTGTGAACCAGAGCCGGCTCTACTGGGAGGAGAATGGATCCAGGAATGTGAAAAAGAGTTAAGGAGGAAGATAGCCGGTGCCGGTGGGGACGTGGCTCAGGCAGGACTCAGCAAGCAAGGCCAGCCACCAGGGAGGAAGGGAAGGAGGCTGGGTGCAAATTGCAGGATGAGCCTGAGATAAGCGGTCCAGCTGGTGGAGCGGGCAGGGACTCGGGCTGAGCATCAACACTCAAGTGCTCCTGCAGGCGAGCGTGAGAGTATTTATTGGTAATTGACAGAAGGGACTAGAGGGTGGCGTGATCACAGATAGGTCCGCAACCAATCAGCGGGAAAGCTCGGCTCCCGTTGCTATGCTTGCATCCAGGCAGAACTGTATTACAAGCAGGCAGGGAGACCACGAGAAACCTGCTAATATGCACTGGGTTTATCTGTCATCCTCTCCCTGCTTCATGGGTGAGAGTGAGCGGGCTGTGGAGCAATAAATTATCACTTGCCACATGCTCTCAGACCCTAAGAGAACTCTTTGTCGCCCTGACAGAGGGAGAGAAGCCTACGTACACCGCTGAGAAATTGTCACCAACAGAGAAATTCTTTAATGGGGAACAATAAGAGAGGTAATAATGACAGCCAGGAGCAGTGCTAATATGAATGGAACACTTCGAGTTCACTACCTCATCCAATCCTCCTATAAACCTACCGGCTGGTCTGGAACACCCTTCACATTTTCCAAATGGGCTAAGGCTCAAGAGGTTACAGAACTTAGTCAAAACCACGGAGACCACAGGGCAGAGGGTAGCTCCACGCAGATGCTCAGTGCCCTAAACAGTCTTATGGGGGCTCGGGGTTCACTGCCATCACTCACACTGCTGCTCACTGAGCCCCTGCGGGACACGTGGCCTGGGAGAGGCCCGCCCTCGTCTCCACCTGACAGTCGGAGTTTCCTGCCCATTCCACCCTGGGTGCTTTGTCCCTGTTGGCTCTTTAATCCGCAGAATAACCTGACCGGTCTATGTCAGTATCTCTGTTTTATAGGTGAGGAAGCTGAGAGCCCAGACGCCTAATGAAAGCTGAGGGCAGGCCCTCCCTGGTGGCGCAGCAGGTTAAAGCACAGACCTAAGAAGCTAAAGCCACTTCCGCATGAGTTTGATCCCCGCCTGCCCCGGAGATGACCACATGTCCAGGCAAACCTCTCCTGACCCGCCTGCTGCTCCCCTCAGCAGTGTACTTCGTCGATCTGCCTGTTCTGCTCCCCGCTCTGTCTCTGGTAAAGCCTCTCACTGCCCCTGCACCTCTGGCCTGTTCCCCAGTTCTGAATGCGTAAATAAATAAATCTTTTTTTTTTTTAAAAAAAAAAAAAGTTTAGCTCAGTTGCTCAGGATCCCATAGCCATGAAGTGCTGAGATCTGAACACTGGCACTTCGCTTCCAGAGCCCACCCCTTTCCCACCCACCCCCACTTTGGTCCCTCAGTTCTCTCTGAAAATGGGGAAAAGCAGTGCTGCTGATATGATTAAGCACTATTTTCTTTCCATTTCTGTCAAATTTAATCCATAATTAATTTCAGCCACACGTTCTTCGCACATGACAAGTTATTCTAGAGACATGAAATGACAGCGGTGCTCCACGCTGAGTGCTTCTTTTTGCTCAGCGCACTCCACACCTTGTATACAGCAAGGCTACGAAACAGGAGCTTCTATTAGCCACAAGAGAGATGACAAAACTGAGACTTTAAAGGCTGAAGGATTGCTTTAGATTTCACGGCTAGTAATTGACAGGAGAAACCAGCCTGACTCCAATGCTGGGGCTTAAAGCCATCAGGCTAGGGAAGAGTGAGGCGCTCGGATAAGCAGGGGCCCAGCCCAGCTGTTCCCCAACAGTGGCCAGAGAAGACTGATAGGCAGAAGGTCCAGAACTGACCACAGAGGTGTTTGCGAATGAGACCTGCGACCTGTTCACGCTTACCCTCCGTCTGGGAGGAGGCCAGGGCTGAGCGGCAGCTCCAGGGACAAAGGCTGAGGTCTGGCAGGTACTGAGCTCCGCCGCCTGGTGCATGGCCCTGAGCGTGTCCTATAGCTCAGGGCTGTTGTGGATGACTCTGGCACCACTATGCCCACCCCCTCACTGTGTGACACACATGCCACCCCAGGAGAAGTTCCAGGCACTGATCACGGCACAACAGGTTCCACTAATGTCAGAGTTGGGGACTTGCCCTGGAGGGTATCGCTGGACTTCTCTGCCTGCAGAACGTGACTCCCTGTGGAAGGCAAAGGAGCATCAATGTGGGGCCTGAGGTTGGTTTCTCCACATGCAAAATGGGAACCGTCACAGCTGCTTTTCAGCTCTGGGCTGGACTGAAGGCCAGTGGGGGCCAGGGGGTGTTGCTGTCATTCAGCTCTTGGAACATCCTTGTCCAAAAGAGGCCCGAAACGCGCTCCCCTTCCCAGCCTCTCCTCTCCCAGACGCTGGCCACCCCGGTGGAGTCTTGGCCACGGCTGCAGCCTCTGTTTGGCATCTGAAGGCTACACTCTCCCTGCCTGCTTGGCCGAACTGACTCCGCAGCTCTGGCAGCTGCATCTCAGTTATTCAGGAGACAGGACAGCGCATTCCTCCCCCACTTCTGCCCCTGGCCCATCCTAAATAAACAAAGGAAGATATCTTCGTTGCATTACAACTCACATAAAATTCACACTACATACAACCAATTGTTCACTTACTACAAAATCCAAATTCCTCTGCAGCATTTCACAAAGCTCAAGACGTATCTGTGAACACCTGCGCTGCTTTCTAACAATGTACGTATCATCATCAAGCACTCGTCTTGCACCAGAATCTGTGCTATGCACTCGACACTGTGTCATTTCACTCCTGTAGCATCCCTGGAAAGTGAGTAACAGTGGTTCTCTCCAAGTGAGGAAACAGGCTTAAAGAACTAAAGTAACTCACTCAAGGTTGCAAAGCCTTGCACAGGTGACACATTTTGACACGAGGTCTATCAGACTTCAAAACCTGTGCTCTTCACCACTGCATTGCAGGGGGAGACGTGCTGGGCCCTGGGCTACGCTAGATGCTGTGCTTAGCACCTGGTGCCTGCTGTGGAAACCAGAGGTGCAGCGCCCAACCCTGCAGGACCCCAGCTCCACGCTGTGAACTCCAACAGGCCAGGGCAGCTTTGTACTCTGGGCTGACAGTGAACTTGGAGGTTCCTGCACCATGAACCCAATTCACACAGAGTCCACATCATCACTCCCGCATTCAGCAACCATCGGCAAGTGCCCACTGGGCTTCGAGCAGTGACCAGAGCAGACACAGACCTCGCCTCCCACAGTGTGGGGGTGGAGGGGCTGCCCCGAGTGCTGTCCTAGGGGGCTCCGGTGACCCAGGGAACGAGGGCCTGTGTGGTAAGTTTACTGTGTCTTGGAAAGAATGACAACATGGCGTCGGGCCCCGAACTCAGGCAGAAAGCGTGGGGTGGGAATCCAAAGCTCCTCATGAGGGTAGAGCCAGCTCGTAGGCCAGCACCCTCCCAGAAGGTCCTGAGCCACGGCCACCAGGGGCCGCTGGCTGTGCCGGGACGCACAGTTAAGATGTGTGCATGTATCTGAACACACAGCAGCCAGGAAGGCCTGGCATTTCTCAAGCCACCAGCTGGGAAGCTGGCCATCAAGCTTCCCTGGGCCTGAGTAAACTCAAAAGGCTGTACAGCACTTTACAGTTCACAAAGCACCTTCATGTCATTTGTGGACAAATCTTGGTGACCAAACTGCCGAATCGTGTGCCTGCTGCTCAGCTGGGTGGGTCTTCACACCCCAGCATCTCTCCCACCTTCCTGCCTGAGAAGATTTTCTACAGTGCTCACTGCAGCTGTGTGCGGGAAAGGCGAGGCCCCAGGGAAGTCAGTCCTTGCGGAGTGGCCAGGCTCTACCTCCCCAAAGTGGCTGCAACAGTGTCCTCCACTCCACTGTACCCCTTAACAGCACGGCTTCAACACCGCTGCCATGGAGGGAGGGGCTCGTGTCCCCTCCCCTTGAGCCGGGAGAGCTTGGGCCCATGGAGGAAGGGACAACGTATGGTTTACGCAGCAAGGTCATAAAGGGAAGTACAGCTTCCGTCTGATTGTCCGGGAAGCTCCATGCACCTGACCAGCCTCAGGCCAAAGGACTTCACGGATTCACTCCCTCTTCATGACCATTTGTTCTTTAAAAGCATCCTGTTTTATATCATCAAAATAGATTGTTTATTAGTAAATATAAACGTCACAGTTTAAAGCTTGCTTTGAGGTCAGCATGAAGATAGTTCAAGAAGTTTCTATGGCTCTAAGTCAGCCGCCATTTTAAGTGTGTATCACCTACTAGGAACCATCCTTATTTACAAATGAGGAAACTAAGGAGCAGACTTAGTTATAATGGCAATGTAAATGGTGAAAGTGATGCAAAAAAGGGAAAAGTAAAATTATAAATGGTAAAGCTCACTAGTTTGGTGAGCCTCTAAGAGACTGTGCTGTAAGAAAAGACCACAGATCCATGGAGCACAGGTAAGACAGCCCTGGGGCAGAGACCCAGGTGCCCAGAGATGTGAAGAGAGCGTGAGGCAAGATGGCTGGTTCAGGCTAAGGAACCAGCTTTCTGGACCCACCAGGCCGCAACCCTAAAGTCCAACATCTTCATTCTACAGATGAGGAACTGAAGCCCAGAGATGAGGGCACTCACCCATGGTAACACAGCTCCCGAGAGGCCAGGAACAGATGCAGACTCTCCTGTCTGCAAGCACTCAGGAAAGAGCAGGTGGGATGTGTTTGAGATTGAAGCCCCAAAGCAGGTCCTAGAAGAAGGCTTGCAGTTAGGCCCTGGAGGAGTTAGGCTATGAGTGGGGCAGAAGGAGAGGCTTCTTCTCAAGATTTGGCTTTAATATGTAACCAAGAAAGGCAATGTCCTCCTGCCATCCCCCCCGGCTCCCCAAAACACACCCACTGATTGAGATGGAGGTACTGCTTGTTGTCCTTCCAGAAGCTGTTCCCTGCTCAGGGCATTCCAGACCGAGATGCTACCCTAAGAACCCCTTGCCATCGCCCTCTTCTGGCCACTCCTAGCAGCCGCACACCCTGTGGAGAGGCCAGGGCTGGGAAGCCTGGGAAGGCTGTGCAGTTGCACAGAGCGGGTGGAAACCACACTCTCACTCTACTTCCCACCTTGCTGCCTCTCCCACCTTGTTAAGAACCACAGAACAGAGCCCTCCCTGGTGGCACAACGGGTTAGGACGCAGTACTGCAAGGTGGCCATAGCCGCTTCAGGGCGAGTTCAATCCACTGCCCCTGGAGCTGACCCACATGGCGCAGCAGACCTCTCCTGTCTCACCTGTTGCTCCCCTCTGCGGTCTACCAGATCTGCCCCACTCTCCCTCTGGTAAATCCTCTCATCGCCCCTGTACCTCTGGTCTGTACCCCAGTTCTGAATGCATAAATAAATAAATCTTAAAACAAAAAAATCACAGAGCACACATCCTTGGTTATCCAACATTTTCTCCAAAATTACAGGAGAAAACTGAGGCCTCAATGGGCGTATCTGACTCAAGATTCTTCCTTTAGGCCTGAGACTTGACGTGGGAGCTCCCTGGACAGACCTATGCCTCTCTCACCTGGAACTACATTTCCCTGACAGCTACCTGGCAGACTCGAGGGGCTGAGGCCATTCCAGAAGAAGCCTGGTCAGCTCTCAGGTCCAGGTCCCAGCCGCCCACACTCTCCCCTGGGGCCTCCACTTCTCATCCCCTGCCAGTGCGGGTGATGGTCTGCCCACCTGCTTTGCCCCCTCTCCTCAGTGTCCCTCTAGTCAGGGCAGAGTCGCCATTCCACAGTGCTCACGAGCCAGGTGCCTGCGAAGGGCCTCATGCAGGGCATGCTCCCTGCGGATATTCTCTCCAGCTCTCACGAGTTCGTTGTGTGGGCCACCTTCCTGTCAGAAACCCCACGAGGTCCAGCAAGAGCGGGATGCTCTGGAGGAATCTTCCCACTTGTTAAGGCCAGACCCCTCAAGGCCGCTTTGACCTTCAACCTTCACAAGATCCTCATCTCACCGCCCCCTAGTTCTTGCCCAGGCTTTACCCAGTTTGATGTTCCCAACTACAGCTTTGACCACAGTTGTGGAAGTAGCAACAGATGTAGTACCGTGCAGTGATCATTATTCCATTTACAGAAATCCCCCATATAGCACGGTCTTCCTATAATTCCTGGCCCCAACTGAGAAATGAGGAAACTGGTTCCCTCAGGTCTCCAGGGAGTGGGGCTGCTGGCCCAGGCACTGTCACAGACTCTGGCCCCGCGGCACCTTGCCCAGCACCCTTCTGAAGATGGCGGCTGCACTCTTCCCTCAGGTGCGCCCATCTCTGCAGGTCGCCAAGAAACCAGCGCACCAACGTGGGCACAAACAGCGCCTCCAGCGAAGCCCTGGGACTGGCCACGACCCACTCGGGTCTCTGGGACCACCCTCGCCCAGCAGCTTGTCCCAGAGCCCATCGGCTCTCTGTAACCGGCGTCTGAACCTTCTGGGTTTGACGCCTCAACTACTTTGGCGCGGCAGCCGCTCCCCTCGAGACTCCAGTCGAATCAGTCGGTGGCTCGTGGGAAGCGAAGCGGGAGCTGAAGCGCCCCGGGGCTGCGATATGTGCCAGAAAGACCCGCGCGTCCCGGGGAGCCGCTTCCTGGCGGGATTAGTGCACCTGCCGGCTTCTATCTCTACCCACACAGGGCGACCCCAGGGCCCCAACCGAGTCCCGGCGAAGTTCCCGGCAATTTGAGTCGTGCACATTCTCCCTCGGCAACCCTTTCTTTTTGCCTGCTGTGAAGCTTTTCGGTTTTTATTCTCTTCCCCAGAGTACCCATACCCTCTAGGGAAAGTTTGCGCTAAACTTAACAACTGCCGTGAAATCCGAGCCTGCGACTCCATCCGAGCCTGGCGCCTGGGGCCGCCGCGCCCAGCCCCGCTCCTCAGTTCCAGCCCTGTCGCGCGGCGGCCGGTGCCGACCACCTGGCTGTCAGGCGGCCGGGGCGCCAGCTCCAGCCCGCGAGCGGCCTCCCGGACGCCGGCGACCGCTCGGGGAGGCGCGGGGAACACCCCGCGAGCGCGGCCGGTGCGCGCCCCACACCAGGGCCCGGGCGTCCCAGTCAGAGAGGCGTTTGAGCAGCTCCTTTGGGGCATTGTTTCCCCGGGGAGCCCGGGGGACCTCGGGGAGGGGAAGGGAGACCCGCCCCACCGACGGCCGCGCCGGCTCGCCCACCACCCTATTTACATTTCAAAGGCAAACTTCTGCCGGACTTCCCGGCGGCAGCGGCGGCGGCACCTACCGGCTTTGCACGGGTCGTGGTAATGCTCCAGCTGCTGCTCCGCGCTCTCCGCGCCTTCTGGGGCCGAGTCGTCCCCGACCCCGCCGGCGTCTCGGGGCAGCGGCAGCAGCAGCAGCAGCAGCAGCAACAGCAGCGCGGGAGGCGGCGGCCGTGGCCCAGGGCCCCCGAGCGCAGTCGCCCGGGGCATGGTTGCGAGGCGCCGGCAGAGACCCACGGAGTTGCGGGCAGCGAGAGCTCGGTTCGGGCGAGGCACCGCGCACCGGTTCGGGTCGGCGGCGACTGGGGCGCGATTACGCGCGGCTGCCAGGCATGGCTCGCGCGCGGAGCGAGCAGAGCGCGGCGCCCCCTGACGCGTCGGGGCGCCCAGGAAGCCGCCGCTCAGGAGCGACTTGCCTGGCGGCCCAGGCTGCTGCGGCTGCGACTGTGGCAGTGGTGGCGGTGGTGGGAGCAGTGGCCGCTCCGCCCCTCTCCACCCGGGCTGGACCACACAGCCCTCGCCAAGGGCCCGGGGCAGCCAATCACTCAGGCGCCCCAGGCAAGGCCCCTCCTCTTCCCGGCACCTCCGCAACTTCGGAGGAAGGGGAGCGATGTGAAGATGCTGCGGGCAGGGACCCAGGGTCCGCGGGGCTTCCAGCACCCGAGGGCGACCTTCCCGGGACGCCAGCCTCGGCCTCGGCCTCTGAGCGCACTGCTGCTTAAGACCAAGGCTGGACTTCCCGCCTTGTTTTATTCTCACAACACTCTTTACTACTCCTGGCGCACACGTGGGCGAAGGCCGACAGCAGTGGTGAGAGCTCAGAGCCTGTACCAAGCACTGCGTGCTTTCGGCCAATCGCTCTCCTCCGCGATAAAGTGAGCGTCTCTCAGATAGCTCAGAGCGTGCGTGTGTTTGGGGGGGTGGGGGTCGGGGGAGGGGAAACGGGGCGGGGCGAGGGGGGGGGAAGAGTGGGGTGGGAATAAAGGATTATGATTCCCATGCCGGGAAAGGTGCTTGCTGCAGCACCCCCCAAGACAACCTGGCTGGCGATAGACAGGAAGAATAATTTAAAAGGAGAGTTGCCCCACGAGGTGATCCTATCCTTTAGTACAAGTCTAAGATGCTTCACATTGGCTGAATGATTGGCAAATGAACAGTTGTACGAAGTATTTGTGTTAATTACAGACATATTTTATTAAAACACCATTCTTAGAGCCTGGTGGAATAAAAATGACCAGCTTCTGAAGTATAGTTACTTTTTGCCAATTAAAAACAGGCCCACATAATTTAGGGGGAAAAAAAACAAGGCGTCAAACCCACTCCTATGTTGTACCTGACATGTAAAAATTCTAAGTGGGCCGTTTTGATTTATTACCGTGAGGCTTTTCAAAGACCATTTTATGCCAGCAAAAACTGGCCCTATAAAGTAAAATACACCAATCTGTAGATTTCCAACATCACATCCAGTGTAAATTTTTTTTCACTTAAGTTACAAGGAGAAAAATGGATTTAACTTCCCTTTTGGGTTTCCAGGTGGTTTCACAGTCACTATCAACAAAATCGTTCAGGTGTCCAGGGCAGGAGTCAGCTTTACACTGAATCCTGAATTTCCTGCATTACCATTTTCATCTGTTAGCAAGGGTAACAGGTCGATCAAACCAGTAAAAGCTTATAAGTGAACCACCGGAAGAGTGTGCTACAGGATTTTTTGATCTGGCTTTTAGAAAATGAAAATTGTCTCTGCTTCATATTAACTTTTCACCATACAGGCGCACACACAATGTGGACAGAGGGCAGGATCTGATTGGGAACTGACACGGAGGAGAAAGCAATTTGTGGGGGGAGAGGGAGGAAGGCCACCAAATGGCAAGGAAAGCCATTAAACAGGCAGTAGGTGTGGGAGTCGAACAGTTATTTCTGTCTAATGGACGGCAGGAGTCAAACCCAACGCCACCGTTTTCTGCATTCGTAAACCAGTGAAGGTCACCACCTGTCAGTAGACAAATCTACAAAGTCAACAGCACAAAGACTTAACACTTCCAGGTCTCCAGATGGCACCAAGCAAACCACCAAGTGGCTTCCTCATTAGAAGGGACCTTACAGGCGACCTCTTGTGCAAGCGACTGAGGAGATGTGCTTTTACTGCACCTCTGATTCCCACCTGGTGTAGCTGTCAGGTCTTCTCACCAACACTCACCAAACATTTTAAAGACAGCTGTGCTCCTGGATGAGCAAGTGGTAGTTTTGTCAGTTTGGCACTAAACCAACAAATACCAGAAAGTACTTGCATATGGAGTAGAAAGAATGAAGGAAACACTGAAAAGGGATGGTTATTATTTTCTCTCATGGTTTTTGGTTTCACTCAGAGTTTACATAATAAACCCTAATCTTGGCTCAAAGTTTCTAAATTATAATTTTCTTTAATAACTCCCATCAGAAAGCTAGAGGTAGAAGTAGCACAAAGGCTTTATGATATGAAGCTGCTCAATTTAGTTCCATAACTACATTAAACGTATTTGTGGGTACCCCCCTCCCATAGCATCCTTGTCCTATGGAAACCTACAAGTGGATACAACCTTCCTCCCCCTTCCCGCCTGTCTTCCAGCCAAGTTAGTTCATCTCTGCCCCGGTTGCCAGAAGAACCAAGTTCTTTCAAAGCAGGTCTCAAACCCCTCCAGGTCTACCACCTTGATGATTTTCTCCTCTGTGGACCACTACACATCAGTAGCTTCTCCCAGTCAGAAAGCAGAAGATCCAGTGTAAAATGGTAGCTCTCATTTGTTGGTTCATTCCTTAGTTCACATTACTGACCGCTGGTAAGATACTGAGTTATTTGGAAAAATAACTTTTAATATATACAATATTGAGCATCTATCTAAAACTTACACCGTTAGCCGCTCTTCAGAGTGGTCCCTGAGGCCCCCACGCACTCTCAGGGCTCCCTTCTAACTTTCCAGCCTTGGTTCTTAACCCCTCTTCCTCCCCAGTCTGGCTGCATCAAGCATCTTGCAGTCATCCTACGAAGGCTTTGCTGCTTCACAACTCCTGTGTTTGCCTGGACAACTTGAGAAGTTTACAGCCTGTATCATTGTGTCAACATCTACTATAGCAGCTCCACCACTGAGGACCCCACATCTGTCCTACCCTACTCAGGCTATAACCTGCAGACCTTACTGAGCAATTCCAACTTGGAGTCAGTTGCCTTCCATTTCTCACTTTTAGAGACCCTCCCTTCCCTACAATGTTTAAGTCCCATAATCTTAAAGAATGCACTACTAAAATTAAAATGACCAGTTAAAATTATATACAGCATCTCTTCCATTTTTAAGACTTGAAACTCTCATGAAAATCATTTTAAATATATTTGTGGACTGTATTACCATTGACTCTCATATCCAATGTAGAATTAATTCCCCACTTTCTAACATTAAACCACAGATTAACAGCTCAGTGAAATATTTTTGACTTTGCAATTTAGAAACTAGCTGCAAACAGATCTTCTTATACCTCTAGTTTCTCAGAAAGACAAAATTGTATTTCATTGAAGATATCAAAAATGATTCAAATTTGTACCAATTTTAACTTGGTACAATTACTTGGCTAACAGAACAGTCAACTATAGGTTTCCACTAAAGCAGCTAATAAAATCAGGAAGAGAAAATAACCAAGGAGGTTCACAAGAATTTGAGTAACTGGTTAAAACTGGAGGTGAAAACAAACACAAGATAGATAGACCTGGAGAAATTGACTTTGACATCGCACAAAAAGCCACCCCCGTTAATATAAAACACTCATTTCTAACATTATCTCTATGTTATGTGCTGGAGTGGGGGTGTCTACATTTGATATTACAGAAGCCAAAACCCTAACTTTGGTAACTCTGGGGCTAAAAATGAGCGCTCCCTTTAAATTACTCTAGATTCTTACCTATAGAATGTGTCTGCCGTATCAGCTTCACAGAATAGTTGTAAAGAACATATGTGAAACTGCTTTGAAAAAGTGATGTGCTAGACAAATGCAGGCTACTATCAGGAGAATGATGGGGGGTATAAGGTAAGTGGGGCTCCAGTGGAGTCACTGGAGGTTATATTTAAATAAAGTCAACAATGATAAAGGAGAAAAGTCATTTTTAAAAAGATAAACCTTAGATATTGTATCATTTTTCCACTGTGCATTCTTGCAAAATAAAGTGTTGGGAGGAGCGATCTAATCTTAAATTTTAAATCCTTTATTTCAGGTGTCAGCAAACTGGTCCACTGGCTGCTGTTGCTATTATACTGGACCTAGCCATCCTCACTGGCTTCTATGCTGCTGCCCACGGCTGTCACGCACAGTGGAAGCTGTGACAGAGACCCACTTGCAAAATATCAAGTATTTTCTATCAAGCCCTTTACAGAAAAAGCTTGCTGATGCCTGATTTATTTAACAATGGAAAGCTATTAGTAATATCTCCATATGAACACCAATAAAATTGGTTCTCTTTTGTGTTTGTTTGCCTATGAAAGAAATAAAGCATTCAAGGGAAGTACATTTAACTGTTTATTACTTTTTAAAAATCCACCTTTAATTAGATTAACAGACTAGATTAGAATCTCAAATGTATCTGATACATTATATACTGGATTTCTATTACTAAAAAGTCAATTGGCATAATGGCCTACACAAATCCAGAGTGTGTACAAAATGGAAGCAATCATCAAGGAATAGTTATTTCCTTCCAACTATGTCACCGATTGTCCATGCTCTGTGGGGATTATTAAAGTCAAGGTTGTCACAGTTGAAAAGCCCAAGTGGGCCTGCTTTTCCAAGTATATTGTTATCCTTCAAATAGAATTCTGTGTTCTATCTTTCCTATCTTCAGCTCTTTCTTATAACATTTATGACTTCCAAATGACCTATACTGATGAACTGGGATAACACACATTGCCTCATCAATCTGTTAGCAAGTTTAGTTCATCAATACTTGACTGTCAGATGCCTTCATGATTTTTTTTCCATTTCCTAAGACAGTCAAATAAGAACTGAAATTTTACTTTGTCTTTGCACACTTCTGCCTACAGCTCCAATAATAATGTTAAATCAGATGGCTTTTAGAAAAATGGAAAAGAATTATTCTTGAGTTTTAAATTGAATCTTACAAAATTTCTGCAGCTATGTTAACTTTCTGTAGATATCTACCCTACCTTTAAATCTAGACTATTTCTGTACACAATTCCAAACAATCTTTTTAAATTTTCATTTCTTTGATTCTTTAACATCTTCATTGTTAAAATATAGCTTCATAGCTATGGAACTTTTAGGAAGATGTAAAACATTAATGAATACTGTGCTTTCATATATCATACACTTCTATTAACTATTTGTCTCAAAATCAACAAAATGAAATATTAATGCTGAAATCTAAACCTAAAAACCAGATGCAACTGTAGTATGCACATTACAAATAGGTTTTTCTTTCCCAGAAATCATATACAGAAGCAGCCCTTCAGTATGTAGTTTTTCCTAAACAAATTACATTAAAACAGTGTCTCTTTTTTACATTTGTAAAAATTCAAGAAAGTTAAAAATAAAATTTGCAAGACATTTGGCATAAGGTGGTTAGTAAACATTTAGAAAACAAAATTTTCTATCAAAATGAATATAAGTTGTGGATAAACTCTAAATAAAGTGGCTTTTGGAAGAACTAGAATTTGCAGCAACCACATTTATACAGAGGTCCATCCATTTGAGAATACCCAAGCGGACCATTCACTAGGTTCAGCTATCACCACCACATAACGGATTTTAAGAGGATGGGGGTTGATTTATGGGCAATTCAAGGAGCCCAGCACGATACACTAAAGAATGGTTTACTGGCTAAGCATCGTAGTTCCACCTCATCCTACATTTGTACTAGGATATGTGTGTAACAATGACAACTACTGATGTAGCTAAATATCAGGAGAAGCATGCTTACAGATAAAAGAGGAAAACTTATTCGGAATTTTTGATAGTGCTCAAAGCATCAGTTGGTAAGTTGAGCAAATAATGGTGAATGAAAGATACATGGCATAAATGGAGTAGAAACCCTTTAATTAAATAATATTCTACTTTATTATTCTATATCTGAGAGCTAGGGAGCTAGAGCATTGGTAAATTAGTGCTTCTCTAGATACAGAAACACATCCAAACCCTCTATGAAGTCATACACTAACACAAATTTTTAAAGGACTTTCAAGGAGATTTATAGTCATTCCAATGGAACTCAATGTATCTGGAAAATTGGAAAAAACTAATTTCACTTAAGATTGCAATAGTGTTCAATTTAGACTTATGTATTTGAAAGCAGCTAACACACTCATTCCTTAAAAACCTTACCTCGTACCTACAAAATCATGAAACAAATTTTAATTTTATTAAGATAAAAGCTTGCTATCCAATTTATATACTCTATCAGACAGACTATATGTTGTTAAAATTACTTTACATGGAGTTAAAAATTACATAAGTCATTATTAAATACTGACTTTCAGATTAAGATGGTATTTGCCGGTAAGGAGGAAGAGAAACTGGAAGAACTGGCGGGTTACATTTAATGTAACATTTTGGTTGAAGAAGAGGATTTACCTCTAGCGTCTTATCAGACTTGTTTTCCCATGCCAGCTATACTTAACTGGTAAGAAAACAAACTTTTCACTCGGTATAGTTTTTACATCTCATACTATAGAGTGTAGACTTGATTAATTTATAAAAACATTTTTTTAATGAAAACATTTTATGTAACTTCTGACGGCAGGAGTTTCACATTAAGATTTAAATACAGCTGTTTCCGGCCTATCTAAAAACTAATATACAATACTGTTTCAACTGGTCATTTGCATAGCAAACTATTAAACTAGATACTCAATGGTTCTAGGAGAACTTCACATTATGGATAGTCCCAAAAGATGTATTCAAATTAAAACTACTTCTTTATTAAAATGCAACCTTTATTTGCTCATCCAGGAATCAGCTAACCAGTTTCACCCCATTCCCACTTTACATGGTACACCAACCTGAACAGATTTTGTGCCATAATTTCATTCAAAGGGCTTGTCATTCACTTGGTGACTATACTGGACAATCTAGATGTAAGCAAGTTTGGGGATTTTAAAGTGGGTGTTCCCTGTATTAGAAAAGTATAGTTTATAGTGTACTTTTAAAAATCGCATTCAGTAATATTGCCTTTTTAAAAAGTTATCTTCAAATTGCAAACACATCTATTTTCACAAAACAATTTGGTCAGGAAATTTTATTTTAACATTCTAAAGCAGTAATGCTTTAGATGTTATTTAAGTGCCCCAGACAGGATTAACAAAATTAGATGTTTCTAAATTACAAATTTAGCTCCTGTAGGAGTCCCAGAGAAGAAACAGAAGAAAACAATCCCCCCCCAAAAGAAGTATGACACACATTTTGAAGAAACCCCAATGTTTCATGCAATGGTAGGCAAGATGTAAAAAGCCATCCAAATTCAAACATTTCTACACCAATCATCATCAGAAAAAAGTACTCTGTAGTCAATCTTTACATCCAAATGCATTTGGGAATCTACACCTACGTTACATTATTTAATGTTATATACATTTATTACCCACCCCCCATTTTTAATAATTTCTTATGTAAAACCTTCATTCAAATCCAAAAAAAATGTAAGACTAATGTGGGAAGAGGGGGGAGGGGTAATCACTTTAGACATTCAGTTAAAATGTAGTTTATCTAAATCTCAAAATGTTTAATAGAAACAAGTATCTTCTCCATTTAACACTTTGCTTTCTAACTGTACAGTAAATTGCATTATAGAGAGTACATCTCTATCTTCAGACTGTATCTTCTTTGGATGGAATTAAAATTAACTGAATAGTTTTAAGATAAATAAAGTTGGTCCAACTAAGATGACAGCAGATATATATTACATGCAGGATTGATTTTTAATTCTCACTTAAAAAAAAAAAAGGATGCAGTTGAGTTGGGAGAAAAAAAAAGCAGGTCAAAAAAGAACCCAGATTCAATATATAAAAATGTCCCACAACAGATTGACAATGGCAATAAAAATAAGAGAAAAAAAGTAATCTTTCTGGAACATCATTGTTCAATAATGTAGAAACACTAAGTGCCAGGAAGATTTCTAGTCATGTAATTTTAGCATCCGCATTTCCCCCTATTAATTTTATTTGAACAAATGCTTTAAATAAACTATTTGTCCTCTTCACTGAAGAGAGCTTGTTTATTTCATTTTTAATGAGCTAGTTTTTGGGAAGATTAGCCATGTACTGTAGTAATGTCTACTGCATAAAATCCAAGCATTTGCTGTGAACAGTTGGAGAAAGCAGTCAATAAGAACCTAGGATCAATGGAAATAGATGTTACTTTAAGTCATCCACGAAAGAGAGACCCACAGAGTACCCAGTGTTAAAGCCCAAATCTCTTCTTGCTCTTTATGCTGTGCAAGTTCCACCCCATTTTGATCCGAAGTTCCAGATTTTCTTGGGTCTCTAGTCAATTTTCACATTAGTATAGATTTTTCGGACAAAGGCACTTGTTCCCATGTAACCAATTGCTCCTGTAAAGATAAATAAGATGTTTTCAAACATGCATACCGAATAGCATTCGTCGTTTACAAACACAAAGCCCACTGCTCTAGACTGTAATTCTTAAGATAATGTCTTTGTTAATATTTCCTTTAATGTTACTAAAATTGTTTTGTAAATCACCTATTATTGTCATATACCAAGTCTGACTTGATGTAGTATTTTTAGAATTTTAGAATTAAGTATTGATTATTTGTGTGCTCAAAAAACATATGCATTAAAATACATCTCATAAGAATAATTTGATGATGACAAAATCTGTTAAATGAAAAAACATGTCTTTTTAAAAATTTGAGCATATGCTACACTAACTAGACTATTAAAATAATATTTGCAGGATCCCCAAACCACATGATACCTTAATGATAAGTAAGTAGAAAGTGACTTGAGTCTCAGGGAAGGTCAGAGTGTCACTGCTCAATGTCATTCAACATTCTAAAGAAAGAGGCATTTTGTGATAGTTTCTTTTTTATGTTTAAAATGTAGAAGCTACATGGTTCACATTTGAGGGGATGGACAAGTGAGGCAATTAATTACATAGGTGAGAAATTTTGAAGTAGTGTTTTTTTTTTATTTTTATTTTTTAAAGATTTATTTATTTGTACAGAACTGGGGTACAGGCCAGAGATGCAGAGGGTGAGAGGATTCACCAGAGACAGAGTGGGGTACAGAACAGGCAGATCGACAAAGTACACTGCTGAGGAGAGAAGCAGTTGCGCCATGTGGTCACCTCCCGGGCAGGCGGGAATCGAACTCATGCGGAAGTGGCTTAAGCTCTTTTGTGCTGTGCTTTAACCCGCTGCGCCAACAGGAAGGGCCCTGAAGTAGTGTTTTTAACAATTAGCCTCAAATGAGATTCAAAACACCAGAAATTAAGAGTATTTATTCTGTTAAATTAATATCTACCACCTAAGCCAAAAAGAACAGTATAAAGTAAGGATGTACAGGGCACACACAGGGTAGTTCTTCACTGCAAATACCAATGAATCTTTGGAACAAGACTGCTCATCATATCATCCACAGAATATCACCATTAGGTTTAGGAATTAGCCCAATATTATGAAAAAGTGTTATTATTAAATATTATTAGAAAAGGTTTATCTTCAATGAATAATCTTCAATGACCCCGAAATAAGCAACTTTGAACTTTTATTCACCTAACTGGTATGTACAAGGACAGAAATAATTCTATGGTTGGTAAAAGGAAGCTCCTCCTTATGTGATTAAATATAAAATGACAACAAAGTCAGAGTATTAGAATTACTAGTAAGGCATTTAGTTAGCCAACAACAATCAACGGTTGCTAGCCTACAAAAAAAGTAAGACAACCAGACATCAAGTACTTCCTGATTAAAGTTTACAAACCAGCTAGGTAAGTATTTTAATTATGATCAAGTCACTAGATCTACGTGCCACTTTACAAGAAACATGAGGGAACACGCATGGAAAGCTTTCACATGGAAAAATAGCAAATGACACCCCAACTATATAACCAGAAAAAATCATTATGTGGAAACTACACAGATTTAAAATCCAACAAAAAAAAAAGTTTCTGGCCCTCCCTGGTGGCGCAGCGGGTAAAAGCATAGCACTGAGAAGCTAAAGGCACTTCTGCATGAGTTCGATTCCCGCCTGCCGCGGAGGTGACCACATGGCGTGGCAGACCTCTCCTGACCCGCCCACTGCTCCCCTCAGCAGTGTACTTCATTGATCTGCCTGTTCTGCTACCTGCTCTGTCTCTGGTGGCTCCTCCCACCCTCCGCATCTCTGGCCTGTACTCCAGTTCTGTATGAATAAATAAATAAATCTTTAAAAAAAAAAGTTTCTTAAAATTCAAGGAAAAGTAAGGTGGTCAACAGATAAAAAGAGACATTTTCACCAAGCAGTGCATGTTTGATGCAAACAGACAAACTATTAAGAAAAGTGAGGATGACCAGGGTCAATGTGTATAATAACTAAATGGTTGACTGTGTAATTTTACTTACCTTTTTTATATACATGTACTGAAACAGTATTATATGTCAACTGTAAGTAGAACCAAAAATTTAACTGGTATAATATAACATTAGTCTAATCCTCCAGATTAAAAAAAAAGGCTCCCTTTTGAGAGCAAAACAGTTTCAACCTAGAGAATAATTTCTCCTAATTTTATAAGTATCTCAAGAATAAGCTTAGAAAAATTATTATAAAAATCTCTATGAAAGAGGATATTGAGTACTCTAGAAAAGTAAGTATCTCAGGAGTAAGACATACAATTTTAAACTTAATTTCCTCAAAAGTAAAATATTTTGCTCAAAACATAATGTTATAACAATCTAATAACTTGTCTCCTTAAAAAGTAATTTTTTTCTACATCAAAAAAATCAAGTATTTTCCCTTCCATTACCAACCAAAAAAAAAAAAAAAAACTCTACAGCAGTTATTACTTCATAGGTACATATAACTTTTTGTATTTCAAACAATTACAATTTGAACTGTTTCCCATCTCCCTCCCCTTACCCCCCAAAAAAAACTAGCTCAGTAGTGCAGGCATAGAAATTGATTAAGGAGTAAAAGCTGGGACATTGCCAGGATGGCAAGGAACTGTATAAATATGCCAAGATTTTCAAACAGCAAAAAGAAATTTCAACATAAGAAGCACTCAAAAAAATTAATTAAATTTATTCCATTTTCACTGGAAATGTCGATACTACCAAATCTAAATCTTCCTAAGATCACAAGTAGAAAGAGTCAAGAAAAAAATATTAACCCTCTGCATAATGACATGATTCTATGCTGCATCAAATGCTGGTAATAATCAAGAAAAATCTCATTTTAAATAAGAGTAGTTCAGTGAGCAATATTCTTAAGGAAGGGTGGACAATGAATCTCCTGAGGGCCCAGGAATACATGAGAATGTTTCCATGTGACAGCCACAGCTCCTACTCAACTTTCTGTCGAAGCTGGCTAACTATCAGTGAAAAGGTTATCACAACACCTATAAATAAAACGTGATCACAATACAGAGAATTGTCCTCGCTTATAGCTTGAAGAATTAGTTTAACTCATTTACAGTCAATCTCACTTGTGTGTATGCTCACACATAATCACATACATGATGCATGTGAACAGTAGACTCTGACATTTAACAATTCCAGAATACAAGGAAGACCAAGAACGTCTTTAGCCTTATTAGCAAGAAACAGTGGCCACCACTCACTGAGCACCTACTATTTACCTGATGTTTCCCCACATTCAATCACTGAATTCTTATCATAGCTATGAGGCAGGTGTTACTTCTATTTTGACAATGAAAACAGTGGGCCCTCCCTGGTGGCACAGCAGGTTATAGCACTGCACTAGAAGCTAAAGCCACTTCCACATGAGTTCGATTCCTGCCTGCCTCGGAGTCACGTGACCATATGGCACGGCAGACCTCTCCTAACTCGCCCGCTGCTCCCCTCAGCAGTGTACTTCGTCGATCTGCCTGTTCTGCTCCCCACTCTGCCTCTGGTGAGGCCTCTCGCTGCCCCTGAGCCTCTGGCCTGTACCCCAGTTCTGTATGCACAGATTTTTAAATAAATCTTTTTTAAAAAAAAGAAAATGAAAACACTAAGGAAGAAAGGTTAAAAATTTGTCCATACAAACATGGCTATCAAGTTACATTCACGTCTAACGTGGGACACAGGACACTATTACAAATAACAACTCTAAAAAGATATCTCTATTTTACCAATGAGAAAATGAGATTTACTCCAGAACATGTATGTGGCACAGCCAGAACTGAGGCCCCTCTGCAGACACCGAAGTGTGTAGTCACAATCAGTAAACTGCTACTTCCCAGACACTGTTCAATAAGCTTCAGAACAGAAATCATTCCATTAACACCTTAACCTCTTTACATCATAAACTTTCCTGATGAATTGAGACCTTAAAAAATGCCATTCTCAAAATACGTGAGAGACTAATTATGATACAATGTGGGACAGCACCATACAGAATAATTTGTAACAAGGCGGTAAACTAGGTTTGACAGGATATTTAAAAGGACAGAAATCAGACTCTAGTTATTTTGGTGTTACTGATTTAACAATAGAATACAATTTTATAATTCCAATACTGTATTTTTTGATTCTGAAACATTCGATGATTTACTCATGGTACTCCAAGAATTTCAGTACTTACCACACATTATCCCCAAGGCTGTGCTAAATACTGCCATGTATCCAAAGTAAAATGATGTTTGAAATAAGCCATACATCCTGGAATAAAACAAAATAATTCTGTGTAGTGGATCCATTTTTACTTTCAACATAAAGCCTTAAATTCTAGTGTTTAAGAGACAAATTTAGTTTCCCGAATACAAAATGAAAAGCTGTTCCAAGAAAATGTCTTGACTTACTTTGTTTTGAAAAAATAGTAATAAAAGGAATACATGTAAACATAGATTGCAGTTGATGCAGCAGAGAGAAAACTTGTCCATTGCCTGGGGGAAGAAAGGAGGCTATTGAGTGAATGGCATTAAAACAAAGATCTTGCAGCAAAGAATTTTATAAAGAGCATCCTTTAAAGTTCTGCATTTTAAAAAGCAAGTGTATGTACAAAGCATTTAAATGTATCAGCAGAGAGGCTAGTGTTAGAAGGACACAGCCTGGGTGCTGTGACTCTATACAAGCAACCGTCAGCCTTTTCAGGTGCTGTGTCCTTGTGTCTACAGTAGCACAGTGCTTCCTTTCATAAAACTATTATCAAGCTGACTGTACAACATATTTCTAATAGTGATCCTCAATAGTACAATTTTTTTTTGCCTGTTAACTGTTTCAAAAATCCTCATCTTTTTATAACCGAAAAAAATATTAAGTAGCAAAATTTCTCAAGTTGTTCTTTTTCACCATTCAACATACTTCAAATGGAATTTTATTTGAAAGTCCTTCCCACGACTTACCATCTATAATCCTCTGCATTTAGTAGAAAGTATGTGCATACAATGGTCACGCAGACGGTCACTATGCATAGGATGACCAGCACCAGCATCATGAAGCCATAGACATAATAGATCTTATATGCCCAGAAAGATGTGAAGATGAAATACCTACATAAAATGCAATGAAGACAGTTTTCTAGTCTACTCTTAAAACTTAACCAGCTCATGATGTATCTCAACTGCATCTTAGATCTCACCTTTTTCTCACTTAAATCTCAATATTTGTTTTTCAAGTAACTTCTAACAATTTCCCTTATTTTTTCCCATCCATTAAATTCTCTCAAAAATATTTTCTGGGCTAACTGTTCAAGAACTGATTCTTTAATAAAGCACTCATCTTGAAGCAAACAACACATAAGAAATTTAAAGTAAAATGAGGAAAAGCAAAACCAAGACAGATAAAAAAATTTGCAAAATAATGTCAATTCCCTCATTCTTTCACTTTTTGCAGACATTAAGATTATGTACCTTTTTAAAAGATTTTTTAAATTTATATATGCCTACAAGAACTGGGGTATAGGCCAGAGGTGCAGGGCTATGAGAGGTTTCACCAAAGACAGAGTAGGGAACAGAACAGGTGGATTTTTCTAGTGATACACACTGTTGAGGGAAGCAGGAGGCAAGACAGGAGAGATCTGCTGTGCCATGTAGGTCACCTCTCTGGTCAAGGATAGGGGATCAAACTCATACTGTAGTGGCTGGTGATAGCTTGATAGCACTGAAACTTTAATCCTAGTGCCAACAGGGATACTCTGTATTTTACAGAGAATCTTATTATATAATAAAATAGGTTTGACAGGGTAATAACATATAAAAGTAGGAAAATAAAAGTAACTGGGGGGGGGGGGAGAGGGATAACCAAAAGAAGTTTCATGCTATTTTCAGAAGACAGTGAGAGAAAGGGCATTAATATTTTACACTAAGAAAGACCCTTGACAACAATTCCTTTACTTAAGACATTCTTAAATAAGTACAGGATTTTAGACTCTTTTTTCATGTTCCCTTCTTTTCTTGTTCATCTTTTTTGTCATAACTCATTTTAACAGATATTACAGAGTCCTAAAACCACATAATAGGCTAGCAAAAAGACTAATGACTAGAAAATCTCTACCCTCATAAGAAATGTAGATGGCCCACAAGCATATGAAAAAATATTCAATATCACTTGTAATAAGGGAGATGCAAATTAAAACCACAATGAAATACCACCCACACCAGTGAGAATGGTACATCTTAAAACAACTAGCAACAATAAATGTTGGTTGGTAAGGATGTGGAGAAAAAGGAACTCTCCCTACACTGCTGGTGGGAATGCAAACTAGTACAACCACTATGGAAAACTGTTTAGAGGTTCCTCAAACTGCTAACTAAACATGGAGCTAACTAAACATGACAGCAATCCCACTCCTAGGTATCTACCCAATAGACACAAAAACAATGATTCAAAAAGACACCTGCACCCCCCATGTTTATTGCTGCTTTATTAACAATAACAAAGACATGGAAACAACCCAAATGCCCAAAAGTAGATGACTGAAATAAAAAGTGGTACATATATACAATGGGATAGTACTCAGCAATCAAAAAAGATAAAAACACCATGCCTTTTGCAGCAACATGGATGGGGATGGAAAAGACCATGTTTAGTGAACTAAGCCAAAAAGAAAAGGAAAAATACCGGATGATTTCACTCACTGCAGGAGTATAAAGGACCAGGGGAGAAAATAATAATAATAACAAACAACTATATACCAGAGACATTTTATGGGGGTGGAGTGGGGAATTGGATCAAAAATGGGGGGAGGGGGTAAAGTGCACTGAATTATGGTGATGGCACATAGGTGAACTGGTGGTGGGAAGCCCATGCAGATTACAACTGAGATGGAAAAAGGCTCAAAATGATGTAAAAATAAACTATTATATTATTTAAAAAAACATATCTCTACCCTCATGGAATTACTGTTTAGTGGGGAACATCAGAAAACAAGCAGTCAGTCTACAACATGACCTGTATTTCATCAAGGCACCTATGAGTGGCATTTTATTGGTGTGGTTGGTGAGTCTTTGGAGGACTAGGCCCTGACTGACTTCCGGCTTACTTAGTTCCCAAGGACCTTCAAATATTTTAAAAATACAACAAAAATCCAGTAACTCCTTACTTAGTGCACATGTGATCAAAGGCTGATTTCTATTCTCTCCTGTTGAGAAAGGTCTAGAACATAATACAAAAAGTCTAAACTCCACCTAAGTATTTGAGGACAGAGAAGAAAACTACTTTTAAATAGCTACACAGACCACCTTCTCTAAGGCGTGGAATTAACAGACTAAATCTGCTAGATGTCTTTCCATCTAACACATCTATACCTATTCTAACTCATAAATAAATTCTCAGTACATTTAAATCCCTGAAAACACAAATACATTGCCCAAGCTTACATTTCAATAAAGATTGAGCCAAAGGGTAAAATTCCTCCCAGGCAAACAATAACTGCAGGCTCCATGAACCTGGAAAATATTAAAATTAGTAGTTAACTTCTCACATGATTTTCGTATTACATGAATTCTGGTAATTGAAAGCAGGTGCTTGGTATTTTAAACTAACCAAAAGGATAGAAACAAACCAGAGAAAAGAAGATTTCAAATTAGCTATGTTATTACTGAATTTTTTTCCAGGATTAAAGGCTAAAATAAAAATCTGGGGAAATCTTGTCACACTCTTGGCACTGGAGAACTCTAGAAAGTGTTTGCATACACTCTACACCTCTCCATACCTTCAAAAACTTTATGTATATATATTTTTTAGTTATTGAAAGCCATAAGAAAATTATGTCTTGAGATATCTATCTGAAATGTTTTCCGAATTGTGGACTTTCTATCTCTTCTCTTACTCTCTTTGGTTTGGTAATTTCTCTTTCTGAGACACACAGTTAAGGTGTGATGAGTTCTGAGTTATAATGGAGCCAAAGAATAAATAAAAAAATAAAATTTAAATCTCACTTCACTCCACAAATATTTACTAATGACAACTAGTAGTTCTCCACTTGCAATGCCTTCTGTCATCTTATACTTTTGCAAACACTGGCCCAAGGTATTTCTAGTTAACATTTCCCCCAAGTCCCCCTAGGCAGAGGGAGAAGTCCTTCTCCCATGCTTCCACTCTTTGAAGAGAACTCCATCACAGTGCTGTCCACACACTGCTGTAACTGTCTAATTAGAGCCCTGTTGTACAAACCTTAACAGACAGAAGTTATTCATCAAGGTATTCCCAATGCCCAGCACATAAAAGATACTACATTAGTTATCTCTGGAAAGCACTAAAAACCTTAGAAGAAAATCAAAGAAATTGAGAGTCGGAAAAAAAACTTTAAAAAATCATTTTAGTCTTAGTCTAGCCTTCTTTCCTCATTTTATAGGGAGCCAAGATCCACAGAGGTATGAATGCCCCCCCAAAAGTCAGTGACAGCCAGACCTAGTACTCAGAGTTTGGTTCCAGTGTGGCTGCTATCTAAAGAAAATGAAGAAGCACACATGCTTACAAGTAAGTGCGCCACAGAGATATGGGCAAGGTCATGCATTGTCCTTTCCTCTTCCTTACATTAGCCCTAGAGGCCCAGAGCAATGCTTCTAATTTCTGATTATGTCTTTCCTTTAACCTTATTCTTCCCAATAATGTGAAAGTATGGATACAAATGGCCTTTAACTTTCTAGTTCATCTTGATTTGAAAAAAAAATAATTTTAAAAACAAACTATTGAAGTTCTCATAACCATAAATCTAAGAAAACAGATACACAGACAATTCCTAAGTCTGAATAAAACACTCTCCTTTAAACTGTAAGGGCCATTTCATTCAGCCTGCATTTCTCCAACTGTCTATGTATCTCCGACTATACACTACTACTTGAAAAGTACCTAAGATAAGCTGCATTTTATTGTTGTGGTAAAATATCTGTATCAGAGACTTTTTAAAACATATTCCTTGGTATGAGTAGATAGAATCTACTGTACTTTATGAGAAGATGGAAAATGTAATAAATGTACAGTAAGACTTTTATTTTTGCTTGCTATGAAAAATTAGGAAAATAAAAAATGCAGAATAGCATAAATCAACAATAAAATATTGAACTCATTAATCTGAAAAATCAATATAAATGTATGAATTCACATTTAAAATTTGAATTACAAAAATTAAAAGTATAAAAATAATCGCTTATTTTATGTTCAAAATTAGAAAAAAAAAAACAAATAATTTCAAATTAAAAAACACCAGGAATTTCCAAGCCAATTGGTTGAACTACACTTCTGCTATAAAGGTATCTCTCAGTTGTTAAACAAAAATACGTGTCATTCTTTGACAGGATTAATCTTAAATTATGGGAGGTCTTCAAAAACACATTTTGTGCATACTTATAATAAACATGAATTTGAGAGATTTATATTAACCAGAAGTGAAGGTAAAGAATCTAAGCTAATAAAATATAACTGGTTTCAACGCAAATTCATCTCTCCCTTGATAGAGTATGTGTGATTATAAATGGGTATCAATTTTGTTTAAATAATATTTGGAAAGGAAAATGAAATTATGAGCCACTAGTTGGCAAACTTTTTCTGTAAAGGCTCAGATAAACACTTCAGGTTTTGAAGGTGGTCTCTGTCAACCACTGAACTTTGATGTTGGCAATGTAAAAGCAGTCACAGACAATATGCGATCAGAAGCCTGGCTATATTCCAATGAAACTTTACTTACAAAAACAGGCAGCAGATGAAATTTGGCCTAGAGGTTGTAGTAATAAAACTCAGTTGCAACCTTAGTTCCCAACCATCTCTACAAAGTAGTCTACTTATCAAAACATTTGACATATCTGTAAATGGTATCAATATTTGGAAAGTGAAATAAGGATACAACACAGGCTGGAAGAAAAACAATAAATTCTTAATTTCAAATTTAAGATAGTTACCCTTACAATACATGTCAATATCTATACACAATATATATTGACAATACATGTCAATAATAAACATGAATTTGAGAGATTTATATTAACCAGAAGTGAAGGTAAAGAACCTAAGCTAATAAAATATAACTGGTGACAATACATGTCTATATATATATATATATTAAGAGCTTATATGAGCAACAATCATATATAATTTAACATTCTTTTTACCATTTTTTCTCCGGTATGGGACGAGGCACTGCATTGACACGACAAGGAAAGTTGGGCTGACCTGACAGATTTCGGCCAAGTATTGTACCAACAAGATTTAGAGGAAGAATAACAAAAAAACAGATGCAACAAACGGCCACCTGTAAATTAAATTAAAATGGGTGTGATTACTCAGAGAACAGTAACATCATTACAAAAAAATAAATAAATAAAATGGACACAAAATTTAAACACATTTTGACCACTGGAGAAAATATTCTAAGTTCTATATACTGGCTAAAATTTTGCAAGGTATTTCTTAACGTAAATAAGGAAAGAATATGCTTTAAAATATTATAATTCATCTAAATGCAAGTTTCCTGTCTTCTGTAGTGCCCTTTTTTTAATGCTGACTATGATATAGCCCCTTATGCTTCACTTCTGTCATGTTTTAGCGTATCCTTTCTCTTTCACCAGTATAGCCAACTTATTTACTTGTCTGTATGACCTGGAGCCCCAATGTTATTAATATTGATTCCATAATTCATAACACTATTTTCATTAGAGAAAATGCATGAATATACACATACAAATATAAACCAGTAAGACACCAAATGGCTAAAATAAAAAAGATTGACTGTATCAAGAGCTAGGAATTATGTAGAGCAACTGGGGGAATGTTTATACAGTGCAAATAGGAATATAAACTAGAAAATCACTTTGGAAAAGTTTAATAGCTTCTTGAGAAGTAAACCGTCTGCACCTCCTTAGTGAAGTATTAAATCTCAGCGCTATCATACCTACAGTCTAATGATCCCTGGCCAGGGAGTTAATTAATCTACATAAGACTCAGCAGACATCTCCTGTCTCACCCACTGCTCCTCTCAGCAGTGTATTGCAGTAGATTCACCTGTTCTGCTCCCACTCTGTCTCTGGTGAATTCTCTTGACACCCTCATACCTCTGGCCTATACCCCAGTTCTACGCCAAAAAAAAAAAAAAAGAAAAGAAAAGTAAACTATCATATGAAGCATATGTGCCCCAGAGTTGTTATTTATCCAAGAGAACTGGAGACATGTTTAAACAAAGACCTACAGAAGAATCCTCACAGCAGCTGGATTTGTAATAGTCAAAAACTGGTAACATTTCAAAAATGTATTGCTGGGCAAATGGATAAGCAAATTGTGGCATAGCTATGCAGTGAAACATTGCTGAGCAAAACAAAACAAATAAGCAAACTTAATACATGCAACAATATCAATAATTTTAAAATTATTTTACTGAAAAGGCAAGAAAGAATATTCTGTGTGACTATTCATATGAAAATCTGATAAAGCTAACTGAGAATGTGAGTGGGAAAGAGAGTGGGGAAAGGGGGCTTAGTTACAAAGGTACACAACAAAATTGGACTTAATACTTCTTTTTGATTGTGATGATGGTTCCTCAAATATATTCATATTATCAGAGCTAGTCCAACTGCACACTTTAAATGCATGCAATTTATCACATATTAACTATACTTCAATATAGCTGCAAAACATACAGACACAAAGGCATAAGACAGTCACTAAGAGCTGACTACTGAACAAGATAAAGCTGAAATTCATTTTGAAAAACAGCAAAGAAAAAAGACACACACACATCAAAAAACTGATCACCACCACCAAAACAAAGCAAATGTGATTTTGGGTCAACTACTATTTAAAAGTTCTCAGGTTTTATTTTGCTAAAACAGGGATACTGCATACCACTAGCTCAGATGACATAAGGAGTGTGAAAATGCTTTGTATACCACAAGGAGCTATACAAATGTGTCTGTCACCATAATTCATCTCGTTAGGCATGGTACATCATTTCAGTCAACAGAGATCATTTTAGATGCCGTCTTCATTCCATATTACTACTTTTCTCCCCAATCTCATGCTTTTTCCATTTAATCATTAAATCTATACTTCTTTTCAAGTCACTGGCAATTATTATAATAATAAGAGTATCTGTCACACTCTGCTAAAAGTATATGACATCCCAACACTAATTCTACAACTGTCTTGCTAACAAATCTACCTCACTGCACTATTCGCCCACATTTTTTCATCCTGTTCAACAGGTATAATAATCTATCATCCTTTGCCTCTAGAAGTGAAGTTGTTTCTGCATGTTTGCTTAAAAAATCAGTAATAGTTCCTTCACCAGTGAGAATGGCGTATCTTATAACAACTAGCAACAACAAATGTTGGCAAGAATGGGGAGAAAAAGGAACTCTCCTGCATTGCTGGTGGGAATGCAAACTAGTACAACCACCATGGAAAACTGTTTAGAGGTTCCTCAAACTGCTAAACATGGAGCTTCCCTACGACCCAGCAATCCCACTCCTAGGTATCTACCCAAAAGACACA
>NW_004567112.1:20860936-20896754 GCF_000260355.1 Condylura cristata | reverse complement strand
CGAAAACAGTGGGGGGAGGGAAATGCAATGGACTATGGTGATGGCACATGGGTGATTTGGTGATGGGAAGCCCACAGGGATTACAACTGAGATGGAAGAAGGCACAAAATGATGTAAAAATACATCATTTTAAAAAAATCTATAATATCTCCTTATGTTAGTTTCTGCCTGTAATTTAAAATAAGTTTTAGTAACACATCCTAAAGTCTTGTGCTATATCAACATCAAAGTCTGTCACATTTTGGAAGGTAGAATCCACTTTTTCCTTTTCCCTCCATTTATGTCCAGCTTCACATCACTTCTGCTCCCTTGCATAGTTATTTGAACATTACTTATCAGAATGTCTCATTATCTGTAAAAGATCATTTATATGGGGTCCTCCGTTGTGGTGCAATGGGTTAAAGTGCAGCACTGTAAAGCTGTTACAGCTGATTCAGTAAGAGTCTATCCCTGGCTCTGAAGGTGACCCACATGGCACAGCAGATCTCTCCTGTCTTGCCTGCTGCTCCTGTCAGCAGTATATTTCAGTCCATCTGCCTGTTCTGCTCCCCAATCTCTTGTGAAGTCTCTCACCATCCCTGCACCTCTGGCCTGTTCCCCAGTTCTGTATGAATAAATAAATCTTAAAAAAAAAAATTAGAGATTAAAAAAAGATCATTTATATGAACAACAAAACTTCCAGCTAAGGTTACTGGGTATTCCTGCATAATCAATC
Organism: Condylura cristata; assembly: GCF_000260355.1. NCBI lineage: Eukaryota > Metazoa > Chordata > Mammalia > Eulipotyphla > Talpidae > Condylura > Condylura cristata. The sequence goes on along the minus strand of NW_004567112.1, from coordinate 20,896,039 downwards.
CCCTTATCTAGTGTACTATGTTTTACTTCCCTCTCATCAGGGATTATTTTCCTCTGATCTTGTTTGATGAAAAATAAAAGGGAAGTTGTTGCAACAGTCATGATGTATTTTTTCTATGCATCAGGAATTTCCCATAAACCCAATAGTAAGTCTTTGTTTTTGCTATAAAAACATCTTTAGAAAATCCTTCTGTTGCCCTTAGCATTTGTCAACAGTTCACTTTAGATAGTGAAGTTTTCCTAAGACTTTTATAGATTTTTTTTATAATTCTTTAATGATGGAGCCTGTACTTTATTCTTTGTATCCTACCTTTGAGAGATCACAGAATTCATTTATCTTGATTTCCATTTTTTTCTCACTGTGGTAATTTCTGCTTATATATCATGAATTTCATTTTTGAAAGTTTCTAATTCTCAAGCCATTTTCCCAGTTATGGCCCAAGACCTGGGTAATGCATGGGAGAGCATTTCCCTAAATATCTGTGAATCTTATTTCCTAAAACTTGGGTAGGTGGATTAAGCTCTCAACTATGGAATCTTGGAGACACTAAAGAACTGGAGACAAGACTACAGAGAACTGCCTCTAAGTCTGAGGGTTCAAAGGAACGGGGAGTGGGTGGTGAGGAGGTGTGGGTGGAGCTGAAACAGCAAGAGGATCTGAAGACTCTGACTTTCAAGTTAGGGTATTCAGTTAAGCAGAGTCACCAGTTTCTTTGACAGATGGTATTTATGTTTGGGAGCCTTTCAGCTGAGAAGTCCATCCACAGATGCTAGGAATCGAGATCAGGTAAACCTAAGAGACTGGGTTTAAAGTAAGACAGATTAATGCTTCTGGGGTTTTGCTACCAGTATCACCGCATTTGCAGGCGACATTTCTGGGCACATAATTTTTTGCTCCTAGATTCAGTGAATCAGATTAAGTGAAATTCCTGTTTGTAGATTCTAAGTAGCATCAGTCAACGCTTACTAGATACTTACTACACCCAAGTACTGCTGTAAATGCGTTCTGTGTTTTCACTCATTTAATTCTCACAAACTCCTATGGCAGAGGGGCCACTGGACAGGTTACTGCTATTTTCTCAATAGAAAAAAAAAATCTATTTCTAGAGAAAACAGGTACAGCACAAGGTAAGAACGTTGCCCAAGGTTGGAAAGGCAGGAAGGCAAGACGAATTGTTCCCAGGGCGAGGCGGCCACACAGCTCTGCTGCGCACCACCCCCGCTGCACTGGTTTGGGATGAAGCCCTGGGCAATGGAAAATTGTGAATTCCAAAGTGATTCTATGTATGTACCCAGGGAACATGACTCCTACATGGACTTTCTGATTGACTGAATGATTATGAAACAATTGAGAACCATGGAATTTGTGAGACTATACAATCATTTCCTTCATAATGTCAACAAGTCAAACAAGTCAAATAATTAAAAATAAAACTTAGTTAAAACACTTAATTACCAGATCAATCACCTCAAATTCCTAAATGTCATGTTCTGAGTAAGCTTTGATTCTCTTAAATGGAGGAAAAAAATTAGATCATACACATGAGTAAGACTAGTAAAATTACCTTCACTGAACATTTTTTGATTCTAAATTAGAGAAAAGTTAAAAAACAAGATATTATACAAGTCTGCTGAGTGGGCACCAAAAGCTCAGTTTTTATAAACCTCTCTGAATCAGCATACAGCATACTGTATTCTAATAATTAGTTAAGTATCAAATTAGCTATATCAAATGACACAGAATCTTAATATTTAAAACCCTATTTACAAAATGGCAAAATTTTTAACTTTACTGAAATGAAGCAATTTTGAAATAGAATTTTCACCACATTAAATTCAAAACTTTGTGAGGAAAATATATCAGAGCCCTATTTTTAAAGTACTATGAAAAAAATCTATTTATCAAATTACCTTTAAAAAATAACATGACTCCTACATGGACTTTCTGATTGACTGAATGATTATGAAACCAATTCTTTTCTAGTTACGAATAATTATTTTACCCTTTGTAAGCCACAATGACTTACTCTACATAAAAAAAAAAACTTTCAATTTTGAAGCAATTTTCAAAACTGTTTGTAATTAAAAAGTATTAAAGACTTAACAAAAATACATTTCTAATGTGTCATTAGCAAATGTAGACTGTAAAACAACCAAAGTACCTGGAATTCCTGTGCAACATTTCAGTAACTCCCATTTAATGGAACCAAACAAGATTAAAACCGAGGAAGGGGTAGGGGTCGGGGTCCTAGCTGCAATTCTACCACTAAGTATGCAACCGTAACCAACTAATTTAGCCTTCTGAGAAGCAGGAACCACGCTGCCATGTGCATGTGCACACACACAGTCTATAGTCAGATAAACGTCCACTCCAGACTGCAACCAGTCTAAAATTCTGCTCCTAGTAAAAAGTAAAGCACAAGTGTATCTATATTTCAGTTTTAGTAATTTGAATAGTCCAAAATGTTCTATGGTTCAAATAAGATGACAGAAAGGATTTTAATATCTATAGTAGCAGATATTATTGCTATCATAGATATTAATGCTTAATGAGACTCTTAAAAAATACATTGTTGATGAAAAAAGCATTATGGAGACGCCTCACTTTCTTTCACCACACTTACTGATCACCTTAAAACACTCATGTTTCTTGATGTGTCATTACTCTGTCTCTAAACTGTATCTACCACTTTTTCCCATCTTTGCTCAAAAGCTGTAGTGTTCTCTTCTGGCAGCCTTTCACTTTATTAGCTCATAGAATAAAGAAAAAAAGGGCAACCATAGGTTTAAACTTAACCAAAATTATATGAAAACTCACAAAAATTTTCCTTTACCCAATTTTCCAGAAGTGGGCAGGGACTGGCTGCAACTATCAAAACTCTTAATAAGAGGTGCAAATATCAAAATCCAGCTATTTTTGGAGCGATAATAGGCCTCACAATGTTTACAGCTTTTCAGTTTAAAAGTAAGATTCAAGCAACTTACCATTGTTCCAAAAGGAATGGCTCTAGAAGCATGGTAATAGATGGCTATAAAGTTGATGAAGAAAGCAGTGCCACACACCATAGCTGGGATAAGAAATGCCCCAATAAACATCTGCTTTATCCATCTCCTTCCTGAAAGAGAAGAGAAACTATGGAAACTAGAGAGACAGGAATATAGTAATGTCTAAAAAGGGTGACATTCCATGCAAAATTATTTAAATTTTTAATTGAACATTCCTAAACTTAACATTTTCTAACAACTACTTCAAACAAAAGCTAACAAAGACCAGTACAGCTATTCAAGTGTCTCAATAGATACATAGCTTTTGAAGTGGGTAAACTAGAAAAGAGCAATGAACTGTTGTAAAATAATCTCTTGTTTTGTCCTAATCCTGCCACTGAGCTGCTGTAAACTTTGGGAAGCTACTCAATTTTTACACGTTGACCTACATAGGTGTTTTCAAACTACTATTTGGAATTCTACAGCTTCTTAGAGGTACCCAGGAAGTAAAAAGTGAAACAAAGTTCTGCTTCTATTAGAACAGTATCATTTAAACAGTTTTAGACATTGTAATTCCATGTAAGCTTTTATCTGAATAGGTTCTACTGCCTCAAATTTTTTTTTAAATCCTGACCCTTGAACTACTAAATTTACTCTTAGTTCTATACTTATAACTATAAATATGTATTTAAATTTTATTTGTTTAAAAGGGTAAAAACAGTAGAATGTGTTTCACATACCGTCAGCAATTCTATAGATTTGTATGTTTTATTATTTCTTTGTACCTCTCTATACTATAAAAAATTCTATAAAGCATACATTATTTAAATCAAGGGAAGGGATTTTTTTTAATTGTATACTGAAAGTTTTAAATCATGTTTACTATCACTGAGAGAACAGTAAAGCATCTTTATACTGCCAGGACCAGAATATAAAGTTTTAATGCTGGATGGATCACAACTATTGTAAAATTCAGCCCCATTACCATAAGCAAGAGGAACCCAAATGGAGAGTGTTTTAAGATAAGCAACACCCTTTTTTTTTCTAAACAAGTGCTTTCTAAAACCTCTGGTTTGTCAGCATTACTACCCCAAATCCTGATACTCAATTCTGAACTGCCTTTCTTTTTCTCAATTTTTAAGAATTGCTCTCTTCCACCACAAAGAGTGCCAACTAATTAAAGCATTATTTCTCCTATTTGATTCCAACTCTTTCCTAACATTCCCCTTTCTTGCACTTCCTATTATTGTCTTAGATTCAGACATGCAACAATACATTAAGAAACTCCATTCCCAACTCTATGTCTCTCTTTGCCTTCAACAATCAAAAAGAAATCCCACTCACAAGCCACTGGGTACTACCTGGAGCTTAGGGACCACACTGTTGTTCTTCCTACTGCTCCCCACACTCTGGGGATTCTGGTTAAGTCCTAGGCTACCCTGGCCTCAAATGGGTCTGAAGAACTTTTCAGTTCAGTGAATACAGTGTGATGACTGTGGTTTGACTGTAGTACAAATCTTATGTAAGTGAAAAATAAGCTATGATACTCCTAGACGTAAACCTAGATTCTTTCAGCTTTATTTTGTCATTAATAACCATAATAAAGTTTGTCAGGTATTTTTAAATTGCAATCAGACTAAAAGCGAATCTACATCCAAGAATGAATAATTTCCTGTTTTTAAATAAATCTGTTTTTGCAGTAGAGACACTTTTAGAGGTCATAAACTGGGCCTTCCTAGTGGTGCAGGGGTTAAAGTGTCAGCACTGTCAAGTTACTGCCAGTCATTTGCAGCATAAGTTCGATCCCCAGCCAGGGAGCTGACCCACATGACACAGCAGACCTCTCCTGTCTCACCTGCGGCTCTCCTCAGTAGTGTATTTCAGTCAGCCTGCCTGTTCTGCTCCCCACTCTGTCTCTGGTGAATCAACCCTCTTACCACCCCTGCTCCCCCATCCCCTAGCACCTCCAGCCTACAACCCAGTTCTAATATGCATAAATTTAAAAAGAAATTAAATAAAGGTTGTAAAACTATAAACTTTTTAGCCTAACTAGTTTTCACATCAAATTCAAAGGAAAAGTTACCTTAAGCAACCTAACTTCCTTAGGATAGCCTAGTATAAAAAGACTGTTCTCAAATATGAAGGTAGAATATAGAGGACTAAACACTTATAAAGTATTAGGAACCCATAATGATACTCCCTCAGGCAATCCAAAGAATTATCTATCCTGAAGTTGCAAACCACATTAACTCTAGCGGAACCAATAAAAGAAGCAATGGTAAACCAGACTATCCTGGGGGAATTTAAAATTATCTGTTCTTAATACTTATAACCTTTAAGTTTCTGTATTCTACAGAAAGCAAATAGGATCCTCAAATACAGACACTGCTTAGGATAGACAAAGAAAATCAATCTCAGAGGTCACTATCCCTAGGAATGAAATTTTAAGGTCTTTCAATTATGTCATTCGTAAACCAAAATACACAAATCCACCTTTAGCATTTTTCTGACCTCAGACAATTACAGGGAAATCAAATGAACGTGAAGACCTCTGGCTGTTTCAATAAAGAGCAGTACCCTCGTATCATCCATGTGTCTCCTACCACTTCCACAGCACAACATTAAACAATAAGCAAGGGTGTATTTAAGGTGAAACCCTCTTAGCAAGAGATTCTGAATACCGAACACAAAGCTTTGTACAAAATCCTTTAATATTTAAAAGACAACTGAAATAAACCTTCCCCCTACTGTCCATTTTATCCATAAGCCATGAGACATGTCTTTATATTCAACTAGAAAGTTGTACTGTGTACATGGAACGTATCTAGGGAGCTGGGAACTTAAAGAAAACTATACCAATAACTTAAATATACTCCCCCACAAATTCCTAGGATGAACTTTACAGTGAGATTATTAACTATTCATATTTTAGGAAATAAAATGTAAGGAATCCATGTAAGCAAAATAGGACATACAAATGATTTAGTAGAAATGATGTAATATAAAATAACCACATTTTTAAAATGACTGCACTTGTACATTTTAATTTCCCAGTAAAACATTAGTAATACCCGTGGGAAACCCACGGGTATTACAATTGAGATGAAAAAAAAAAAAAAAAGTACAAAATGATGTAAAAATAAACTATTTTATATATATATATATGTATATATATATATAAAAACATTAGCACCTATAATTAAAAATACAGTGTAAAAACTCATAAGTTACCTCCTTGTCTAGCATACAGACTTCCTCCAAAATAACCATTCACTGGAGATGTAGCAGCATAGACAAATATGGCTGTACTGAGCATTGATCCCCTCCTAAACAGGCAGAATAACATGACAAAATAAAACCAACAATTTGAAGAAATCACCATATAGTCAATTTCATTAGCATTAGCATTCAAAGATAATTTAACAGGAAAAATATCATATCCTGGACCTCAAAAGTTTACCCAGTAAATGAATTGATAGTTAAAACAGCGCTTAGGTGATTCCATACTGATTTTAATTTTTTTAAACCGGCAGTTAAATTTTGTAATATTATATTCTAAACAAATATTCCATATTTCTTTACCAAAAATATTAGAAGCTGGCATTAAAATTGTTTGCAATTGGGCTCTCCCTGATGGCACAGTGGGTTAAAGCACATTATGAAGCTCTCCAAAGCCACTGCAGCACAAGTTCAATCCCCTGTCAGGAAGCTGGCCCACATGGCATGGCAGACCTCTCCTGACCTGCCCGCTGCTCCCCTCAGCAGTGTACTTCATCAATCTGCCTGTTCTGCTCCCCACTCTGTCTCTGGTGAATCTTCTCACCCACCACTTCTCTGGCCTATACCCCAGTTCTGTATGTACAAATAAATAAATCTTTTTAAAAAATTGTTTGCAACCATGTGAAACAATCATATCATATGGAAAAGGATATTCATTTGTTAAGAAAATAAATGGAACTGCTTTTTATAACTTAACTCAATTGCTTAAGATTCTTCCCTGCCAAGGGAAAGCAGTATCATCTATTAAGGCTTTTCCTCTTTAGTTTCCCTTATACTTTTAAAAATTATTTTATTACTTCTCAGCCTTTGGCTAAGATCAAGTGTAAAAATTATTTTTAAAAATTCCAAAGGTCCACAAATGACATATATTAAGATCAATAATTTCTGCCCTCCAGACCTCTTTGGTGGCCTAGAGATTAAGTCTCAAAACTATCACCACTATGAGATGAGTTCAATCCCTGGCCAGGGAGCTAATCCACATAAAGAAGAGCAGAACTCTCCTGTCTCACCTGCTGCTCCCCTCAGCAGTGTATTTCAAAAGATCTGCCTGTTCTGCTCCCCAGTCTGTCTCTGGTGAATCCTCTGACCTCCCATAACTCTGTCCTACACTCCAGTTCTTCTACACACACACACACAAAAAAAATAAAAACAAAAACCATAAATAATTTCTACCATCTTCTTTTAGTAATGCTATCTAGATAATTTAGATGAACCCTCCTGTTGAATAAAACTAGACAAAATACTTTTGGAATTTCTAACTTAAAAGAGAAATATTAAGATGGTAAATTACAGTATCATTTGCCACAATACAGAAATGCACTTAAACCACTAACAATAAAACCCTTTTTAAAACTCATCAGAATTAAGAAGACAAAATAAAGTCTATAGATAGAACATAAACCTTGTCATGGTTGGAACAAAAGCATATTCTTTTACAGAGAATTTTTAAGAACATACTAATTAATGTACGTACTGGGAGAATTTACATATTCATAAATTAAGCATCTTCTGAGTAATAATTATTTGATTTTTTAAATAGCCCTATGTAGAATACAAGCATATACCATCTTGGAATACTTGGAATATGTTGCACTCTTCTGTCCAAATGCCTCTGCTCAATTTCTTAAAGTGGATTCATAGTAGTTAAAATACTGCACATTTATTTCTAATATGGTAGTAATATGTCATTCCCAAGTTTAAAAGATCATGGGTTTCAAAATTATCAGTCTTAGGAACCACATCTTACCTTTTTTTCCCCAAGTACTCAATTAAACATTGGTATTAATTTATTCCTTATAGAAGATCAATAATAAATTTGACCCATTTTCTATTTGTAACTGTGTGTCTATGTGGCAATACTGAAAAATGAGAATGCTTTAGTCTGAGACCGGTTTCACACCAGGCAGAGTCCTCATTATCAGTCGCACAGAGAGGGCAGAGAGGTGCCAAGGCTGTGCCTGTGGCTACCAAGGACCTAAGTTGGCAGTTCCCACAGACATTTCCACTTAATGGAGTACAACAGAGCCTCTGTAATAAAACTCAGACACACGCCCACCTCTTCATAAATATGCTAAAGAGTGTTTCTCCTCAGAACAGATCATTTCCACCTACACTGAAAAATCTGCTGAGTTAGGTAACTATCTTCTTTGTTTATCTTCCCAAGGTGGGGAGGAACCTTCTCACCTCTACTTGCTCCCTCATCACTCTCCACTGCAATGGCAGCAGCAGCAGCGTTTCAGCAGACCTGCCACACCGTAACTCTTTGCCTTCACAAAAGTCCGCAAACGAATTCACACAGGCATCCAACATCTAATTTCTTATGTTACATTACCTGCTCTTTCTTCTTAGAATCTTCCTCCTGCAGTAATTTCCCCAATTTTATGCACGTTTTAAATTTTTCTCACCAATCTGAACTATTATCTCTATTTTTCATTTCCAAAGAATAGCAAATTAAAAGTATAGGTATCTTGGTGGGGGTGTGTGGTGTAATAACACTGAAGGACGTGATCCTATATACTTCTAAATACTCTATAAGGTTACTAACCAATGTTACTGCAACCTAAAAAAAAGGTTATGGAATGAGAGCTTAACCCCAGTTTACTAACATCTCTTTACTAATAACTATATGGTCTCAGTCCAATTTCTTAACTGCTCTGAGTTTTACTTGTCTCATATGTAGAAAGGAGATAATAACAGTCCCTTCACAGGGTTGATGTGAATATTAAAGGGCTAAAAGCATAAAGCACCTAACACAGTATCTCAAATACATTAGTCACTTTGATACTATAACAACACTCACTGCTTTAGTACTAATCACATAATTATGTTCACATCAAATAAGGACAACATAGAATCACTACCACCATCATAATGACAGACTAAAGTAACAATACACTGTTGTCTCAAATACTATTAGAAGCAGTTCCTTTTTGCTCAACATTGAAGATCTATTAAAAGAGCTACTGCACTAAAAATGAAATGCCAAAATTGTAGCACTATACAAAGCAAAAATTTGGTTTAGGAAAGATTATTCATTAGCAGCTCATAAGAATAACTCTACAGTCAAATTGTATATATGGTAGTGATGAATTCTGATGTAGAATTTAATATAAAGCATGATTTTGTGACAAATTTGGAGTGCTCTTTTGCGTTTGAGATCTCAATCACCTGAAATAAAATTTACCCTATTACATGAATTATTAATCAGAACACTGAAGCTTAGCTTTTAGTCAATTATTTTAAAGTTCACATGATAAACCACAAAGGTATATTTAATAAAATAAACTTAGAGAGAAATGACTTCATTGATTAATACATATTCACTTCACTTCAACAAGCACTGATTGAGTAACTTCCACAGCAAAAACTCTGTAAGCAGGTACTCTGAGAATTCAACAATAGGTTAATACCCATTCCCTGCTCTCGAGGAACTTACTGCCTAGTGGAAGAGACAGCAATACAGCAGAGTTAAAAATTTAACATGCAATTAAGAGTCATTCTTTCAGCAACAATTTACTGCTTGTCCACCAAATGCCAGGCATATATAAAAATGAACACATTAGGAACTGAAATACAAATAAGAAATATAGGTGGAGAAAAGTATCGTCCTGGCCGAGAATTCATGGGGCAGCACCTGAATTTTAAGCTCTGCTATGCACTGAGAATACATTTGCTCAGTTAACCCATAGCTCTCTAAGAACAAGGTCACAGGACCACTCAATATGACTTGAGATCTCTGGGAATTTACAACTTTTTTTATAACCCTAAAACTTCAAATCAAGAATTTATTGCAAATGATTTTGTCCACAGAGAAAAAAAAATCATGTAACAGAAATTATGTAAAGATAGAATAAGAAGACATTCAATTATTTTTCTAACCTCACGCACCTTTTCTACCAATCTTTTTAATATGAAATAAATGCCTGTTCACTTTGTCAAATATATCTTTATTGAAAATTACCTCTATTCATATTCTAGGGGAACATAATCTTTAAACCCCACCAAAATATTCAGTAAGGCTACTAAGTTTAGCATTTAATAAAAAAATACACTCTATAGCTACTGATTGATGCTCATTATTTGTCTGCAGTTTAACACTTATGCTATTTAAATTCTAAGATAACTGTAATATACAAATATTTAATTATAATTGATTTTAAAAGCCCCAATAGCTGTAAGTTGATCCAAGGACAACAAAAATGCAATAAAGTTAATTTAAACACAAGCACTTACTCTGTATATAAGTCTTCTATCATTGCAACAATAATAACAATGAGAGACACAGCAAATATCTGACATCCAGAACCAATGAGAGAGGAAAATATCAGTGGGTGACTTGATGGTCTGAATACATCTCCATGCACCTGCTTCCATCCATACTCATCTCCTAGGTCTCTATCCTATATACATATATATGCAGAGAGAAAATTACAATTACAGTTGTAAGTTCCTTCACTCCAAACTTGAGTTGTTTAAAGGGATTCAAAATATTGAGAAATGACATGTCAAATTTAAAATCACTGCCTTAGTAACTTAGTTACAGTATTGTGAAATTTATGAGGCTCAGTAGAGTGGGTCTTGGCTATGCACAGGGAATCTTAAAAAATATAAACAGAAAAAAAATCTAAGCACAAAAAGAAATGTCAAGTTTGGAGAATGGCACATAAAACTCTCTTAATGATACTTTTTTGTCATTTACATCATGATTATGGCTCATGTATGACTTGAGGCAAGGTAGAAAGCAAAACAGACAGATTTCTAACATTGCAGATATGTCCTTTATAGCTTGGAATCTAAAAAAGAATGGGAAAATATCGGACAGTTAAATATTTAAAGCAGTGTTTAAGAAATACTATTCTCTAGGGGAAATATCAAATATTGTACCAAAATGAACAATATAAGAAAATAAATTTAATATTAAGAAAAAAAGGAAAGAAAGAAATACCAGTCCCTTAAGATAATCTAATGGGGAGTGGAAGGAAATCTTGGTCAAATATGTTTGACAAGCACCAAACATATCTTATCCAGCCTGATACTCACAATACAAACTATAATATTAAAATTTAACTGTCTTCCAAAATCTATTAATGATGGAATCTATCTACACATAGTTATTACCATTCTATAGAACACATTTTTGCTCTTTATAACATTGTTCTATAAAATACAAAAAGCAAATCTTCCCATTGCACCTATAAAACTAAATGTAAGTTAATCCTTCCACCCACTCTCTCAATTTTATGCAATATGTTAACAGTATTAGGAGATACCAATACAGGTCTTACAATACTGAAATCAACAGCTCTGAAAACTGAAAGTTGTTCCTTAAGCTTAACATATCCTTATTGATAGCAAAACTTGAACTATCCAAGAATTATTTATAATGTTTGTTACGCACTTCGGGTGAACATTCACATATTTTGCTGAAAACACTTTAATAGTAGAGACCCCTCTGTGAGGTTTTACACCCCTCTAAAACCTGAAAATTATGAATTCTGAAACTTATCTGATCTCAAGGATTTTAAAAAAAGAAATTGTGGACATACATTCTAGTAATAAAATAACACTGAATTAAATGGTTTTATAAATACAAGCAAAATGTCTGCTCACCATGTCATCCATTTCTTCTTCTTTACTGTATCGGGCATAATCCTTTCTTAAAGTTCTCATTAAAATCATTGAAACTAAGCCCACCAAGAATATTACCATCATGAAGGAGTTGAAGATTGAAAACCAATGAATCTAAAATAATAGAAAACATTATCAACATGAAATAGCACAAAATCATTCACAAGCTTCATGACAACAAGGTGTACTAATGTACTAAAAAAAGTTATTTTTAAAATCTTTTATGTAAAAATCTAAACTTCAAAAATACTAAGGATGAGTATTCACTTTGTAAAGGTACTGGCTTTCTTTACAGAAAGCCTCAGATTCATTAAAATGCAACACTGTTCACATACATTTCCATAAACTTTACCATATGCTTACGCCATCATCATTAGAGAAAAAACATGAAGTCAAGTAGGCGTATGTTTTAACGCAGGCTGTCAGTTCTAGCTGTGTGACCTCAGTTTTCTTATATCAAAAGTGGAAGTTAATACTCTCTTATAGTGATGGCAAGGTTTAATTCTGTATGTAAAAAGTTTAGCACCATGCCTGGCACAGAGCAGTCGATACTCAGTAAATATGAATTTCCTACCCTTTATCTGAGCAACAAACTAAAAATCTCCTTAAAATACCAAGACTAAACCATCATAGTTGGCTGCCATGGACTTGGGTAGCTTCCTGAATAATCTGCTTCACTTCTTTCTGGTTCATCCTCTCCATCCAGTATTATTTTTATCCCTCCTTTCCAAATTAGCCCACCAGGATACAGAGAACAATGAGGTAACCCACAGTTTCTCAACTTTCTCAAGATTCTTGAGTTTGATTTTTACCTACACATTTGTCACAAAATTCTGTCCAGGTTTTGGTTCAAATCACAAGGTACAACTGCATCTCTCAGTGTATCTCAGATTCCAGTCTGACTTGAACGAGGCCTGCAGTACTGTCTGATGGTCCTTTCTATTTTAATTTCCCAAAGTGTCTTAAAGACAGTGCCAAAATTTCTCTTCTCTCAAGTCCTAATTCCATTTATTTTTCTGCATTTATATTGCCCAAACCTTTCGTTTCTCTTTTCAAACTCCTAGAAGTTATTTTTCCTCTTAAATCAATCTTTCCATTAAGTTTTAGCTCTCATTTACACCTTGAGGCATTTTGTCCCTTTTAGCTTGCACCCCTAAACTTTCACATTTCTCCAGTGTAAACAATCTCCAAAGATTCCTACCTAAATGGTGCCTACTCCTTCACAATAAATGTGAAGCATATAGCACAATATCTGGCATATAGTAAACTAAATTTTTAAGTTATCATCATTACTACCATCTTTGAAGTGTTTGCTTAAATCTTTGCCCCCCTAACTCTCAATTTTTTTCATACCTTTCTCCTTTCAATGCTGATACTTTTCAAATGGAGAGACTGCATGTTTTTCTTCCCTCACTCACTTTGTCCCAAAAGATTTCTTTCAAAGGCCTGCAGTGAACCTCTATATTCAGCAGTCAATGATCTGCCCCATTTCCTAGCTCTACCCGTCACATCTGACCTTTGCTAACACTGTACCACCCTACTTTACTGACGCTGCTCCTCCTACCCTTTGTGAACTTTTCCAAAAAGCCCAACCTTGGAAACTCTGCTGTGAATTCTTCAGACTCTCAAACTTTTAACTAGCATTCCAATGATGATGGGAACACCCTCTGCTTCCTATCCTCACTCCACCCCAAGTCTCCAGCCTTCTTTCTCATTCACATTTCAGACTTTTACTAACTACAATCATTTCCACTTGAATGTCCTTCTGGAATTTCAGACTTAGACTGCCATCAAATAAACTCATGCTCTTTAGTCTCACATATTAACACTTACTTCTAATTTCTAACTTCTGCTAATGGTACTAACATGTACCTCTGAAATTTTAGTATGTCTGGCTCTTTCTTCTTAATCCTTCCTAGGTAAGAATTATTAAGCTTTTATTTTCTTTCAAAATGTCTCTGTCCACTCCTTTTCTCCATTCCCATGCCATCATCAACTCACACACTGACAGCACTTATTTTAAAAAATTTTGATCGCTCTCCTTCTTTCAAATGATCCTATATAGTTACCCAGGAAATCTTTCTAAAACAGCATGCTAGTTTTCATACTTCTATTCTAAAACGTACAGCGTACTCCACTATATTCTCTTATATCAGCTATAATATTCTGTGATCCATGTGATATAGTCACTTCATCGTAAGTCACTATATCTTCCACAGCCATCTCTGTGCTAATCAAGCAGCGCTTTCCTCAGTGATGCCTGAGCACAGCATACTTACTTCTATCTTTATGACCTGTTCATAATTCCTTCTAACATAGAATCCACTTCTATCCACCTCTGTAAATTTTGCCTTCTCTCTAAAGGTCAACACAAAAGCCCTTCCTCCCCAAAACTTCTCATCTCCATATTTTAGTTATTTGTAACTACACTTCTGCTCTAAACTTCTATAGGTACATACTAGAACAGCTAACATCAAAGATGTACTGTCTTATACAATTAGGGCAGAGTTTAACTTGGGCTGATATGTTCACTCATTTGAGTAAAGCTCAGTCCCAGATCTATTACCTATCCTGAGATTTCAAGCAAGTGATAAACACTCCTGAAAAGCAGGAGACAGTCAACAGTCTCTGCTTCATAAGATCATTTCTCCTTCCATCAACAATTTATTAAATAGCTACTGAGATTACAAAGTTAACAATGAATGTACTATATTTTGAAATATTTGGAAAGAAAGTTTACAAATTTATCATAAAAGTATCATTCAAGTTTTAAGAGAGTAGTCTAGAGGCTTTTCCAAAGATTTAATTTTGTTCCCACTCTGAGAAATTAATAACCTAGAAAAGACCCAGAAAGGAAAAATCATATGTGATTCATCTGTTTCAATATATCAAATTCTTAGAGTAAGCTTTATGCAGTTATCAGAATGTTTTATGTAGCTATGTTTAGTAATAAGAAAGACACACCTAATATGATAAAGTTTCTAACAACACTCTTTGATATTTTCTAATCTAAAATATACACAATCTAAGGTATTAAATTCAAACCCAAAACCTATTTTAAAATAGCACTAAAACCTGACATTTTATAAGACTTTTCCCCCCAAAAGTATGAAATGTTATGATTCAAAATTATAGCCAAGGAAGTATTTCTTAAAAGAATCAGATGTCACTAAGGCATCACTAACGCTGCACCTGCTGACTCTAGCACCCCCTAGTGTTGCTAATTCTAAGCAACATATCCAGTTATAAATTTTAGAATATAGGCAGTAAGTATACTACCAAGTGCTGTCTCTTATGATTATCTGTTATGGGCCAAATACTAAGTAGGTGCTTTATTTTTATTTACAAATGTAATAATAAGGTATAATACCTGCTCCATTATTAGGTATAAACAAGCTAAAAATTAGTAATTTGACCAAGGTTATATTTATAGTAAGTGGCAGAGTTTGTATTCAGCTTGAGCACGTAACCCTGTATAGTCACTGCGTAAAAAACAATTCCTACTACTTAACACAATCCCATCCCCTCCTGCCTACTTAAGGAAAATGCTGCAATAATTTTCTCCCTTTCTCCTATATCATCAGCTCCGCACTACTGACCTCCATCAATATATAAACATGTTTTCTTTATTATCTCTGCTCTTTCTAAGTCTCTAAATACAGCCTTTTTCTACCCCAGTGATGGAAGCTTTACTCCAACAGAATTCTACACAGACTTGATCTCAACCTTTATCTTCCTATCCATCAGGAAACCCCCCCCTGGCTCTAACATCCTCTCACATTTACACTGCTATACCCTGGCTTGGCTTATGTCCCAATTTCCTTCTCATCTAAACTCCTCTAATAGCTCTTCTTTGGTCTTCATACTTCTCCCCTTTCTCCCCACACAATCTATTCTCAATAGAATAATCTTAGCAGGGCCCTCCTTGGTGGCGGAACAGGTTAAAGTGCAGCAGTATGAGGCTCTCTGCAGTCACTGCAGCATGAGTTAGATCCCCAGCTAGGAAGTTGACCCACATGGCATGGCAGACCTCTCCTGACCTGCCTGCTGCTCCTCTTAGCAGTGTATTTCAGTCAATCTGCCTGTTCGGCTCCCCACTCTGTCTCTGAATACTGTCACCCATGTACCACTAGCCTATACCCCAGTTCTTGTATACATAAATAAATCTTTAAAAATATATATATAACCTTAGCAATCCCTTTTAAATAAAGTAAAGCTGTCATTTCCCTGCTGAAAACACTATCATTCCCTTCCCTGCATTCAAAGTCCTGATAGTTTGGTCTAGTTCCTGTTACCTCTGACTTCATCTCCCACTTCTCACTCTCCCACTCTGCTCCAGTGTCATCCTCCTCCTCACTATTCCTCAAACACATCACACATGTTCCCACCTAAAGGCTTTGCAGTGGTATTGCCTCTGCCAGGAATAATCTTTGCCCCAGATATCCACATCTCTTATTTCCAAATTTCTTCAAGATTTTGCTCAAAAGCCTATATCAGAGATTTACCTGGCCACCATATTTAGAACTAGATGGTGTCACTTATATGTAAAATGAGAGAAACCAATCAAAGGGTAAGATAAAGCCAAACTAATAACTAACCCCAAACTACTAATCCTGATTATAAAACTGAAGCTACCAGAAGTGTGTGTGTGTGTGTGTGTGTGTGTGTGTGTGTGTGGAGGGGGGATGGGGAGTGGCTGAGAAATTCTATACTTTTAAAATACAAACGATGTACACTAATGTCACCTCACTGAAAAAAAACAAAAGATATTTAAAATACAAAAATTAAAAAGAATATGAATATCATGAAATACAAAGACTATTCCAGATAAAAGAAGAATAAAGAGAAATGACCAAAAGTAATATGTTTTTCTTTTAGCTATACAGAATACTATGGGGCAATTGGTAAATGTGAGTAAGATCTACAGATTTTTAATAGTATTATCAATGTTAATTTCCTGGTTTTGATCATTGTGAACTATTTCCATAAGAAAATGATTCTAAGTAGGAATATACCTTAAGTTCTTAGGGGAAAGGACACCATGTCAGCAGTTACTCTTAAATGAGAAAGCTTAGGAAGGATAAAGCAAATGTCATAAATGTCAATGTTTAGGAAATGTGAGTGAAGGGAATTCAGAAATTCCTTGAATAAGGGACTAGTATTTTTATAATTTTTGTCTGAATTTTTGTTAAAATAAAAGATTTTTTAAGTATTAACCAAAAAGAAAACTTGTAATATTCCAACACTGACTACTTCAAGTATGTTTAATTCTACATTAAACCCACATGATCACAGACATAAGTCACTATCTCCAACATTAGCCTCTTTAGTAAAAAAATACTATTTTGGCTTCCTGTATGTTGTTTGCTTCCAACTGTATTCTTACTCAGTTTAAATCAAAGGCATAATGAAGGAAGTTTTTGACTGCTCCTTTAAAACTCTTTGCCACCCTATGTGTTCACATCCAAAATCTCCATTAATTAAATCTTTGAGCTACACAGCTCTAGCACAGCGCCCTACATATGGCAGGTAGTCATTAATGCTTGTTGAAGACACGCTGAATGATTAAAATACACAATTTACCTACCCTGTGTTGAAAAAAGGATGGATCAAGATATTTGTCAAATCGATCTTCAAATTTCACATCTGACTTTTTCCACTTTACCTAAAGAAAAATTTTTTCATTTGAAAATCAAGATGAGTAAGCAAATTAATAATCTACAATAAAACTGAACAGTATATATTAAGATTTACAAATGCGGAAGAAGCAAAACAGTGGAAGCCGCTGCTATCTGAGAAGCTGAAACTTGTATGATAAACAGTTAACCAACTTTTCTCTGTATTTGTAAAACTTACAGCTCTACTGAGAGGAAACATTTCAGTTCTCAAGTACTATTTATTGCTAATTTACATATTCCAACATGATCAATGTGCCCATTCATCAAGAATACTGTGATCTAAAAATATAACTATGAAATACAGGTTTTGGTTAACTACCTACTTGTAGTGGTAAACTGCTGCAGCAAATGGTAGCTCCTGCAAGTACATGTGTGCCTATTACCAGAGAACTGAAACAAATCTCCCTGTTTTCAGGAGGTTCATTTACATACACTGAGGAATTGCAGTTTTAATAATATTCTGTTGCATCCCACTTCAAACTACATATTCATCTATTAAAAAGTTCTAAATCACACTTAACTGTTGCTATTAGGTGACTAACAATGCTTCCTATGTATTAGTATTTTAGTACTTACTGAATATGACATCTGGATTTTAGTATTAGGAACCAGTTTCACTTTCCCTTCACTAGTTAGATTAACATCAACAATTCGATTTCCATTAAAACCTATTTCAAGTTTTTTGTAGGTCCACAGATAGTAATCTTCTCCATTTTCATCTGCTTCACCAACAATACCTACAAAAGAAAAAACACTACATAAGGTAATATCATTTAATTTTCAAATACTTTAGAAGCTAAAAGCTCATAAAAAGTTTCTAAAAAAGCACTATTGGGCCCTCCCTGGTGGCGCAATGAGTTAAAGCACAGTACTATGAAGCTAGCCATAGACACGTCAACACGAATTTGACCCATGTGGCACTTTGGCACTCTCCTGACCCGCCCACTGCTTCTGTATACTTCGTGAATTCTGCCTGTTCTGCTCCCCACTGTCTCTGGTGAATCCTCTCACTGCTCTGCACCTCTGACCTGTACCCCAGTTCTGTATGCATAAATGAATAAATCTTTAAAAAAAAAAAAAGCACTATTATTCCTTATGGTTAGAACAAGGCAAATATATAGACTGCATTGCTACCCTTTGTTAACTACCTGGCAAACAAAAACTTTGGTTAGGAAGTGGTGAAAAAGCTCAGCATAACCTACCAAAAATGTGACACTCAATAGTTCATGCACTGTCATTAGCATCACCTTCCTTGTAATAATTTTCACCATGTGTATTTTCCTTAATAGCTCAAAATTTCAGAGAAGTGATGTATCACCATGTGGCAGTCACCTAGTTTGTAGTGATCAAACTAAAATTAAAATCAGGGTCTCCAGAGGCTCAGTTCTGCACTTTCTCTAGTAACCTATGATCAACCATTTCTACCACCTCCACATATGTACACATGGGTATGAAAACTTAATTGCTATTTCTTTATAATTCAAGATACCCAAAAGAGATACTCCAAAGTATCTCCCCTAAATACACCAGACTCTGGAATCCCAGGGTTCAAAAACTTTCTATTGAAATAGGCAAGCACAGCTGCCATGTTACTGAGGAAGCCCACAGCGAAAAAAAAACAAAATAAAACATGGTTCAGACATGAAACCCAAAAGCAATGAAAAATAATAAGGGAGAAACCTGTTCTCTCATTAAAAAAAAAAAAGAGGAAAACCAGTGGGTTCTCCTGAACCTCAGGATCATAAATTAGTGAATATTAACCTCAGGATCATAAATTTAGTGAATATTCAGCACGCCCTACTATTCTCAGAGCTGATGGTAGAAACATCTGTGTTGATATAGTACTAACTCAGGCCCTTACATAAAATGTTTACTATTTATATATAACCAACATCCAAAATGGTAATGATGATTTGCATACAATTATATCTTGAAATTGTTTTACTTATAAATTTCATGAGTACCACATTAAACTGATCAGATATGCAGTCTTTTTCATTTTGCTGCTTGCGAGTAGTAGTCTGCTAATAATTTTAAGAATTAGAATCTTAATTATAAATAAGAACAGTCATCAAAAGACCCCCCCCCTTAAAAAAAAAAAAGACTAAGAAAAGTATGATTATATATTGGCTATGGTAGCTGTATGGCTGTTCCCTGAATTTTGAATAATGTAATCACGTCCCACACAAAATGATTTTTTTTAAATACGCAAAAGTCTGTATTAACTGTGCTATATCTCTTTTCTATCAATATAGACAAGCAAGAGACTGAAAACAAAAACTCTTAAACATACAGAGTCTGGAAAATAACATAGGAACTACAAAAACTAATAGTATACTTTCAACATCTAAAAACCATACTAATAGTTCCACAAGAGAGAATCAAAAATAAGCTTCAAAACTCCTACTTAGTGCCTTTAATTGTGTTTAATAAGAGTAAGTCAAAAGAAGACATGGAGAGGGGGCGGGCATTCTTTTGGGCTGGTCAAGACACTTTCCAGTTCCTTGCATATGAAGTTATAATGTATAAAAGTTGAATATGGAAAGAATGTGACATGTGTTTGCCCATGTCAAAAAATCTTCAAATAAAAGGGGACCCTAAATTGGTATTAAAAGCATTTTATGAAAATGCATTTAGAAATTCAGCATATAATCACCATTATAGAATCCTTACATAAATCTTATTATGTAATATTCCCACGCTTTAAATAGAACAGAATACGTACCCCATATTGGTAAGTCATCTATGTACATCTGGTACCAGTAGTGATTTTTTATAGCATATACAAATGCATCTCTCTTTTCTTTATCTAAGTCAACTTCACAGTAAGTAGCTGGCATCACATCATCTGCATAATATAAAAATTAGAAATAAGTGATAAAACTCAAGAAAAAAGACCAAGATTTCCCAAAGTTAAAATTTCTATGCATAACAGTAGAGTCTGAATTGATAAATGAAAGGGAGAACAAATTCCTTTTCTGTCTTTTTAAAAGAATTTTAATCTTTATTCTCAAATATTATTTTACTAAGTGATTAATGCTTTATAAAGAAAATTATACAAGAGCTTACCAAGTAAAATGATTTAAAAAATTAGAAGCTGAATACAAAGTTTTTATTGGACACTCAAAAATATGACCCTAAAGTAAAGAATTTCTAGTTATAAGATCTAGAGCAGTCCTGGAAATAGAAGTCACAAGAGGCCACAGAGTCTGAGGAATTCCAGAGGGTCTTCATAGCTAGGAAAATTAAAAGGCAAACCTTTACCTGGCTGGCATCACTGTTTATAAATTGCCCAAAAGTTCCCCAGAGATTAGCCATCTCCACTCCTAATTGCACTCAAAATACTACTGGCCAAATACTGTTCAGATAATCTCTAACTTAGAAGCCTTTCAAAACTGTCTCTTCAGAAATGTGCTTATGGTTTCTTAACAAAACACAACCTACAAAACTGAAAATATTCTAGATGTCCAAAAAAGATTAAATATTTTTGTATATTAAACAATTAGAAAAAAATAAACAACCAAAAAAAAAAAAAATCAAGTACATTTAAGTTTTCCCGTACTGTACTGATTTAGAACACTTGCCAAGTTTTCCCCAAAAAAGAACAAATTAAATTTCTTAAATGTTGATTGAAACTTCTTAAATTTAAATTTCAGCTGAATCATGATTAACAGCTATCTATAATAATTATTTCTAGGAGGGTTAGAACTCCTACCACCAGCTCACATCTCCCCAACAGGAAGAACAGCCTGCTTTTACTATGTAGCTTAACCTACAGTAAGGACTCCAACTCTAAAAAGAGATGGTAGGAAGCTGTCAAGTCCCTTGAAAAAAGGACAAGGAAATACACTCTCAAAATAGGAAAAGAAAACTGCTTTGTCTCCAACAATGACACCCACACATATTTTTCCTTCTACCCGAGCCCTTTTAAGCATCAAAGAATTTAGGATTTTCATGAGAAAAACAGGTTGAGCAGAAAAGGGAGGGAGAGTAAGAATGTGAGGTTGCTGTAAAGGATTCCTACAGCAGATGCCAGGAGAACTAGGAGGTCCCCAAATGGGACTTCCATGGAGTATGATAGTGAATAATGGACAGCAAGCAATCACCCCTACAGAGGGGAAGTGAGAACCAAAAGGAAGGTCCAGTGACTGTAGGTGGGAGACCTCACTGTTAACTCTTCTGCAAAATCAGGAACTCCTTGCTGTTATAATTATTCACAGTAACTGTTATTAACATAACAGCAGTCTAATGCATGAGCTCTAAAACATAATATGACATTCACCTGCAAAGAGCTTTTAAAAGATTCCTCCCAGTCTGAACTATTCAGTTCAATTTCCTCTTTTCCAAGTATCACCCTTTCCCCTACACACTTACCAAACTCAACTACTAATAAGGTCTCCATACACCTTGAGCTCACAATATATAGATTTTTGTTTCTGCTTACATGAGGTCCACCATAAAATCACCCCATCCCACCTGTTCTCCTCAGTGAATTCAGAACTGAATAATCCTCAATTCTGAAGACTCCTAACATCTCTCAAGTATCACACCCTCCCTTCTCCAAAGGGTCATGGCTTTCTCTCCACACCTCCCTTGTGATCTATAGATCTGCACCACTTAAAACCCTGTACTAAGCTACTCATCTTACCTCTGCAAAAGACCATCAGGTCTTAGAAGTTTACCCATAACTGAGTATATCCTATTTACCTGTAGATAGCTAAAACTAAACAAACAAAAAATACTAATAAATTTGAAGAGCATGATTTTACATGGCTATCGAAATCAATAGGCGTATTAAGAGTATGCCCATATACTAGTTATAAGCTGCTTAATGACTTTTTGGTCAATGACAAACTGCGTATGTAGTGGTGTTCCCAATAGACTATTCCAAGTGGCCTAGGTGTATAACATGCTATATATACACCATTTAGGTTTGTGCAATTCACAGTCTGACATTAGCACAATGACAAAATCACTTAATGCTAGATTTCTCAGAACACATCCCCCTCAAGAGGCAACACATGACTGATTGCTCATACATTCATGAGTAAATAGTGTATGTTTAAGAATATCAGTCTAAATAAATGAAACTTTTGAGCAGAGCATTTCAGGGTTGAAAAAGAGGCCTTAAGAGGATCTTTCACAGATGTAAAACCTAGAAATGTGGTAAAAGGAAAAAATTTATCATTATCATGGGCTATAAAAAGGGCCCTAGTTGGGAAAATATTAATGAAATTCCTCTTGCAGTTAGGTAGATAAATACAAATATCACAAATAACTAGAGCTTTGGTTGCTCAACTGAAATAGCACCTCTCAGGAGGGAGCCACTTTGAAAATAACAAATGTAGTATGTTTAAATATACAAATCATTGAGTCAACATTCTCTGTAACTGGAAAACAACCTAAAAAATCTATCACAATAAATCACTACTTTAAAATTACAGTAGAGTATATCTTTCTCAAGATTAAATACAGGGTCTCCCTGGTGGTAAAGAGGTTAAAACCTCACTGTTATCACCAGTCTGGCCTGCTGGCTTCCCTTCAGCAGTGTATTTACATGGATTTGCCTGTCCTGCTCCCCATTCTGTCTCTGGGGAGTCCTCTCATGCCCTGCACCTCTAGTCTGTACACCAGATCTTGTATGCATAAATAAAAATACATCTTTTACAGAAAAGATTAAATACAGCTATAAATTCTGAACAGGATGTAACTTAGTTTTGACCAATATAAAATATTTTTCATGAGGGAAGCAGCATTTAGGAAGGGGGAAAAGATATAAAATAGAACTGTTAATAATGATTGGATAAATTACATACCAATAAGTGTATCATTCATCCCCAGTAACATTCCAGTCTAGTAATTAAATAGTAGTGAAAACATTAAAAAGAAAGTAGTTTTAGTATGGATTCTACTACTTACCAACCCCTGTGAACTTCCTCAGTTCCCAACAATAAAACAGTAATATTGATGCTATTTCCCAAAATTGATTTAAGGATTAAAATGCTGATATATCCATGGTGTCAAGTTCCCTTGAGCCATGCACCCATTTGGGATTCCAATGAAAGTGCTCTCATCCTTTACTTCCATGCACACTGACTCCAAATTAACAGTACAACTTCAGAGGGTACATGAAACCCTGAAGTCAGAACTTATGGTTCAACTTTGACAGATAGAATCTACCATAGCAATGGAATGCAGTAACTATTTGAAAACTGCTAAATTAAAAAAATAATAATAATGGAATAGGAAAACTGGTAAATTAGTTTTCAATCATATATAATTTATTATATAGATGTACTAATTAACTGTCCAACTTGACAGGGAGTGTAAAGTAAACAATTTTTCCCAGATGGCTATTTGGCAACATGTATCAGGAACTGCCTTAAAAATGTTTATATCTAGGCCCTCCCTGGTGGTACAACCACTTAGGGTGCAGCACTGCAAGCTAGCCACAGCTGCTTCAGTGCAAATTCCATCCCTGGCCCCAGAGGTGATCCACATGGCAGTGTACTTTGTCAATCTGCCTGTTCTGCTCCCACTCTGTCTCTGATGGAACCTCTTACTGCCCCTATAATCTCTGACTTATACCCCAGTTCTGTATAAGTAAATAAATCTTTTTTAAAAAGTTTATATCCTTTGATTCAATAACTGAACTCCTAGAATAATTGAACCTTAGTCAAAAATTCAGTGATGCATTAAAATAACTATGTGCTACAATAGCCAAATATACTGTTCCATCTAAAGCAAAAAACCACACCAAGAAAGGCAAGGAAGGAAGGAAAACAATGACCATCTTGTAGTTGAGGGATATGACAATATCCAAATTATAGACTACTGTATAAACACATTTTTAAAAGAATAATGACAGACAACAAACTCATAAGATATTAAAAGAAGAGTAGGAACTAATCATATATAACTTATTGAGTTGCTAAGTGCTTAGAACAGTATCTGGTACCTACTAAACATGATGTGTTAAATAATATTTTTAATTTATATAGATAACATGAACCCTACTTTTAAACATTTTAAGTAATGTGAATGACTACAAAGAAATACAGGAAAAACATTAATGATAATTACATCTGATTCTTAGCTGCTTTAGTATTTTTCTGTAGTGTTTAAACTTTATACATTAGAAACTAATATACAAATGATATAAAATAATCTGTCGTTGAACAATCAGAATGTATATATACATACATTTCTTTGAAAACAAAAGAATAATTTTGTCATTGGTTTAAGTAAGAATTTATAAAGCCCGTGCTTATGAAATTTGCAAATAGCGCAAGATTTAAGGAATTGCAAATATCTAAAACTCAAAATACTAAGATTCAAGATTCAACACAAAATTCAAGTTATGTGGCCTGGCTAAAACATGTTAGTTAAAATCAACAAGACAAGGCCCTCCCTGGTGGCGTAGCGGGTTAAAGCACAGCACTGAGAAGCTAAAAACCTCTTCTGCAGGAGTTTGATCTCCGCCTGCCCCAGAGGTGACCACATGACTCCGCAGACCTCTCCTGACCTGCCCACTGCTCCCCTCAGCAGTGTACTTCATCGATCTGCCTATTCTGCTCCCCACTCTGTCTCTGGTGAATCCTCTCACACCCCTGTACCTCTAGCCTGTACCCCAGTTCTGTATGCATAAATAAATAAATCTTAAAAAAAAATCAACAAGACAATAAAAACCAGGATGATATCAAGTTCTCAAATTTACAATTAAATAAGGGATACTAGCTACAGTCAAGCATATCTTTCAATGTCTGAAAAGGATGCATGCACAAGAAAAGAAAAAAAGACAATAGAGAAAAGAAATGAGCTATTTTTTTTTAAAGATTTATTTATTTATACATACAGCATTGGGCGTACAGCCAGAGGTGCAGGGGTGATGAGAGGATTCGCCAGAAACAGAGTAGGGCTACCTGCTGCGCCACCAGGGAAGGCCCGAACTAATATTTGAAAATGGAAAACAAGTGGAAGATGGCAAAAAACTACTAGTAAAGCAGAAGAAAGCATACATAGCAAAGAAGCAATACCTATAGGAAGGAAAGGGAATGGTGTCACAGAACATAAGACATTAGAAATTAGGAGCAACACATATGTCATCAAAAAGAGGGAAAAGATGTAGGGCTGAACACAGGATGGAACTGGATGCTCAGATACTCTTTTCAACCCAACAAACAGTTTATAATTGTTCAACAGAATTCTTAAAGAACTATTCAAATTACCAAGGGAACTAGTGCAGCACCTTGCTGTAGATCAAATCCTACCATCAAGAGACTAATTTATCACTCCTCAATTTCTAATGCAAAATCATGTTGGAACTATAGACCTATATTATGTGCAATTAGTATTCATAATAATGATCAATTATTGAAATATCAGGTATTTTGATAAATGCTCAACATTATTTAACTGTGACAAAAATCCCATCAGGTAGATTTTATTTCCTTCAACTAAAAGGTCAATAAAATTAAATCCAAACAATTGACTAATTTTCCCACAACTACACAGGAGGTGGAGTGCATCAAATCTCTCTCTGATACCAAAGTACATTTTCTTTCTACTCCACAATGGCAAGGGTCCATTACCTATAATTTTAAGCCATTCTACAATTTTAGAAGATGACTGTTAGAATTTTGCATGTAGAAAGATACTCAATACAGGCCTAGTTAGAAATACTCAAATTAAGCCTGCCCTTGTCGTTTTAATTTTCTCTCTGTGGTCTATTCACACAAAAAAGTTGTTCATTAAATGTTAAGAACCATCCTACATAAGACTTAAGCTATCCTTGAATAGTCTTAAATTCCTTAAAATGCCTAGTTAGTGACTTTAATTTTATGAAAACAGTATCAATCCATTTAGCTCACAAAATCGACCAGGTTAAAAACAAAAAGGGGGCCCTCCCTGGTGGCACAGCGGGTTAAAGCACAGCACTAAGAATCTGAAGCCACTTCCGCATGAGTTCGATTCCCGCCTGCCTAAGAATCTGAAGCCACTTCCGCATGAGTTGGATTCCCGCCTGCCCCGGAGGAGACCACATGGCGAGCCAGACCTCTCCTGACCCGCCCGCTGCTTCCCTCAGCAGTGTACTTCATCGATCTGCCTGTTCTGCTCCCCACTCTGTCTCTGGTGAAGCCTCTCACCGCCCCTGAGCCTCTGGCCTGTACCCCAGTTCTGTATGAATAAATAAATAAATCTTTAAAAAAAAAAATAAAAAAAAGGGAAGTGTGTGTGTATGTACAAAAAGGTATATAAATACTGTTTACACATAAAGTTCTTTTTCTGTTTTCACAATATATCCAAAATTTTATTTTCTTATTTGGATATTCCTTTATAATAACTTCTAAAAGTCAAATACTTAAGAGAAGAAGGATCAACAATATAAAAATTTCCACAGTTCACAAACAGGTTTGAGCTTCCATAACACTATCAGTTTGCTGTGATATACCTTGGACAAATCATTTCATTTCTGAGCCTCACTGAGAGGAAATCAGATGACAATCTCTAAAATACATTTTACTTTGAAATGCTATGACACTATAAATAACAACCAGGAAATCTTGCAAAATACTCTTCAAAGCTTGATCAACTTTATCTTTGAACATTGTAAGCAAGAAGCTTACAGTATAAAGAAAAATCTAATCAGCATTTACTATTTCACCTAGACCACTTCATTTAGCCACTCCCTTAGCAGCCTATCTCACCAACACTTTGGAACCACAAAGTTGCCAAGACTTCAAGGAACCACTAGCTCTTGAGAAGAAATAACTGGAAATTTTTGTTCTTTTAGTCTAAAAGTGCTTAGACTTGAAAGGAAAATATATACCACTTTTATACCCATGAAAAACCATTTGCCTCCATTTTCAGTAATGTTTCCAATACAGCCTCAAAGGCACTAAAAAATAAGAAAGATTACGACAACTGAAAAAGGACTCCTCTTTAATAAATAAGGGTGAAAATGTCAAAAAGTGAAAAGGGATAGCAAAGAAGGTATAAGGATTTTTACCTATTTCTTACTAGTTACACTCTTAATAAACTAGAAATGTATACTAAATATGGAAAAGGAAAAACATGAATAAATTTAGTATGAGGTGCTCAAAGATAATATTCTGTTTTCTACTTATGATTAAAACTTTTAATTACCTAATTAAATTAAAACACAAACCTCAGGGCATATTTACTATTCATAGGTATAGGCCAAGTCACTGCTACTTAAATTTACAACTAAATTTGATAACTAAGTCTCAAGGAATATATTGAAAAAAAAAAGTCTAAAAAGAATAAAATTTAACAAGTCAAAATCAAATATCACCCATCCTCCTGAAAGTGCTAAAATAAATCCTACAACTTAGTAACTGTTCATTTAATATAAAAGTCAAAATTGCAATAAGTAACTTTACTAAAATCACTACAGAAAAAAAGAACTAAAATTCAAGGCTTCTGATTACAAGATCCATGCCCTATTCAAAAATCAAGACCCCCCTATTCAAAAATCAGATACTGCAAAAAATTCAATTATTTAAGCAGCTGCTCACCAGGTTAGAAAATATCTATGCAGGAAATACACCTTCTAACTGCATATAGGAAAACAGAAAGTATAACACTCAAAGGACCTGACAAAATAGATACCTGCATAAGAGATGAAGAGAATTTTTCCAATTTTAACAAGACTTTAACTTAAAATTAAAAAAAAAAAAAACTATATTGCAAGTATTGAGAGAGTAAATTATACAAACTGATAAATATATTCCAGGTCGATGGCAGAATTTTCAATTTGAGGTTTACAAAATTTTCAAGTATCCGTTATTACATATCCTGCGCTGCCAGAAAGGCCTCTACAAAAGGCCTTCTCCTGCCCCACTTGCCTAATCACTACAGGGTTTATTAGAAAACATTTTCCAAAGGAAATATGTAAGGAAATAAAGTTTTAATATTTAAGTATTCAACTGAGTACTTATAAGTATTCTATTTCTTTGTTAGTTATTACACCTTTCTAAAAGCAACAGGCTTAGTTTAGAGATCAGGACTTTTTTAGAGCCTAAAAGCAGTGTCGAGACTAGAGTCTAATCAACCCAGGGAGGATTTGCATGTCTGAAAACTGTTTTGATTGGGACACAGGAGAGTACTACTGGTAGCTAATAGGGAGAAGCCCATTATAAGCAACCTAAATGTACAAATCAGCTCCCCCACAAAGCAAAAGTATCTGGCCCCAAAGTCAATAGTGTCAACATTGAGAAATGCTGATGTACAATCTAATTTTTATTATAAGAACTATTAGGGGTTACTTACCTTTGAATTTAATATCTAGGCCACTAAATTCCAATTCAACTCCTTGAAGTGCTTCTCCCAGTGTTTCATGGTAATGACTGATACTTTTTTTTGACCCCACACAGAATGGAAGTGAAAAGTATTTATATGTCTCTTGGCGATTATGATAGGGCCCAACAGTATTCATCCATAAGACAACTTCTTCTTTATCTTGATACTGAAACCAAAAGGGCAAAGGAGAATGTCTTTTTAAAAATTTAATTCAAATTAAGGAAGTATTTGTTCTAAACAAAAGTATACTGCCCTTGTTTGAAAAGCTATAAATATTAAAAGCTTATTTTATTTTGATAGCCAATGTCAACACCATAAAGAAACAGTAAATTTGCAAATTATAAGCTCTGATTATGGTCTCAGTAGATGAACCTTTTCCAAACTCTGCTTCAAAAAAAGTATTGCCAAGACAAAGCCCAATGGTTCTTAAAAGGGTGTATTTACAACTAAGACTTGTACTATCAAATAATAGTAAACCTAGCACCAATGATTCACCAAGCTAATTTGGGCAAGGAAAGAGAAAACAAAATCAGTAATTTATCCATAACTTTATGTGTTAATCGCTAACAAACCCCAAAATTTAACACTGCCAGGAATAAAACTGCATATCCCTTCAATGACCATTGGTCAAAAACTAAAGAAACAAATGACTAAAAAAACTGGGAGAAAGCCACAGTCCAGTCCATCCCAGTCATCATTTCACTGTCTTCTCTACAAGCCCAGAAGTTATGTGTGTATGTACACACACATATAGGGTACAGATATACCCGTAAAAAGATGAATGTACATAATATGGATCTCCACCAATGTAGAACAGTATCAGTGAATACCAGATACAGCTATATCTGGAATATGGTCCAAAGACTTTGGGCAGGAGACTACACCTTGTTAAGGTCAGAATACAGCTTTGAACATGGCATATTCTCTGCTCTACTGGACCTTAGAGTCTAAAGGGACATAGGGACACTGAATAAGTTCTTACAATAAAGTAGGGTGTAATGGAGCATATAAAGAGGACGCTACTTCAACTAGCCCAAATAACAAATCCTCACTTTCAGTCCTCCATTTACATTAAATCCAACATCTCCAAGAGCAAACCCATTTCACCCAAATCTATCCCCCCCTTCAACTGCTGTTCTAATTATATCACCATTCTCTAAGACATGAACATTCAAACCCCAAGTCCTCTGGCATTTCAAAAAGCATCAATGGCTATCCTATCTACTCTTCTCCAAAGAATCTGACTCTTCAAATTCACAGCACCATCACTCTAGGGCTTAAATTTAATCCTCATACTCAAACATAATAAATGTTAACTAAACATCTCACTGTTCACATAAAATATGTGAAATATCTGTTATTAATGAAGTTAACAGCTCACCTTTTGAATAGAAGAGACATGCCAAGCACAGGTTTGGGAGTTCAGGATAAATAAATAATTGGGTGTACAGATAAATATTATTCTTTCCTTTAGGTTCACAATGCATAGTAAAGCCAGACAAGCAAATGATTAACAACAAAGAAATAAGTGCTATAACTAAAGTAATAAAGGGCTACAGTAACAACAGTAAAGGATGATTAATTCTGTTTTTGCAGAAAAGGGCCACTTTGTGAAGAAAATCCTAAACTGTTTCAAGTCACTTTAGAAATACTAAATTATCCTCATGTATGAAGGAATAAATCAAAAGTCTAAATCCACAAATCCCCATTTTACACCTACTTTTTGCTACAAACAGGTATACATAATTCTCAGAAGTGTTCTAAACCAATCATTATCCAATGATCAGAGTTGGTATTAGAATTGAAACCTGTTCAGTATGCAGAAAGTTCTAATTTTTTTGTATACAGTATAATGTATACAAAAGATACCTGCTATAATGGAGAAATATTGAAGAAATGATGAAATGTAAAGTTATTAACAACATAAACAAAGTTCGAAGTATGTGCACTGGCTGCAACAGAGCCCTTTCAGACATATAAGGAGGGGTAACAAAATATACCCACTTAAGATCAGAATGCTGAATGAAGGCTTCTCCATTAATCCTGACACTCTACAGAAGATAAATATTTGCATTAAAATACATATCTGAGAAAGCAAAATCCAGTTCTGCAAAGGTTTCAGAAATCATAATTTTAATAGTTTTTAATTAAACACCCATATCAGAATTCTGATACAAATAAATTTATTTTTAAACAGTCTCTAGAAATAACTGCTCTCTCTCTCAAAATAGCTTTGTTTTTAAATAAACAGTTTACCAGAGTACAGCTGAAAATAGGACAACAAATTATGGCATTTCCTACAACCACATCTATATTACAGCACTCTCAAATGCACTTGTAAACACTTTCTTGTCTTTATAAATCTACAAGTAAGTTTTAAAAATTCTTATACTCCCAATAGAGATAAAGATAAAAGGGTACCATTTGCCAAAGTATAGGAAGCAAACATTTCTGGAATCATTCTGGGTAGACGTATTTAAGGTAGAAGCTAGGAGCAGTCTACCCTAAGTCCAGATACAGTCCTTTCAACATTACCTACCAGAGGTACAATGGGCAATGAGGAAAGGTGTCTTTGCCCATGCATCTTAAATGAACAATGGTCTGAGTATATTCACTGTGTTTTAAGCAATAGGTACATTTCCAAAATTGCATATCCTTGTTCCTCATAGTGCCCTAATTATCCAACTTATTCAACAAGCACTGATTAAGTATCATTTATGTAACAGACCAAAAAAAAAAGTTTTTTGACTTATCTTGAGGAATAAAAATATTTAAGACTATAAGGTAAACAATAAAATGTTTTAAGATTCCTGTTCCCTGATTGTTGTTTGTTTGGCTGGTCGGTTTTTTTGATGCTGACATCTTTACATAGTAGTACTATGAATGAAAACGGTAATTATAAGACAAGGAAAAGTAAGGATTAGAGATTAGGAAGCTCAAATTCTTTTTGTGACCATGGGTCAGTCACTAGGAAAGTCAAAGTGTTATGTGAAATTATCTCAAGTCTTCCTAGTTCTAAAAGTCCATGATTCTTAATTTGAAATTTCTTTTAATGGAGTACTGTGGAATCCGAGGAGACATGCTAATCTAACCCTAGATGCTTAAAAAACATAAGCCATGTCCTTCCTATGCATCTTTCATTCATTTGAAGAGTCCTTTTTATGTCTCTTCAATCACTTACTAAGAGCCTGTCTTTCATGAAAGTGTTCTTTAATTTCTCTATCCTGTAACCCATACATGATTTGACTTTTAAAAATTGAAAGAGACAATTTTATACATTCTAGATGTACATACTTTATTAGTCAACCTTACAGTTCTTCATTATTCTGAGACTATTAAGAGCTTTGTATAAATAAATACATAAAAAAACATGACAGTGGTGAGATGGTCAGTTGAATCCTGACTCGGTAGATTAAGAGAAATAGGAATTTGTGGAACTGCATAAGTTAGCTGTTTCTTAAGACCAGCTGCGTAATTTCTGCGGCCTAATACAAAATAAAAATGCAGCATCTATTGTTCAAAGATGAAGAATTTCAAGGTGGTAACAGCAGAGCATAAAACCAAACATCGTGTTTACATGCCTGCACAGACTGTGTGGCTGAGCAGCACTTACCCTTTTTTCTGTGAACCTAAAACTCTCTTCAGTAACAACTCATTAAGGACCTAGGTTTATTCAAACATTCTTTAAGTACTTAAAAATGCCATCAATATATGGCACATGGGTGATTTGGTGATGGGAAGCCCATGGGAATTACAACTGAGATGGAAAAAGGCACAAAATGATGTAAAAATAAACTATTATATTATTTTTTTTAAATGCCATCAATATAAAGAACTATTCAATACCAACTGTTTCATCGCCCTATTTTTAGGATAAAGGGCCATAAAGTATATCCTATAAGAGTACAAAAGACTTAATTTGGAGTGCCTATGTTCAAAGCCTGCTTCTATCCCTACTGTATGTGTGGCCGTGGGCAAGTAACTTAACCTCTCTATGAAAAAGAGATTCCAACATTACCTATCAGAAGTACAACGCACCACAAAGAAAATGGATTTTCAGACTAAAGCCCCTATATCACATCAGGCATCCCTAAAACTGCACATCACAAATGAACCAAAATAAACTCCAAGTTTATTAATACAAGCTAAAAATAAATTAATATATATAAAGCATTAGAACAGTGCCTAGCATATATTGAAACAAAGTCTATTATTATTTCTATTTGAACAGTTTTCAAGGAAAGTTAATTCAAAGGGCAAACTTTAGCTTCTGAAATTCTTCAATAATACTGTGAGTATTTCTTAAACTCTACTCAGGAACCTTCCCTTTAGCAATTTTTTCTTCTACCTAATCATCATTCTTACCTCACTGACAACTTTTTTTCTCTTGGGGGGGGGGGGAACATCACAGATTAAGTAGTTACCTGATTAAGGTAAAGGCCTACTTGACAAGGAACACATTCAAGAACCTTGGAAAAAAAGTAAAGCATTCTAATAGCAAATATATATATATATATATATATATATATATATATATATAGTTATTTAAACTTCATACATATTTTAATGCTATTCTTTGTCTTTTTAATGAGTATTAACAATAAGAAGCTAATTGAGAGCAGTTTAATGTTGCTGACATAAAATGAAAAGAATTCTAAAGTGTGCAGCAACCATCTCATATATTACCTCGAAATCCTGTTATCAAATATCTTATAATTACAGGCAAAAAAAAAATTAAAATGTCCTTGGCAATAAAGTTTCGCTGAAATTGGTATACTTACATTTTTAATCTGTAAATTATTCTAAGAGCTTTATGCCCTTCTAATTAATACTCAATAATCTTTCTTATTTATTGCAATTCATATAAAGTGCAAGATAAAAAAGTAGAATACTACCCTAGACTTGCTGTATGGTGGAAGAATAGTTGAGAGGATTCTGAGTTTTACATGTAACTTTAAGTGTTAAAAAGAAAAAACTGGAAAAATATTAGTAACAATACCACTGACTGAAAAAAAATGCCTACTGAAAATAAACACTTGCACTTTGGGGCAAGTTACCTGACAGAATAAACACCTGGAAAATAGTTTTTAACTACTGAATCTGGGAACAAAATTACCTTGAATATAGTACAAAAATCTCTCTTTGATATGAGGTTTGTGTCTCTAAAAAAACACAGATTAAGAAGTTTCTGGCTATGATTGAAGGTAAAATAGCCAAAAGTTTAGAACTTCCATTAGCTAAAGTAAGAGCCCGGCTAATCCAGGGACTTGTGAGAAGTGTTATTAATTACCAACGAAATCTAAAGTAGGGTCCTGTGAATAAAATCCACAGCGGCTTCATTTTCCTCACCAGGAATACCGGAAAACTCCCCCACATCTTTCAAATTCAGTACATACACAACTTCTAGTGCAAAATCATATTACTGACACGTTGAGCTATTAAAAATGACTCGCCAAGCAACCTTCGATTGATACGACTTTCCTGCCTGGTTCACACCTACCATCCTGAAAACCATCCAGTTACAGCCCTAGGAGAAAGTCACTGGATAACAGTCATGCTTTGATGTGAAAATTTAAAAGATAGTCAATTTTCGGCCAAATGCAAGAGACTATCCCAGCCAGACTTGGAAACTCAAGACCCCTTACAATCAAAAGCTGCCCTAGGTAGATACCAGCAGGCTGGGAGCCTCAAACTAAGGCTGGAAGAGGGTGAAGAGAAAGTTTCAAGGAAAACCTCGGAAATGAGTACGTGTAGGTGGAGTGCACGAACACTTGTAAAGTGCCGTTCACCCCAAGTTTATCAGCGCTCTCTCCGCGCCCGGGCTTTCACCAGGCTGGGGCAGGAGGCGGCACTGACGGCGTACAGGACCATAATGTGGTGGCTATTTCCTGGTTCGTGGGCGACCGGTCATCGCGAGGCATCCACACTGCGCTGGGCCTTAGCCCCCAGCAGCGGCGGGCAGCTCCCGGCCTGGGGTCACCAGCCCGCAGCCCCGCCTGCCTGCCGCCCCCACCCCTGCGCCGAAGGGAGCCCCGACCCCACCAAGCCCCCTCCGGGTCCCCAGGGCCCGGACACCGGAGTGCGGCGCCATTAATGTGCGGGCCGGGCAGGCCCAGCACCGGGGCGCAGAGTCCCGTCCCGGGAGCGCACGGAAATGCGTCCTCCCGGCTCCCGGGGCTCCGGCTCCACCAGGCCCAACCGGAAGGCGCCCC